>NC_092221.1:3000000-3300000 GCF_042764415.1 Remersonia thermophila | reverse complement strand
AGTCAAGTGTGTGATGATGTCAGTGTTCCGGGACCATGTGTCGTCCGGTTTCCTGGTGGGGTCACGGCTCGTAGCGCGAGTGTAGCGCAAGGGCTGGGCTCCCGATGTGGGGAAATGCTGGGGAAGCGATGGTGTTGATCCACTTGATTGGCAGGGGGTGTGTGAGACGTTCAGACTACAAAAAAACAACACCAGAGTCGTAAACAGCGGCCTCGTGATAGGCTTGGAAGGTGATGCGTCTAGAAATGGCGAGACTCTTCCGTGTCCCGGCACAAACAGGTCAAGCAGAAACTTTGCGCAGCGCAAGCCAACGAGGTATCAGTTCTTCGGACGAGGCTCTCATCTCTGGTCGGCCCTTCATCACGCCACGACAACCCTGGAACACCAGGGGGGTGGTGGATCATGCCATCTGCTTCGCTACGGTTCGCTTTCCGGCGACAGCCGGGGCTAGCACCTAGCGTACAGCCTCTGCCGCGCCTCGACCGGGCCAAGACGAGATCCAAAGACGAACGGATCCGTTGGCAGATCTGATTTGTTGATGCGCTAGGTGCAGCACGCGACCATGCTACGACCATGCTCAACGCGACGTTGGATCAAGAGAGACAGCCAGCCGAGCATGCCAAACTTCCACGGATGTAAACAAGTCAGAACAAACAAAGCGTCACTTTTCTTTTCGTTTCTTTTTTTTTTTTTTTTTTTTCATCCGCTCATGTTGCTGTATCCATGGGCACTCGGCCCCTCTCATGCCCTTCCGTCTCCCGATGGGGCATGGACTCAAGTTGGGCTTCCTAGCCGGCTTGGAACTCGGTGTGGAGGGGTTGAGATGTCAGCCGTTGAGCTGGACCGAACGCTGGAGGCTGCTTGGCGTCCATTTGGAAACGCATCGAATTACCAAAGACACAGCTTAGCACAGGTAGTTCGATCCAAGGGGCAAACCCAACTTGTAACGGGCGTCCCGCCGTACAAGCATTTGCCCCCCCCCCCAAATGTTGCTCGGTCATATGAGTGTGAGATTGGACTGAACTCGCAAAAAGAGTTCGTCTCTTCGTTCCCGGTGCGTGGTGATGCGACGCTCAGGTGGTGAGAAAGGGATGCCGAGGGCCCTGACCGCGCCACGGCACCGGGCTCCACCAGGATCAGGCCACCAAGGCCTCACGGGGAGGTTGACGGTGTGCGCTGCGGTGGCTTGCGTTGCGGTGTAGTTGCAGGACGAGAATGAGCTAGTTACTACGGCAGGTAGGTTGGTACCTAGTTCTTCCTTTGCTCTGCAACTTGCAATCACTCCAACCACCCCGAGGGACTCTTGTCCGGGATCGGGTACCCCGCACCCAGCAAAAAAAAAAGACGGCATCAAGACGCGACGAGTTTCACAGCAGCCAGCCAGCCAGCCAGCCAGCCCAACCACGGCGGGATGCCTGCTCAACCTTCACCTGGACCCCTGCATCGACATACCTGCATCCGCAAGGAACAACATACGAGTCTCAATGGTACAACTTCACTCCCTAGCTACCTAGAGTAGGCAATGAGGACTATATAACTACACGCCTGCTTCAGGTCCGGTCCCCACGCGCTCGGCGTCACGCGCCTACGAAGACTCGAAGCGCTTGGCGACCGTCTTCCAGTTGACCACGTTCCAGATGGCGTCAAAGTACTCGGCCTTGCGGTTCTCGTACTGCAGGTAGTAGGCGTGCTCCCAGGCGTCGATGCCCAGCAGCGGCACGAGGCTGCCCGTGACGGGGTCCTGGTTGGCGCGCGTCACGATCTGGAGGTTGCCCGCCGTCTTGTCCTTGGCCAGCCACGCCCAGCCGCTGCCCTGGATGCCCGCGAGCGCGGCGTTGAGCTGCGAGCGGAAGGACGAGAAGGAGCCGAAGTCGGTCTCGATGGCTTTCTGCAAAGAGGGGAGCGGAAGGTGAGTCACCGCGTCGGGCTTTTCTTCATTTCAAAACGAGCAGGCGACAAAAAACATACCTTGAGCGCACCGTCGGGCTCGCCGCCGCCCTCCCGGCTCGCCGGGGCCAGGTTCTCCCAGAAGAGGCTGTGGTTGAGGTGGCCACCGCCGTGGAAGTTGAGGAGGGGCGCGAGGGAGGCGGCCTTGGCGAAGTCCTTCTTGGCCTCGGCCTCGGCGATGGCCTCGAGGGCGCTGTTGAGGCCGTTGACGTAGGTCTGGTGGTGCTTGGAGTGGTGCAGCTCCATGATGCGGCCCGAGATGTACGGCTCGAGGGCACCGTAGTCATCTGCGCCAAAAGCGGCGGGGGTTAGCTGGCTGTGCGCATGGTTCTCCCCCGTCCCATCGCTTGCCCGCCGTGGTGCCCTGTTGGACGAGCTGGCGTCGGCCACTTACACGGCAAATCCGGAAGCGTGGCCTTGTTGCGCACGAAGCTGGTGCTGGCCATGGCGCCGACCCGGGGGGCAGCGGAGGCGCGGAGAGCCCCCCGGAGGGCCGGAGCGGCGCGGAAGAGCGTCGAAGACATGGTGGGGTTCGGATGCGTGTGCTAAATCGCCAATTGAGGCCCGGGGAGCTGACGAAAGCGCTTTGTATTGCTCCTCGGCGGTCGGGAGGCTGTGATGATGGGGAGCGAAGGAGGGGATTGTGCTGATGCGTCGGAGCTCGGGGAAGCTTTCGGCACAACCGCCAATTTCGTCATTGAGAGCCCGCATCTTCCAGAAGCTCTTCCCGGTTCCCCGCCCAAGAACGTGGCTGGTGTAAGTGGTCAGCCACACGCTGTGTGGGGCCGTCCTCCTGGCGCGGGGGGCGGGGGTGAAGGACGGGTGGAGACCAAGAAGTGGGAGCCACGCCTGTTGGACCCGACACATGGCATCGCGATCCGATCCGTGTCGTCGCTTGTTGACATGGGATCTGGACCGGCCGTTTCGAGAACAGGAACCACGTGAAGCTTCGCTGCACTCGTTGACTTTTTTTCTTTTTTTTTTTTTTTTTTGGACAATCGTTTCCACCTGTGATATTGGTAGTTGTCTGTCAGATTTCATCTCCTCGGAACCATGTCCTATTACGACATCGACGCGATTCTCACGGACGCCGAGGTATGCTTTTGGGGCGGCTCTCGTCTCCGTGTCGTCCGCTAACCGTCGCTCTTAGAAAATCCCATGCACCTTCCAGCTCGACGTTCCCGACCTCGGCTACCTCGACAACGCACCGACCCAGCCCCTCAAGGCCGGGACCAAAGTCAACCTCCCGCTCTGGCTCGCCGAGATGCTCGCCATCGCCAACACGGGCGACCCCGAGGGCCGCTCGTTTGTCACGTTTGATTTGCCCTCAGCTCTCGGCAACGACGTCATCCAAGCCCTGAAGGCAGACCCCCGCGCCGTGCCCCTCCGTGACCAGAGTCCCCATTTCTACGGCCTGGCCACGCACATGATGGACCTCGTCAGCGAGGATAAGCTGCCCGAGGTGGTCCGCAACACGTTTGTTACACGCGCCGCCGAGGTTGCGCTGCATGCCCGCAAGCTGGGGGGCGTTGGCAGCCGGGGAAGGACGGCGGCTGAGGAGGGAAGCAACCTCGGGTTTGGCGGCGCCGGCGAGGAGTTCCTCCGGGGACTGGACGAGTGGGAGAGGAAGCTGTTCCGCAAGGCCCATGATGGAGCCAAGTCCGGAAAGGAGTGGATGGAGAATATCAGAAAGCATTGAGCGTCACGAGGACGCCCCGGGGGAGGAGTGAAAGGCACCGTCGTCGCCTTCAAGACGGAGCGAGCCCGTCGGGAGCCCCATGGCGCCCGGGCCTGTCGTGCGGGAGCGGGAGCTACGCCAAGACCACGCAAAGCAAACATACTGCGTACGCACACACACACACACACACACACCATCCTGGCGGACACCCTTGGCGCGTAGGGCTCCTCCAGCAACAGCGCCCTTTGATCGCCGGCCTTGCAAGCATGGGACCGCCAACGACAAAATGCATCCAATCACTATGATCCGAGCGCGGCGGACGGGTCGACCCCACGCCGAAACGGTGTCACCATCGGGCCATCCCACGCCGCCCGCGGGCTCCCGCAGACCCCACCCAAGCGTTGCATGTCACACGGGGGGGTTTGCCGACCCTGCATCTCATCGATCGACAAATCGAAACCCGAATCGACTTGGAGGGATTTTTCCCTTCGCCTTGACACCATCCATCCTTGTCATTTGATCAAGGCATCAGCTGTTCACGGTCGACGAACCATGAGGCGGCGCGCTCTGCAGCTCGTATCGACGCGCATCGGCCGCTCCCAGCGGCCGCTCGCCTGCGGGGCCCAGCTCGGCACCCTGACGGCGGCTCGAAGCCGCATGTCGACCGTGGCCGCAGCTCCGACGGCTCCGCTCAGCACCCTTTCTGCCGAGACCTTTCATCCGCCCGCGCCAACGCCTGCGCCAACGCCGGCGGCGGCGCCCGAGACCGACGGCGAGCAGCAGCGCCGAGCGAAGCAGATCTTGCGGCGGGCGGTCGCAGCCACGGCGCCGAGACATGACTGGACCCGGGAGGAGATCGCCGCCATCTACCACCAGCCGCTGCTGGAGCTGGCGTACCAAGCAGTAAGCACCGCCACGGCCGCCGTTCGCCGACACGATCGAAGCCATGTGGCACCTGCATGCTAACCACGCGCCCCAGGCGGCCGTCCACCGTCGGTTCCACGACCCGGCCGAAGTGCAGCTCTGCACGCTGATGAACATCAAGACGGGCGGGTGCACCGAGGACTGCTCGTACTGCGCCCAATCGACGCGCTACCAGAAGGGCACGGGGCTCCAGGCGAAGCGCGTCGAGAGCGTCGAAACCGTGCTCGAAGCGGCGCGCATCGCCAAGGAAAACGGCAGCACGCGGTTCTGCATGGGAGCCGCGTGGCGCGACATGCGGGGCCGCAAGACGAGCCTGCGCAACATCAAGGAGATGGTGCAGGGCGTCCGCGCCATGGGGATGGAGGTGTGCGTCACGCTGGGCATGATCGACGCCGAGCAGGCGAGGGAGCTCAAGGAGGCCGGGCTGACGGCGTACAACCACAACCTGGACACGAGCCGCGAGTTCTACCCGAGCATCATCACGACGCGGACCTACGACGAGCGGCTCGAGACGCTCGGGCACGTGCGCGACGCGGGGATCCACGTTTGCTCGGGGGGCATCCTGGGGCTCGGGGAGAGCGACGCGGATCGCGTCGGCCTGCTGCACTCGGTGGCCACGCTGCCCAGCCACCCGGAGAGCTTCCCCGTCAACGCGCTCGTGCCGATCAAGGGGACGCCGCTGGGGGAGCGCGAGCGGGTGGAGTTTACGTCCGTGCTGCGCACGGTGGCGGCGGCGCGGATCGTCATGCCCGAGACCATCATCCGGATCGCGGCGGGCCGCAAGACGATGCCGGAGGAGCAGCAGGCGCTTTGCTTCATGGCGGGGGCCAACGCGGTTTTTACGGGGGACAAGATGCTGACGACGGAGTGCAACGGGTGGGACGAGGATGCCGACATGTTTGGGAGGTGGGGGCTGCGGCCGATGAGGAGCTTTCGGAAGACTGCGGTCGCCCCAGGAGAAGACTCTCCCAACTAGGTTTCCTTCTGGTAGCATAGGGCCATTGGCCGCTGAACCGTGGCCGTGCCAACCCCGTGTACACACGGCGTATCGTACCTCACGAGCACCACCTATAAGTTCCCTATTGTCGCTTTGACGTAGGCGTTGCTGGGCGGGAGAGGTTTCGACGCCGGTCCGGGTCCGGGTCCGGGTCCGGGTCCGGGTCCGGGTCCGGGTCCGAGTCCGAGGCCGGTGCGGCTGTATGTTGTGACCCGCCGGTGCCTATACGGGTAGATTCCGGGCCGTACCCGGCAGATGCTTCGGTCTTTTTGTTTCTTCCCTTTTTTTTACAAGAAAATAGAAAGAAAGAAAAGAAGAAAAAGAAAAGAAAAAAGAAAGGATGCCATGCATATCTTTTGTCTGACGTCTATCTTGGAGACATATACATACAATGGTACTTGGGAGGTTTGGTTGGCCTCCAGTTCACTCCTCCTGTCTTCTAGCTCGGCTCGTGCTAGGGGCTCTCTTGATGCCGAATACCTACCGTACCAAATCCGGCCCATGGAGGGTTCCTTCAAGCCTCCACTGTTCAGCAGCAGCAGCAGCAGTGCGTGTAGGTTAACTACCTTAGGTACCTATAGGTAGTTAACTAGTTAATTACACCGTACTAACAGCAACAGCGGGGCAAGTCTGAAAACTCCCCCCCATACCTGACCTGGTAGTCATAGTATTTCTTCCTGGTGTAACTGCCTTGGGTCGCGGCCGCGACCACCGGAAACTTCCATAAACGGACCTGAGCGGTGGAGCCTCCCCCCCCCCCCCACCCAAACACGGCGCCACCGATCAGGGGCTCCCGTCGCTCGTCAATCAAAACTGAACCGTCTCGGCTTGACTCGTCTCGGACACCTCAATGTCGGTCACCCTCACCGTCACGTCACGATTGTGCACGTTTCGAACCTTTTTCCCCTTCGTCCTTCCATTCCCCTTCCTGCAGCTTTGGTTCTGCATTCCGCTCTTTTGTTTCTCTTCTTTCTTTCCGGGGTGCCTGCTGGACGTCGTCGTCCTGAAATGAACCAACCGTCCGTCTCTCTTTCGTTTCGCTGAAAAGTCGTCCAACGCCCGTCCCCAACACGCCGAGATATAATATAATAGCACCCTGAACCCTCGCCGAAACAACCAACCTCTCTCGCATCTCCCCAACTCCCAGCTCCTCTCCGTCGGCGTCATGGCGTGCCTCGCGCCCGGCGGCCGTCGCTTCTTCAGCCGTCCAACCCTTTTTCTCGCCCTCGCCATATGCCTTGTCTGGTTCCTCGGCGTTCAGTTCAGCGCCGACGTCTCGCGCCAATGGTCCAACTTGGGGGCCAAGCTTGGCTCCGAGCCGGGATCGTCCGGCCCAGCCTCTGATCCGGCCCCGGAGCCGACCCGGCCGCCTCCAGGTCCCAGCCTGCCCCCGCCGCCGGAGCGCATCCCCACCGTCAACGTCCTGCCGCCCTTGAAGGGCCGCCGCGTGCTCTGCCGTGGCCCTCGCGGCCATCTTCTTGGCGAGAGCCCGGAGGATGACCTCGTCGAGCGCGAGCTCGAGTCTCGTATGCCCCCCCCCCCCCTCCCTCCTTGGCTGCCTTGTTTTATGATTGCCCTGTCGGCACGCTGACCAGCGTCTTCTTCTTGTCGCACAGCGTACCCTCAGCCGTGGGCCGGCAACTACGACGAAATCGGACTCAACCTCACCGTGATGAGCGTGAAGCGCCGCTACGCGCCGTACGGCTACGGCGAGGACCGCGACGACTACAACCGCCAGAAGGTGGACTGGGATGCGGTCGACTGGGGCCAGCTGCAAAACGACTGCTTCCAACGCAACCGCCACCGCTTCCCCGCGTCCGCCGTGCCCTTCAACGACACGCGCTCCGTCCCTCCTCGCTTCGCCTACCGCGGAGGCGCCACCGTGCCCGAGGTGCGCCATTGGCACGAGTTTGAGCCCTCGCGTCGCACCGCCCTCGTCGTGCGCACCTGGCGCGGCTACCAGTACCTGCCCGAGGACATGTACTACCTCCGCTCCCTGGTGGCCGAGGCCGCCCTGAAGTTTGGCGGCGAGTACCAGGTCATCCTGCTCGTCGACATGAAGGATACCGAGGGCTACGACAACGACATTTTCGCCTCTTCCGAGGCGTACCGGCAAGGCCTCGACGACGCCGGCGTCCCGCCCGAGTTCCGCTCCATCGCGCTGCTGTGGTCGACGAAGCTGCTCGAGAGCTGGTATCCCAAGGTCGGAGAGCACCGCACCATGTATCAGGTGTTCCAGCCCATGCAGCTGCTCGCCCTCCACTACCCCGAGTTCGACCACTTTTGGCAGCTCGAGATGGACATGCGCTTCCTCGGCGACGCCGGCAAGTTCCTCGACCAGCTCGGCTCGGCCGCCCGCAGCGAGCCCCGCAAGCAAGCCCTCGAGCGCTCCTCCTTCTGGCACATGATGGCCGAGACGGGCGACTACGGCGAGTTCTTCCGCGCCGTCAACGCCTCCAACAACGGCAGCTCGCACGTCTGGGGCCCCCTGCGCGTGCCCGAGATCCCACCCATCGGGCCCGACCCGCCCGTCGCCGATCCGCACCAAGACGACTTTGCATGGGGCGTCGGCGAAGAAGCCGACGTCATCACGACCTCGTACTGCATGAACGCCCTCAACCCGAGCCAGTGGATGTTCCGCGATTGGATCGGCGGGCTGGCCGCCGGAACCGACACGCCGCGCTGGTACTGCCCGCCGGCCATCATGCGCGGGTCGCGCGCCCTGCTGCTGGCCATCCACCACGCCCAGCTCGAGCTCGGCATCCGCGTCCCCTCGGAGGCCACCCTCCCCAGCTTTGCCCTCTGGCACGGCCTCAAGCTCAGCTTCCCGCAGCACCCCGTCTACCACCGCGACAAGGACGACGTGAGCAACCGCAGGGCCTGGTGGCGCGGCGGGCCCCGGGCGAGCTCGACGGGGCTGGGGCCGGACTCGATGGACCACCCGCGCGGGCTGGGCCTGACGTTCTGGTGGGAGAGCGAGTGGGCCAAGGAGGTGTTTTACGAGTGGTTCGGAAAGAAGATGGACGCGAAGGCGCCCCGCGCGTGGATCCTGGGCGATTGGGACGGCGAGCTGTGGGCTCCGAACATGATGCTGCACCAGGTGAAGCACTTTGTGCCCCCGGCCGAGGAGGAAAAGAAGCAGGCGGCGTGAGGTGATGGTGTCTTGAAGGATTACCAAAAAAAAATATGAATGTGAGGAACGTCATCATGACTTGGACGAGGGATCAACGGGTGCGAGTCGGGCAAAAGGGGAGGGATCAAGGCAAGGCGGGGAGCATCTAGCGGGCTCTGTGGTTTGCTTTTGGGGGTTGCGTTTGTCATGATGTGGGAGGGTAAACGGTGCATTTACGGGCGGGCCGGAGTCTAGGGATCCAGGGCATGGTGGATATTATATTGTCGCTCGAAGGCCGGGCATTACCGACGTTAAATCTTTTTTCTTTTCTGTCGTTGAGCCTATCGCGACGCATTTTTCTTTCTAGTGCATAGTTACACCTAGACAGCTTTCCTTCTAGATAGAGAGAGGTCTTGGTTCCCAATGCATCTTGTTGCTATCTTGCCATGCATTGTTTGCTTGGATGCCTCGGTGCGGCGGAGGGTTGCTTCTCCTCCGGTGGGCGGGTTGTTTTCTTTTACGCCCGATCGCGAAGATATGTTTGCTGAGTGAAGCACACCGGATATGCCTATAACTAAGACACAACATCACCCTCCCTCCTGGCCCTTGCGAACATGCTGCCCACTCGCCAACTCTTCCGGGGCCTCAAGGACCCAAAAAAGGCTGTGAAAGGCGACGCAACGGCTTTGAAGGTTGACTTTGCGGACAGGAAAAAACGACGGTGATGAAGAACTGCTCTTGTTCGGTTCGGTGGTTTGTCGTTTGTTGTTGGATTGCGGATACTCGACCACAGAGACAAAAAGAAAAAAATTAAGAAAGATTCGTCGAAAGACGTCGGTTGGACTGGTTGGTTTTTTTCTTTTCTTTTCCTACAGGATGAACCATAATAACGATGACGATACGATACTTGGCTTGATCCTCCATTTCTCCAAGGTATATAACCTAACTACCAAGGCGCCTAGGTAGCCAGGCAGTATTACACCTCGGCCCACCACCCTCGTCGCGACCCTCGCCGCGAACCTCGCCGCGAACCTCGCCGCGACCCTCGTCGCCTCAAAGCAGGCCAAACGTCCATGAGCTCTCCCAGCTGTACAGCTGCCCGGGTCCAAAGATCTGAGCATCGAGCCGGTTCCACTCGGGGCTGCAGTGCGCATGTCAGCCTCGGCGACCCTGGACAGGGAGAGAGAGAGAGAGAGAGAGGAAAAGAGTGAAAAAAAAAAAAGAAAAAAGAAAAGAGGGGAGAAGAGAGAGAGAGAGAGAGAGAGAGAGAGAGAGAGAGAAAGAAGGGCTTACTGGTTAATTCCATCGGGCCAATCCTGGGCCTCGATGGCGACGCAGCTGCTCCTCGTCACCGTCTCGTGCTTCCCGCGGATGCCCTGCGTCTTCTTGAGCCGGGCGGTGCCGTCGCTCCAGTTGCACGAGTAGAGCACGACGCCGGGCTGGTCGGTCCTCAGCTCGGCCTTGACGCCCGAGAAGCCGCTGGCGAGGCGCGCCACGACGGCGTCGCGCGGGGCGTCCTCGATGAGGAAGTAGTGGTTGTACCCCTGGCAGGCCCCGTCGGCGCCGCAGTTGCCCTCGAAGCCCGGCAGGTCGCGGGCGTGGCCGAGGCGGAGGTCCGGCGACGAGGCAAAGTCGTTGAGGGAGCCCGGCGCGGCGGTCAGGATGTCGCCCGTCGGCACGGAGCCCTGGTCGGCGGCGAGGTAGCGGCGCGAGTAGGGGAGGTAGAGGCCGTGCTCCCAGATCTTGTCGGTCTCGGGGTTGCGGTAGGCGTCGAGGTTGAAGTAGGTGTGCTGGTTGAGGAGGATGGCTGGGTGCGGAGGGGGGCGCGGGGGTGACAGGGACGAATCAGCCGGTTGTGGCTCGCAACCCGACGAGGCAAGGGCCCGAAAAGGAGACCCGAGCCGAGCGTAAGCAAGAGGGGGGGGGGGGGGAGAGGGGCAGAGCAGGACGACGTACGAGTCTTTTGATCGAGCGATCGCGCCGTGATCTTGATGTTCCACCGGTTCTCGCTGACCGAGTAGGTGACGTTGGACTCGACGCGGCCCGGGAAGCCCTTGGACGACTCGGACTCGTCCAGGAGGCTGAAGGTGATGGAGTCGCGCGTGTGGGCCGTCACGTTCCAGAAGCGGTAGGACCAGTTGTTGGTGCCGCTGTGCAGCGTGTTGGGCCCGTCGTTCTTCTCGGTGTAGTACGTCACGCCGTCGATGGTGTACTCCCCGTTGGCGATGCGGTTGGCGTAGCGACCCGGGATGGCGTTGTACACGGGGTGGCTCGGGTCCACGGCTGGCCAGGGGGCGTCAGATGGGATTGCCTTTTCCTCCTGGAATCAGGTCCAGAGGAGGGCAGGAAGGGAGGGAAGGGGGAGACACGAACGGTAGTAGTCGACATCGTCGTAACCAAGCACCACGTCGATCGGCTTGCCGTTCTTGTCCGGGACATACAGGTTCGTCAGGGTGGCGCCGTAGGGGATGAACTGAGACGCGTGTTAGCTCGGAGCCTTGTCACGCACCCACCATCCTGTCTGTCTCTCTCTCTCTCTGTCTCTCTCTCTCTCTGTGTCTCTCCCCGGGACCTACCTGTGCCTTGATGCCCTTGGCCGAGATGGTGTAGCGGCCGTCCTTATCGGGACGCGGGCGGCCCTTGTGGCCCATGACGACGCAGCCCGCCTCCATCGCCGCTGCGGCGACAAGCAGAGAGAGCCTCATCTTTGCCTGAGCGAAGCCTTACCGCCCACAGAGAAAGAAAAAAAAAAAAAGAAAGAGGTGGGTGAGGGTTGCGGGACGGAGGAGCAATGATGGGACCGGCTCAGCCAGACAGACAACCCGCCAAACCTGAACGATCTTCCAACGGTCCAAGACAGGAACGAGAAGGCCCTAGGCTTACCTCCCAGGCGTCTTGTCCCTTTTTATCCCCCCCCCTCCTCTTGCAAAGCACCCCGGGCTCGGCATTGTTTGGTCAGGTATTACCTTGTCCTGGTTCCCGTTGGCTCTCTCTCTCTCTCTCTCTTTCTCTCTCTCTCTCTCTCTCTCAGCCGCTATTACCACCTCCCCCCGATGACCGATGCCCCGGAACGCACCATGGGTGTCTCTGTGTAAGCACATGGGATTTCTGCCGACATGCCCGATGCGACGTCAGCGTTTACGCCGGACTAATCAGCATGGCAATTTCCCCAGTCTCGAATTAGGTTCGGCATGTCAGGACGCGAGACTTCCCCCGCTTGGGGTGCATCGGCGGGTGCATCAAACGGGTGCATCGTGGCGTGCGGGGAAACGCAATCCGCCAACCTGGAGACCCCAGTCATTATTATCGGGTGTAGGCGTGGGGGATATCAGGCTGAGTTGGGGAGGTGGTTCCAGAGCCAACATGGTTACCTCGGTATATAATGGCAGGGACGAAATGCGTTGGGGGGAAACGATTTGGAGGGCCGCCGTGGTTTCTCGGCGTTGCACCCAAGGGATTCTGAGAGTGCGTGCGCTTTCGTATGCAGCGAACCCCTTTGGGGCTGGGTGGCCGGCGCCGTAGGGAGCTGCCAATCACGGTGGCCGGCGCTGTTGTCCCGGAAGAAGGGGAGGGGAGAGGGGGGGGGCGGGCAAGGGACGTGACCGTTACGAGCCAGGTCGATCGGTGCCTGTCTCAGGGTAGCCAAGAAACCGGTGGTAGGTAAGCAATGAGGTCAGCGTTGCGGGCGGAGGCGTGGTAGCATGCTGTGACGCTATGGCAGCATCGACGGAAAGGATGGATGGGACGGGCGAGTCCGAGAGGGTGGTGGTACGTTGGGCACCGAACTATCATTCCCTCATCCCCTCGCCACGCAAATGCCTGCTCACCCTGCGACGGGCTGGTCAGCCGGTGGAAGTTGACCCAGGAACGAACGGCCATGGCCCGCGCACAGCCAAGTCACGACGCAAACCAGACAAAAACGGCGGCCATGATTAGCAGATGGGGTGTGTTTATTTTCATGAACTCATTACATCCCGCTGACGCTCTCCCCACCCACCTCCTTCATCCTTCCCAAAAAGAATCACCTTCGGACTCGTCTCATCTCCCAGCATTAAAGTCAATACACATTATGAAGAGGCCTGATGGGCCCAAGGCCGCAGCGGGCGGCCCCGGACCGGTAATAGAAGGCGTGTCCGGGGAGGGTAAAAAAGAAACGGACCCAACATCTGGGACAGATCTAGCGCAGATTCCTCCCCTGCCAAGCGCGTGAGCGTGCGTGTGTACGTGCGTGCGTGCGTGCGTATATGTGCGTGTGTGCGTGTGGGCGTGTGTGTGAGTGTGTGTGTGGGCGTGTGTGTGAGTGGATGCGTCCAAAACCAACCCCATGCCGCACCCACTCGTGATGAAAACCCCATGTCGGATCGTGTGTGTGTGTCTCTCGCTCGTGGTGGTGCTGTGGAATGCCAAAAGGCGCGACAGCGGCATGGCAACATGCGAAAAAAAAAGGTCAAGAAGCCGTCGCCAGCCAGGCTGTTTCTTTAGTCCTCCTTGCTGCCTTTCCCCTTGGCATCCTTCTTCTGCGGAATGGGGTTGCCCTGCTCATCCACCAGGCCCTTCTCGCGCATGACGCGCAGGGCCTCGATGAGGGGATCCAGGTCGGGCTGGGGGGGACGGTGCGACTTGAAGTAGCTGTCGGCCCAGGTGAAGTACTGGCCGTAGTTGACGGTGAAGTAGATGTGGTGGAGGGTGTGGTGGGCGGGGCTGTTGATGTACTTTTCGAGCCAGTGGCCGGTGATCATGTCGCCGTCGTGGATGAGGATGGTCCAGATCTGGACGAGGACGAAGAGGACCATGTACAGATACTTTTGCACGGGGCAGATGAAGACGAAAACGCTGGAGAGGAAGGGGAGGGGCGCGTTAGCGTGTTGATGTGGGAACCGGCGGCCGGTGGCCGGTGGCCGGTGGCCGGTGGCCGGTGGGGGTGGTGCGTTGGTGGGAGCGGGACAAGAGAGACATACTGGTAAGGCAGCGACTGGAGGTAGCCGTCGACGGGGTGGAAGGCCAGGGCCGCCCAGGGGGTCGGGACTGGAGAGAAAAAAGGAAACGAGATGTCAGCGGAGCGTTCGGAGACGTTGGAGAGCCGGCGGGGAACAAAGCAAGCAAGGCAAGAAAAGCGTACCGATCCACTTGTGATGCGGCTTGTGGACGTATTTGTAGACGCTCGGGTGGTGCTCGAGGCGGTGAATCCAGTAGATCATAAAGTCGTTCCAAATCATGAAGAGGACGGTGGAGATGACCAGCCAGGACCAGCCGTACTCTTCGACGTGGGTGTAGAGCAGGCTCTTGCCGCGGACCTCGGCCAGGAAGAAGGGCAGGGTCATGATGTTGATCCAGGGGACGGCGCGCATGGACGACATGATTTCCTGGCGGACCTGGTTCTTGAGGAAGCGCGGGTGGTACTCGAGGCGGCGGTCAAAGATGAAGTAGTACGAGAGGGCGCTGAAGATCCAGTAGATGGAGGTGGCGCCGATCTGGGTGATGATGAGGATGGAGATGCACTGGCGGAGGATGTTGTCGCGCGCCCAGGCGGACCCGTAGGTGGGCGCCGCGTTGAGGTCGAGGGCGATGCCCGTGGCATTGTTGTCGAGGGCCAAAGGCGCCTTGGCGGGGACGAAGTAGGCGTAGGCCTTGTCGAAGACGAGGGGATCGAGAATCTCGAGAGCCGTGTCCATGGCGGGCAACCCGGAATGCGGAATGAAAGAAAGAGAAAAAAAAAAAAAAACACGGTCGATGTCTCGGGGTGGTGAACCTAGATGGCGACGTCGACGCGCTGATTATTCGCTGGCCATGAAGGGGCGGGAGAAGGGAGGGGGCACAAGCTTGGAGCTTGGGGAGGGAAGCTTTGTGAAGGGTGAGGAAGCTCGAAGCTATGCCGGCATGGAACGGATGGGTTGTGTTGTGTTGCCGTGGGAAACGATTGATAAGCCAACCAACTCAAGGGTCAAATTAGGTTGGTGTATGTACCAGAGATGGTGTCTCAAAAAAAAAAAAAAAGTCTCGTCCCCGGAGCGCCGACGGGAGTCCGGCCGTGCATAGTACTGTGTACTGTGTATGCACACCGACCTGCCCTGACCCGGGAACCGTGGACGACGGGCTTTGTCAAGACACCGAAAAGGTGCCAATCGACAGCGTCGCTCGCGGATCCAGTCGCGCTGGTTCGGTTAATTCAGGCCCCACTCGGTTAAAATTGCAAACGACCCGCTCCCAGCACGCGGGCTGGCGTCGGACCGTCGTGTGGTGGTGTGGTGGGCAGACCAAGACGCTTGGTGCCCTGAGGTGGTTCGTCTTTTTGCGCCACGGAACCCGTCGGTTCCGGTTCTGGGCGCATGTCTGCAGCGGCCTGGCCTGCTGAGTCATGCGCCACAGGACATGGTCCCAGCCAGGAACCGGCTTAGCGCACGCCGAGAGCTCCCGGCGCGGTGGACGCGGTGCCTGACGCCGCGGTCCAGTCGGGCGTGTTGGCTCACGCTGCCGGGTGCAGGGTTAGCGGTGCAGCGTGGCGTGCAGTGTTTGGGGCGCAGCGTGTCGTTTGCAGCGTGCTGGTGGTACCAGGCAAGGTACGGGACGGGTAACCATGGAACGTTCAGGTACATACGTGAGGCAAGATACAGCGTGATCACGAGCAGTTGACGTTAGCAGGCTTCTGACAAGGCTCACCTCGCGTCACCCTTCTGGCAGAAACAAAGAGCCAAAACACAAGGGAGGCAAACGTAGCCATCTCATCAGGCGACCTGAAGAAACCGGCAGCGCTAGACGCCCAATGATGCAGGTCCCACGTCTTACAACCCCCGTTGGTAACGTTAGGTAGGTAACGTCGGTACGTTACGTGGGCCTGCGTCACGCAGAACGGATGCCGAATAGCGAATATCGTCAGCCCCTGGATCGGCCGGTTCGGCACCAGGGCGGGCCATACTATCTGTGGCGTACAAGACCTGACGTACACTGTACACAGTAGTATGTACGCTGCAGCAGTATGTGTACGCGGTATGCTTCACGTACCTTGGCCACGAGGAAACAGATACAAAAACACACCCCCAACTCGTGCTCCGCAAACGCCATCCCGCCGCCCTCACGATAGAGAGGGAATACAGCACGCCGTCACTGACCATGGACACACGACATGATGAGAAACTAGTACCTGAGCTTATGTCTATCCTTCATCCTCAACGACCCCTCTTCGGCGCCCCCTCTCACGCCGGCATCCCATAGTGTCTCGCCCATGCGTTTGGCCCCACGAAGGCCGCCTGGTCCTGGATCTCCACCACCCCATCAGCCGCGCTCAGCTCGCCCACCGCCGGCTGCCTCGGCGGACGCTGCGGCTGCGGCGGCTGCGGCGGCTGCTGGGACGGCCCGCCGTGACCCCACGGGTTCTTGCGCGCCGTCAGCTGCTCCGGCGGCAGCACCCCAAACGACGACGGGCTGTGGTGATGGCAACCCCCGGGCTCGGAGCCGTCGCCGTAGCCGCTGCCCCCGTGGGCGCTCGCTCCGCCGCCGCCGTAGCCGGAGCCGTAGCCGGGGCCGTAGCCCTGATACGCCCCGCCGTACGGCGGCGCGCTGTCGCCCTCCATCTCGGCCGCGCGGTCTGGCTGGGACCGGTGGCTTCGCCGCCGCTGTCGCCGCCAGAGCAGGAACAGGCCTCCTGCGACCGCGAGCACCCCGACCGCGGCTCCGATGCCGATCCCGGCCGACGCTCCCGCGCCGAGCCCGCTTCCTGACTCGGGCGCGTCGGGGGCGTCGGGGGATGAGCTGCCGCGGCCCGGACCCGCATCGTCCCTGTCGTTGCCGTCATCCTCTCCGTCCCCGCTGTTCTTGCCGCTCGGCGTCGGTCCTGGCTCGTCCTCCGCCGCCGCCGTCGTCGGAGTCGTCGTCGGAGTCGTCGGCTCGGCCTCTTGGCTTGTCGTACCTGTCGCCGAGGGCGAGCTTGTGGAAGGCGGGGAAGAGGACGACGGCGAGGCGACATCCAGGCCGTGGACGGCGGGGCCGCTTTGGCGCACCTGGCCGATAACGTTGAAGTAGGCGCTGTTGGCCCCGTCGGTGCCGTTCTCCCCCGTTCGCACGTTAAACCAGCACGGCGTGTCGGACGTGAAGTTGAGCACCGCGGGCACCGTCGCCTTCCAGCCAGGCGCCTTTTGCCGAGAGACTGGGAAAAGAAAAAAAAAACCAGGCGGGTTGCCTCTCGCGTCAGCCATCGCAGCCGGATCGAGAGCTCATGCCGCCGAGACGCACGGCCGCGGGGAGCAGCAGCACTCACCGAACTTGCCCTTGCCCGGCTCGCAAAAGATCCAAAAGTCGGCCTGGTCGTAGAAGGCTTCGTACGTGACGAGCACCGTGTCCATCTTGTTGTAGATGAAGCTGGATCCCGGGGGAGGGTAGAGGAAGATGGGCTTCTTGCTTGGATCCTGTCCCTGGGCGCTCCCGGCCCAGAGGCACGCGGCCAACAGCGGGAGCAGCATCGCGCGCAGCCCGGCCGTCGGGCCGCGCCGCGTCGTCGTCGCCATCGCTGGGGCTCAGAGGGTCCTGCACGAACTGGCGATGTCGGCCGGGCCCCTCTACCGTCCGTCGTGTGCTACGCTGAGCGTCCTCGAACCTGCTGCCTTTGCACGATGCGACGGAGCAGAGGGACTCGGAGGCGACGACAAAAGGCTGGCGGGAGAGAGAGAGACCGGGCCGCCTAGGAATCGCACGGGGCCGGAGCAGACAAGACAGGGCGGGCACTCGGGCCCCCAAGGAAACGTCAGGGACGCCGCTTAAGACGGCTACCACCTGCGCCCCCGCGCCGCATGACAAGGCGTCGCAAATGACCGACATGTCTCGGAGCATACTCCGGCGTCGCAGGCCAGACCATGCACCGTGGCAGGACATCCTGCAGGGCTGAAGAACTAGTTCGGATCCTACCGGGATCGAAACCCCTCAACAAAGCTTGTGTGCTGGCTCCCTCGGCGGGTCGCCACAGCGTTACCCTCCTCCTCCTCCTCCTCCTCCTCCTCCACCTACTGTCGAATGCCGCCGCTAGCGGCACCGTACCGCCCTGGACGACCACGCTCCCTGTTCTCATCTCCCAGGTTCGGCGGTTTCCTTTCTCGCTAGTCCATCCGGATTGCAGCGACTTTGCCTTCCCAAACCAGCCCTGCCGGCCCGCGGCGCAGCACGCGCTTGTCCTCCCCGATGCGACCACTAGCCTGAAATGAAGCGCTTAACGTTGCAGCCAGCGGCATGGAGGCAGACGCCGAGAACTTGTGTGGCCCTGGGCCTTGCTTTCGCCTGGCGCCTGGTGCCTGGTGTGGGGGATACGCGGCGGTGCATGTCTGGAGGAGGAGCCGGAGCCCCTTGTCAGATTCTGTCTTGATATTTTGCTCTTTTCGGTTTGACGCGGTCTCGCTGAGCAGCCAGTATAGCATGGAGCAGGGAGCCATGTGAGCGCCGTGTGTGCATTTGGAGGATGCTGGGCTGCGTGAGGCTTGCCCAGCGGCCCCCCTTTACCGACGCAGTACGCAGTACACAGTACTATGCATACACACCAGACCAGGTTTCCGGTTCCAGTTACATCCGTGGTGCCACTGCAGGGTACGCAGTACTGCGTACAAGGAGGCGGTGGAGAGGGTGGATCTGGGATCTCTCCGCTGCCGGCATCCTCCACAACGGCTTGGCCAGCTCAAGGTAGTTAGTTGGCTAGTTAGTCAGTTTCGCTGACCCGCACGCTCGCCTGCTGCTTTGCGTTGGAGATCGCCTGGGACAGGGCAGAGAAAGTCGGCGTGAGAGGGCGAGGACCCATGCGCCGTGACGGAGCTTCTCAGCAACGGCCCCGTGGCGGCGGGTGCATGTAGCAGGGAGCTCCGCTGTGCCCAAAGATCAGGTCACTAACGAGTGTACCGAAACCCGGTAAACTCGGTCGCGAAAAGTAAATAGCTACGAATACATGATGAACCGTGAACTCGAGCACCGTCGGCCTTGGGAAGCAGCGCCGCCTCCCGGTGGAACGAACAAGAGCCCCGTCGCCGAGCCAACGCCACGGTGCTCTCCATCCACGACGCGGCATGTTTCTCACCCTCCTCCGCAACGTCCTCTTGAAGACGCCAGCGTGAAGCCGCTCCGCGCTAGGAGGATCCCGGTCGCCCACGGTTCGCTTCTCCCCGGCTGCGGGGTGTCAGCTCCCAGCGCAGGCAGCAGAGCTCAGCCCCGGCAATCTGGAGCCGTGCTGACCGCGAAGGTGAAGGCGTGGCGAGGATGATGCCGTCCGCTTATTGCAACGGGTCTGGATGCTACGGAGCAGGGCGAGTTACGGCGTACGCAGTAGAGAGTCATCCGGTCTGACCGTCCTCGCTCCGTCCTCCTGCATGACACGCGTCCCATCCATCCACAGAACGAGACGAGGAGAAAGTCTCTTGCCGGAGCGGCCTGTTTGCCTATGTAGACGGCCGTTGGTCACTCTCAACGGTTGCGGTACAAAGAGGGACGGCCCCTCCTCATGGCGCATCCATCATCCCTGACATCCCAACCAAACGACCAACCCCTTGTGAGCTGTCAGTCATAGAAACGACATATGGTAAGGCAGTGATCAGGCGCCACGCCGCCTGCATCACCCACGTCGGCAGCAGAAAAGAACATCAAGAGCAAAAGAAAAGAAACGAGGGGAAGCCGCTCATCTCGCACACCGGCTCCGTGGAACGCACAAGCATCACAATGGCTCGCGCCCTTCCAACCGCCCAAGACGACGACGCCAAGTCCGTCTCGGGCATGTCGGACAGCTCCGTCGAGTCGGGCTTCACCATGGTTACGCACGACCGCGTCCCGGCACGCCCTGCCCAAGCCAACGAGAAGCCCCAGGACCTCGTCAAGAAGCTCCTCGACTGGCTGCAGCCCACCGACTATCTCTCCCCCGGCGGGGAGTACCAGAAGCATTTGCGGGCCCATGTGCCGGGGACAGGGGCTTGGGTGCAAGGGACGAGCACGTTCCGCAAGTGGATGGGCATGGAGGAGCAGAGGGGCGACGACAAGGCCGACAACGAGGCCGACGACGACGAGGGCGAGGAGGAGGACGGGGAGATGGTGGAGGTTGTTGACCTGGCAAAGGAGGAGGAGAACGAGAAGAACGAAAAGGAAGCGGAGCCGCCGTCCGAGCAGGGGAGCTCCTGTGTCCTCCACGTTCGCGGCGTAGCAGGGAGCGGGAAATCCGTGTTTTCCGCCCGGACCATCCAGCAGCTGCAAGAGCCTATCCCGTCGTCGTCGTCGTCGTCGTCGTCGTCGTCGTCCGCCGGGGGGAGGATCGTCCTCTTCTTCTTCTTCCGCCAAATCGTCGACCACAACCACACCTCGCGCTACCTGGCGCGCGACTACGCGGCGCAGCTGCTCCCGCACAGCCCGTCGCTGCGGTCCGCCCTCGAGAAGCTGTCCAAGGATCACGCCGTGCGCGGCAACGAGCTGTCGCTCATCTGGCCGGCCGTCGTCGAGGCGCTGGAGCTCGATGCGCCGCTCCTCGGCGGGCGCGTGTTTTGCGTGGCCGACGCGCTCGACGAGATGGACGAGGCCGACCTCGAGGACATGGTGGCCAGCCTGGCGGCCCTGGGCGCCCGGCGGAGCGGCAAGCCCGCCCTGGCGAGGGTGCTGATGACGAGCCGCCCGCTGACGCGCATCGAAAGCGTCGTGCGGCGGAGCCGCGGCGTCGCCCGCATGCGGCTGGATCCGGCGCGGCTGTCGTCCGACGTGGGCCGCTACGTCGACGCGCGCATGGAGGAGCTGCTCCGGGGCGGCCTCCTGGGCGACGGCGCCGAGGAAAAGCGCGACCTGATCCGGCAGACCATCTGCGGGCGCGCCAACGGGCTCTTCCTCCACGCGCGGCTCGCCATCGACAACCTCGCCCAAGGCCTCCGCGAGGGCCGGGTCGACCCGGCCCAGCTCCCGCAGCAGCTGGACGAGCTGCTCCCGAGCACGCTGCGCGGCGTGTACGAGGGCATGCTCCGCGAGCACGCCCGGCGCACCGGCTCAACCGCCGACCAGCAGGCGCAGATGCTGGCGTGCGTGACGCGCGCGAGCCGGCCCTTGCGCCTCATCGAGCTGGGCTCGCTGGCGGCCCGCCTCATGTGCGGCGGGGACCTGCGCCGCGGCAAGGACCTGGTGCGCGCCGGGTGCGGCAAGTTCCTCGAGCTCCTCGAGGACGAGACGGTGAGCGTCATCCACCACTCCTTCACCGAGTTCCTCAACGACGAGGAGCGCCGCGGCGATGCCGGCCCCGGCGCGTTCCCCGTGCTGGACGACAGCGAGGCGCACGCCGCGCTGGCGGTGCTGCTGCTCGACTACCTCGACG
The DNA here is from genome assembly GCF_042764415.1 of Remersonia thermophila. NCBI lineage: Eukaryota > Fungi > Ascomycota > Sordariomycetes > Sordariales > Chaetomiaceae > Remersonia > Remersonia thermophila. The sequence goes on along the minus strand of NC_092221.1, from coordinate 3,279,041 downwards.
GCTGTCCGCATTACGACGGCGCCGCCATGGACGACCGGCGGACCCCCGCTTCCTCGCCCGAGGAGGAGCGCCGCCGGCAGCTCGACTGGAAATCGCACAAGCACACCGTCGTTGCCAAGGCCCGGTCCGACACCAGAGTCGCCCATCCGCTGGTCGAGTACGCGAGCTCCAACCTGGTGTTCCACATGGGCAAGGTCCCGCCCGGAACGCCGCAGGCCGGCCGCGTCCTCGCCGCCCTCGACCGCTGCTTTCTCCCCGGCAGGCCGGCCGTCGAGACGTGGATGCTGGAGAACTGGTACGGCCCCATGTCGGCCTCGTGCGGCGTCCTGCACCTCCTCGCCGGGTACGCCTGGGAAGCCCCGGCCTACGTCGTGGAACACCTCGCCGGCCGCGACCCGGCCCTCGTCGACGCTCCCGATGCCGCCGCCCTCACGCCGCTCGCCTACGCGGCCGACCGGGGACACGCCGAGATCGTCCGGCTGCTCCTCGCGCGCGGCGCCGATCCGACGTCGGGCCGGGGCAGCGACGACGGCCTCACGCCGCTGCACCGCGCCGTGCAGCACAACCGCACGGCCGTGGTGCGCCTCATGCTCGCGGCGGGCGCCGATCCGCTGTCCAAGTGGTGGCCCGCCGCCGTGAGGTTCGACGAATGGCCCCGGACCGAGGAGGAGATCGAGAGGGAGCGCCGGTCGGCGCTGGCGTACGCCTTCACGCTCGGCAGGCCCGACATGGTGCGGCAGTTTCTTCCGTTCGTCCCCCCGGACGAGGCCAACAGGTGCTTCCACGCCTCCAGGGACTTGGACATCGTGCGGGCCGTCCTCGAGACGGGCAACGCCGACGTCGACTCCTTCTGCAGCGGCATGACAAAGCTGTTCTGCGCGGCGCGCTTGCGCGACGCCGAGCTGGTGCGGTTGCTGCTCGCGCACGGCGCGGATCCCCGGAGGCGGTGCAGCAACGAAGACTCCATCCCGTTCCAGTGGTCCACGATGAACATAACCAGCGAGGTGCCGCATCCTCATCGCGAACGGGGCCCGACGCCCCTGCACGCGTTCGTCGGCGTCGGGCCCCCGTCCTATCACGTCGATCCCGAACGGACCCGGGAGGAGCTGGCCGAGTGCCTGCGCCTGCTCGTGGAGGCGGGCGCCGACGTCAACGCCCGCATGGACTCGCACGAGTACAGCGGCGAGAGGGACCTGACGCCGCTGCACTTTGCCGTGCGGATGCAGCCGTGCTCCGACTCCTTCTACTCCTTTTTCGACGAGGCCGAGCGGCCCCGCGACAAGATGACGGCCGAGATGTTTGTCGAGCTGCTGCTCGCGGCGGGGGCCGACGTCAACGCGCAGACCGTCCGGGGCAACACGCCGCTGCACCTCGCCAGGCCGGCCAGGCCGGGGATCGCCGGGCTGCTCCTCGAGCACGGCGCCGACGCGAACGCTCGCAACGTCAACGGCAACACGCCTCTGCACGTGGTCCGGAGCCAGGACCTGGAGCTGGTCGAGCTGCTGACGGCGCACGGCGCCGACGTCAACGCGCGCAACGCCGAGGGCCGCGCGCCCATGGCGGAGATCATGTTCCGGGGACGCCTCACGTGGAACCCCAACAGCAACCCCAAGAGCGACCCCGCCGTTCTGCTCCGGCTTCTCGAGCTCGGGGCCGACCCCGACCAGGCCGACGACGACGGCAACACGGCGCTGCGCCACCTTGTGCAGGGCCTGCGCGGGCTGACGGCGCTCAACCTGCCGCCGCTCGTGGAGGAGCTCCTGCGCGCCGGCGCCGACCCCAACCGGAAGAACCGCAAAGGCGAGCCTCTGCTGTGGGGGCTGGGGTATTCCTCGGAGCGCGCCCTGGATCCGCAGGACGAGGAGGTTCTGCGGCGGCTCGTCGCCGGCGGGCTGGACCTCGACGCGCGCCACGACGGCGAGGGGCAAACGGCGCTCTTCAGCATGGTCAAGAACGGCAACCTCGTCAAGCTGGACCTCCTCCTGCGGCTGGGCGCCGACCCCCTGGCGCGAGACGGGCGCGGCCGGACCCTGCTGCACGTCTCGGCCGAGCACGGCGGCCTGGCCGTGCCGGCGCTTCTCGCCGCGGGGGTGCCGGCCGAGGCGGTCGACGACGAGGGCAGGACCGTCATCCACGCGCTCGTCAGCGGGGCCAAGAGGCTCGGCGCCGACGGGTGCGGGGTGCTGCGAGAGCCCCTGGAGGCCCTGATCAAGGCCGGCGCGCGGCCGCTCGCCAGGGACGCCCAGGGGCGGTCGGTCCTGCATCTGGCCGGCAGCCAGGAGTTCATGCTGCACCTGCTGGGCAGCCCGCACTTTGCGGGGCTGGACGTGAACGAGCGCGACGCCGAGGGCCGCTCGCCGCTGCATCGAGCCGCCGCGCTCGGGCCGAGGCGGTGCGGGGGCTGCTCCGCGCCGGCGCCGACGTCGACGCGGCCGCGGCGACCGGCCTCTCGGCGCTGCACGTTGCCGCGGGCCAGGGCGACGGCAACGCGGTGAGCCTGCTGCTGGCCCGGTACCGCGAGCAGGGCACGCTGGCAGGGCATGTCAACCGGCTGGGCGGCGCGGGGGGGTCTCCGCTGCACCACGCCTGCCGCTCGGGCGCTCCCGCGGCCGTCTCGGAGCTGCTCAGGTGCGGCGCCGACGCGAGCCTGGCCGACGAGAAGGGGCTCACGCCGCTGCACGTGCTGGCCGGCTCGGTGGACGAGCCGCAGGCGGCCTGATCGTGGGGATGCTGCAGCGCGCCGGGGCCGACGTCAACGCCGAAGCCGCCGTGCCGGCGGCGGACGGGACCGCGACCCGAAGCGTGACGCCCCTGGACCTCGCGGTCGAGGGGCGGTGCTGGGGGATGGTGCGCCGGCTGCTGGCGCACGGCGCCGCGCCGCGAGACCGTCACAGGCAATCCGAGGCGTTCCTCTTGGCCACGGACAAGGAGAGGGCGGCCGAAAAGGCGCGGCAGCTGCAGGCCGCCTTGCCGCCTCGCGCTCGGGGCCAGGAGGGCACCCGGTGGCTGGGGCGCTGGGCCGTCTGCGCCGGATCGGGGTCGCCCGAGGACGTCTTCGGGCGCGTGGCGGACGCCGAGCCGTACCCCATCCTCGTGCCGGACGGCCAGGCTTTGCTCGAGGCCGTGGAGGAGGAGGGCGGCTACGGTTGGCACAGCGTCCTGCACGACGTGCTGGCCGGCGGGGACTACGACAGCATCAAGGAGTACGCCGAGCTCGGAGGGACGCTTCTGCAAGGCAACACGAGCAGCAACGAAACGTTCCTCCACCACATCGTCGAGAATGGCCACACGGACCTCGTCGAGCGCTTTGCTGACAAGGTGGCCGAGCTGGAGGCCCAGGAGCAGCAGAGGCCCAGCCGGGACCGCGCGGGGACGCTCCTCGGCACGGCGTGCCGAACCTTCTCCCCGTCGCTCGACATGGTGCAGCTGCTCGTGGATAAGCTCGGCGTCGACGTCAACGCCGTCCACGACCCCAAGAACGGCTATGACTACGAAGGCTCGGCGCTGCATCTTCTCGCCAAGGGAGGCGCCTTCTGGAAGCTTGAGGCCATCGAGTTCCTCCTCTCCCGGGGTGCGGATATCGAGGCGAGGAACGGCGACGGCATGACCCCGTTGCTCGTGGCCGCGTCGGCGAAGCCATGGGAAGGGGCCTGGCGCGAAGAAGCGGTGCGCGTGCTGCTGAAGCACGGGGCCGACGTCAACGCCGCGGTTCTGAAGGAGGACGGGACGTGGGGAGCGACGCCGCTGCAGCTCTCGGCTGAGTCGGGCATCGGCAAGCTCTTGCTCGAGCACGGGGCGACGGTTCAGCCAGGCCTGCTTTCTCGCGCGGTCGCCGGCTGCACCGACGCCGATCTCGTGAGGTTGTTGCTCGACGCCGGGGCGGATCCCAACGGGGTCTCGCCGCCGGCGGATGACAAGAAGAAGAAGGAGGAGGAGGAGGAGGAGGAGGGGGACGGCGAGGCGGAAACGGAGGCGCGCTACGCGATCCACGAGGCTGCTCGGCCGAAGGAGGATCACCATTCGCAAGCCTGCCAAGAGGCCGTGATCGAGCTGCTTCTCTCGCGCGGCGCCGACGCGTACGCGCTGTACCCGGACGGCAGCTTCGCCCTCCAGGCCATCGTGGAGGACCGCTGCGCCGCCCAGCCGGTCCTGGCCCGCCTGTCCCGGCCGAACCACGACCTCAGGGGCCGCGGCGGACGGACGCTCCTGGCCTCGGCGTGCATGCCTCTTGTGCCCGCGCTGGACCGCTGGGCCGCGTCGCGGCGGGGTGAGCCGACGACGGTCATGGCCGACGTCGTGCAGACGTTGGTCGATGCCCGCGCCGACGCTCTCCTCCCGGACGACGAGGGCCGTGTGCCGCTCCACTGGTTCTGCACGTACGCCTCGGAGATGACCACGCAGCACCGCGACGCCTTCTGCGCCCTCGTGCGCCACGGCCCGGCGGCCATCGACGTCGCCGACGCCCAGGGCCAAAAGCCGCTGCACCTCGCGCTGGCCGCTTACGCCAGCGGGTCCCAGAAGTCCATCTTCATGGTGCAGCACCTGCTGGCGGCGGGCGCCGACCCGGCCGACGCGGACCCCCGGACGGGCGACACGGCCTTGCACTGCATCGCGCCGCGGCTGGTGGGCAGCGCCGCGGCGGCCGCCGAGGCGGCGGCCCTCTTCCGCGAGGTGGCGGCGCGCGTCGACATCAACCGCCGCAACAAGGCCGGAGAGACGGCCGCTTTCTCTTTTGCGGCTGCCGGGTTCGAGAGCACGCGCGATCCGGAGGGCATCCGATCCGTCGCGGACTACTCGCTGGAGCACGACACGATGCACGCCGCGGCCGTGGACGTGCTGGTGAGCCTGGGGGCGGATTTGACCGCGGTGGACGCGCGCGGGCGAAACCTGCTCCATGTCACGGCCGGACGGGAGGCCCACGTAGCCTTGGAGGTCGACGTCGTGGGAGCCTTCAAGAAGCTCGTAGCGCTGGGGCTCGACCCGCGGGCCGAGGACGACCAACTAAGAACGCCCATCGACGTGGCGGTGGCGAGGAACTGGAGGGGCATCGTCCAGCTGTTCAGCGAGGAGGGAGACGGCGGGAAGCTGAAGGGGTGACGGCCGGGTTCGGGACGGCGTGAGTCGATTGGATGATGCTTGGGATGGCACATGGCACGCAGTATGCGTTTGTTTCCAGTGGTGTTGAGCGCCGGCCAAAGAGAATGAGAACGAGGATGCTGTGCGGTGTCGAAGAGTCCAAGCGCTGGAGGGAAAAGCAAGGCACGGCGGGATGATTGGTACAGCTTTCCTGCTGTTTGACGGCAGAGGAGAAGGACGAAGACTTTGGGTATTAGAACCTCTCCATGAACGCTCTTTCACGGCATTTCAGGATTGGGTAACGCGACCTAAGGTACCAGGTACCTAGGTGGTAGGTAGCTAGGTGCGTACAATACACTGGGGGGTCTATGTTGAATAGGTACCAGGTGTTATTGTAGACACTCCGCAAGCTTTCTCTCGCACGTTGGGACAGAGAGCATCACCCTGACGACCCCAAGGAACCGTCAATGATATCAATTGAGGTGCCTTAATTACCCTCCTACCTACCTACCCTCCTATCTACCCTCCTATCTACCTCGAGATAGATAGGTAGGCACTTACATGTATTCTTGCCGAAGCAGGTCAAGCCAACGAGGGAAAAGGAAGGGATCGATCGGGACAGATCGGGGCTGGACGAGCCGGAGTAAACAGAGGGTTGAATCGTCACGACGAGAGAAGGTCCCCTCTGCCCCTGTGATGCTCTCGTGCGCTGGGAAGCCGTCATCCTTGTTTCCCATGCCTCCTCGGCCGGATCTGGGCGAGGTGCAAAGGCTACGGGTTCCATGACGGCTCCTGTTTGATGTGTTGGGTTGAGCCACGGACCACAACACAACCACATCCGCCTCGCTCAGGTCTGCACTGCACACTTGACACGCTCCGATGGGGATCCGACAGTCATTCGTTGAAAGGCGCCTGAATTCATTGTCACTCGTTATTCTCAAGGCAATAAGCAACGTGAATTATTGTTCCTCTCGTTATCAGCATTCCAGAGGGGTCGGCCGACAAGGAGAGCGAAGCCGTCTCGTCCTCCCCAATGAAGCCGGCCCGCATCCTGCTCATCGCCGTCGCCATTTCCTCTTCGTCCTTCATCATCACCGCCCCGTCGTCGGTTTCGGCGCACCCAGCTCGCAGCCCCAAGCCATGCCCCAGAGCCGTCTCGCCCGCCGCCGAGGCTGATCGCTCGGCCGGGGACATGCCGCGCCTCATCCTCTACCACCAAACAACCCACACGCCCTCCGGCCGACCCATCTCCCTCCTGCCCCTCCTCCACCGCCGAGCCAACCACACCATCGCGCTGACGCATCTCCTCCTCGCGGCGTGGCACGTCCACCCGCCACCCCCGGGAACGCAGCGGTACCCATGCTCCCTGCGCCTCAACGACCATTCGCCGGACCATCCACGGTACGCCACCCTCTGGGAAGAAGTGAAGCTGCTACAAAAGGCGGGGGTTATGGTGATGGCGATGGTGGGAGGCGCGGCGAGGGGGTCGTTTTCTTACGACACGCTGGATGCTCCTCCCCTCCCGTCTTCTGCTTCTTCTTCTTCTTCTTCGCTCTTTTCGGATAGCGTAGAGAATGGCGGAGGGAAAGGGGAGTCCGAGGAGGGGGGGTTGTTTGAAGGCGCGTATGCCCCCCTGAGGGATGCGATCATCCGGTTTGGCCTGGACGGGGTGGATTTGGACATTGAGGAAAGGATGTCGCAACAGGGCGTGGCCAGGCTGATCAGGAGGCTGAGGAGAGATTTTGGGGCCGGTCCTCATCCTCGTCCTCGTCCTCGTCCTGGCTCAGAACCCAGGAGCAAGAGGGCAGAGAAAGGATTTGTGCTAAGCATGGCTCCCGTGGCCAAAGCCTTGCTGCCCGGCGAGCAAGGCCGCAGGATCAACCTCGGCGGGTTCGATTACGCCCGCCTGGAGAAGGACGTCGGGCCGGGGGCGGTGGACTTTTACAACGCGCAGTTCTACAACGGGTTCGGGTCAGCCAGGACCACGGCCTTGTTTGATCGGCTGGTCACGGCCGGCGGGTAGGACCCCCGACGCATCGTCGTCGGACAGCTGACGAGCCCGGCCAACGGCGGCAGCGGGTTCGTCCAACACGAAGCGCTGGCAAGCACCGTGGCAGCCCTGCAGAGGCGGCACGGCCAGATCGGGGGCATCGCTGGGTGGGAATATTTCAATGGCGCCCCGGGTGGAGAGGACGAGCCTTGGCGGTGGGTGGAGGCCACGTCGGCGGCGTTGAGGCCTGGACAAGATGAGCCTCGCCTGCAGATCTCGCGCGTCGCGGCGGAGAGGCTGAGGGAGGCATGGATGGTGAGTGCAGCGGCAGCGAAGGGGTTGGTAATGGTGGAGGGGAAGGGAGGGAGGGGGAGGTGGACGGTGACGCTGGGGCACGGAGACGACGAGGAGGACCTGAGGGAGTGGCTGGAGCCAGATGTGGATTACATGGGTTTCGTGAACGCCGAGGACAACGAAGAAGAAGAAGACGATGACGATGACGAATGGTGAGCCGTAAGGTAGCGAATGACGAAGGGGAGGGTGGGTATTCCGCCCGGGCCTGTTGTTTCTTTTTGTCCTGCAAGGGACCATGCGGTGGGATAACTAAGAACTGTTTTGAGAGCCACGAGCGCCAAGGCTGAGGTGGCCTCGGGGGATGCGTTGACCGAGACACGGGCCCCCTACGTTACTGTGTATAGTAAGTGGTCAACATTCATAGGACCATGGTGGCTTTTGATCAACAACTGGGTTTTCCTCGATAGGCGTTGCATATGTAGGCGCCTCGTTGACGGACGGGAGCGGTGAAGCTGTAATAATAGGGTTTGCATGGTGTGGTGAGGTGAAGATGATCACGCGTCAGTTGCCCCCGAACAAGAAGCCGGCCACTTTGACACAGTACTACGCAGTACATACGCCGTTTTTCCCCAGAAAGTTTTGGCCCTGGCCGCATGCCCCACAGCCCCACCGGCTCACCCTTGGGCCAACCACGTCGGGTCCCCCCCAACGCAACGCGACCGCTTCTCTCATTGTCATTGGACTTCTTCTCGGGCTGACCTCACTCACTCTACGTACCTCATGCTCCCTCACACCCACCACATTCACACCCACGCTCACCCACTCACAGTCACCCACTCATAGTCACCTACTCACCTTCACCTACTCACTCTCACCCACTCGCTCCGACCCACTCACTCTCGCTCTCGCTCTCATCCTCCTCCTTTTGCTCTTACCATTTCATCATTCACCCGGGGAGCCGCCTCCGTCTCGTCGTCCCCCATCATGAATCCAGAGCCTCCTCCGGCCATGGCCACTGGCCGTCTACCTCCGGGTCCGCTTCCCGAGGGTCTGCTTCCCCAGCCAGCCACGGCGGCCGCAACGATCGACCAAGCCACCGACACCCCCAGCCACCCCCAGCCCGCCTCCTCCGCAAGCCGCCCTGCCCTTCCCGGCCGCCCCCCCGGCCGCGTTGGCCGCCCCCAGCTGAAGCAAGAAGATCTTATCCGCATCCAGGTGCTTTACAAGGACGCCAGATGGGGCCCCACGCAGATCGCCCGCCACACGGGCTACACCTTCCACCAGGTCAAGTATGCGCTGAAGAAGGGGACGACGACGGTCGGCGTGAGGACCGGACGTCCCAAGAAAGCCGTTGCTGCCGCTGCTGCCGCCGCCGCTGCTGCTGCGGCGACGGCGGCGGCGGCGGCGACGGCGGCTTCTGAGACACCTGGGGCGACGGGGCAGGGTGGCACGGCGTCTTCTCCGGCTCAGATGCAGGCGCAGCAACAGGTGCCACCGCTGTCACCATCATCACCACCATCACCACCACCACCGCCACGACCCACTCCTCCTCCAAAGGCCGGCGGCAGCGCGCAGCAGGGTGCCGAACGGGAGGAGATGTGGGATGGAGGGGAGGCCGAGGAGGGAATGGAGGAGGAAGAGTGAGTTCGCTGCGTCCGCCCGTCTCCTCCGAGGCTCTCTGCCGAGCGTCCGCCTTCTGACCAGAGGCACCAGGGATCACGGCCGGCTTGCGGCCAGCGATTCACAACCCTTGGTTGACCAGCGCATCCCCGACCAAGCTGGTGAGCTGGAGCCAGGGTTGATGGAGGTTCAGGCGGCCCTCCAGGGCGGGACATGAAGGGTTGGGCTTGATTCTTTTTTTTTTCTTGTTTTCTCGGACGTCTGTTTTTAATGCCCGGAGAATCACAAGGTATTCTGAATCACAGGGGAGCATATATGTATAGCCGGCAACAATGTTGATTTATAAATCATCAAGGAAAGGAAACAATGCATGCTCAAAAATCTCATATCTCCCCATCCCCCCCCCCCCCCCCCCCCATTTCGTCGGATAGGACAACCAAAAACTATACCCCAAAATCACCACTTCGTCAACCTTCCTCCAGAGCGTGTGGGAATCTGATGCGTAAAGCCAGAGCCAGAGATAGAGAGGGTGATAGTGAGTCGCGAGACTGCAGCTCGCCGCCCTTGAACCGATCCTCCCTTCCCCCCCACCGGTCAAGACGTTCGACCGTTGACGGCCGCGTTAGGCGAGTTTGATGCAGTTGTTGTTGAGAAGGTTGAGAGTAATGAGGCCTCCCTAAAAGTCCCAAGGTTAACTCCGTCTCTGATGCCCTGCTGGGGTATTTGCTATGCTTACCACGGCGCTGCCTCCTCCACCCTGGGCGTTGCAGCAGTACGTGACGCCGTTGCAGGTACCAGCCACGCCGCCGATGAGACCGGTGATGCTGCACGTGAGTTTGCCCACCAAATCGAGCGGGAGGATTTCGAAGAGCGTGGAAACCACGTGGTTGCAGCAGGCAGACTGCTGATGGTTCTGGCAGTTGTTGCTGGGGTTATTGTTGTGGTTGTTGCTGCCGTCGGTGCGTGCCACAACCTCGGCGCCGACCTGGTTCTCGACGGCAGCCGGGAGAGCGGTGGCAGTCATGGCGAGAGCCAGGACCGTGATGATGCTGCGGAACTGCATTTTGGCGACGGTGATGTTGGGAGAGCCGAGCTCAAAGTTGGCTTTTGGTTGTTGTGTGGATGGGTTGGAGGCGAGAGTGCTTGGGATGGCTTGGTTGTGCTGCGCTGCTGGATGCCGGAGAGGAAACGTCGGGATGGGAGGAGAGGAAGGTGGTTTATATAGACGTTGGGTTCTCGCCTTCGTCCCTCCCTCGCGGCGTTTGTCGTCTCAACCATCACGAACTTTTGACATGTTTCCCTTCGGAAGCGGATGAGGGCCGCCCTTGCTTGCCCCTCGGATCCTGACCGGATACCGACCCCCCAGCCGCCTGGCTCTGCTCTTTCGTCGGTCATGATCTACATTCGTCTTGCTGTGGAGGCGCTTCTCCATCGCGGACCTGAACGTCGGCCCCTCTCCGGCGGTACGCTCGGGTCCATGAGGGCAAAGACAAGATCAGTTCAGCGCTGCGCTCCGACTGCGTACGCAGCACGGCATGTCCCCAGAGTTCGGAATCGTGAGCGTCTTCATCGAGCCACGGTTGATGCGTCGTCGATCTTTCACCCTCTTGGGAACGCCGACGGTTCCTTACCGCTCAACCTAGGTGCTTCCGACCCCTGAACCTCGTGCCAACCGCCATCGGACCATCCCAGCCGCCTGCCATGAGGTCAGGCTACCGGCGGGTTGGGTACCTCATTCCAGAGGGGACGCTTCGAGGGCCCCGTTCCCCGCACGGAACTGAAGAGGCGCTGGGCAGCAAACCTGCCTCCACATCCCCTCACACAGCCCGGCTCCACACCGGGCATCTACGCTTTGCGTTCGCCATCTGCGCGGTCGACGTCCAACACGGCGAAACGCGTTGCGTCACGGGGCACGCCGAGCCCATCTGCAAACCTTTCCGAGACGGCGGCCAGAGCTGTCACCACGGCGCAGATGCCCTCCCTTCGTTGGAACCAACGCCAACGCCACTTCTGTTTCAGCCACTTCTTTTTTTTCTTGTGGCGACCTTTCTGCGAGGCTCAGCCTCGGCTGTCCTATCTATCCCACGACCGATGCCATCACATCACGCAAGGGACAGGGCAGAGCCGACAGGTCAGCGCCGGCCGCCGAAGACAACCCGAGCCCTCGACTTGGTGCCGAAACAGTGACTTGTCGAATGTAAAACAACGTACACGGCCTATAGAGGTCAAGGTCTCAAGAGCGGCGGGAAGATCGGTCTGAGTCTTGTTTTCGTTGCACTGTCCGCTGAGAGAAACATGCAGGTTTGTCTGCATCGCGTTTCCAGCTCGCGCATTCAAGGCTCCTCAGGCAGGCCCGGTAGCCAGGAGAGGAGCGATCGACGCCGTACCGCAGCGAAAACGAGCGAAAACGAGAAAGAAAATGCAAACATGATGGATGCGCCAGCATCGCGATCCCAAGAGCCTGAAACCCTTGATCATGTGCCACGGGAAACGGCTGCTTTGGTTGGGCCTTTTTCACAGAGAGAACAACAGGCTGCCTGCCCAAGAGAAAGCGCTCTTCAAGCCGAGCTGGAAGTCCCGAAACCTTCAGGCTGGCTGAAGGCAATATTGATGCAAGCGTGTTTCACTGCAAAGCCCGATGCGTGTCTCTTGAAATCCGGAACGCTTCAGCATATCGAACCCTGACGATACTATTTTTTGGGGCATCCCAAGGAACTCAGCCCAAGACACCGTCTCGCGCACGCCGTAGGACAGCTGAATCGGGCCCCCGAGACTGTTCCAGACGAGAGTCGGCCGTGACGTCCAGCGTCAAAGCTAGCTAGGTCCAAGACGGAGAAGAGCCGCGAAGTGCCACTCAGGGATTGGCCCACCGTCTCAATTAAGTGGGCCTGCTGCACGAAATGATTGAGATCGCTGACCGACTCCCTCGATCTTCTTGTACCCAGCCCATGGAATGCATTGCTGAGGTCAGGTACCCGACCTGCCGTTGTTTCCATCGGTGAGCAAGAAACGGGGGTTCCTGAGGCGATCTTGAACGGGATTCGCTCAGAGGGACGCCCAGTCCCTGACCCTGCAAACCTGAACTGAATCAAACAAAGACGCTGAGTATAGTATATGCTGGCTCTTCAAGACAGCATGGACTCAGCAGCAAAGGCGGCCGTTGACCTCATGAGGATCGTGAAGGACCTGATCCACCGGCACGATCAGTTCAGGGATGTCCCACGGAGCTCTTTGAGGATATAACCTACCCTCTCCGCGTTGCGTCTTGTGTCATCGGGACTTGAACCTCCCAAGTGCTATTTTGCCACCCTTTGGTGGATCAAGAGGAGGCCTCTGGACGGTACTCTTTGGCATCATGAATCACGATTCAAGAAAAGAGTTGGTGGTCAGCGATCCAAGGTCCATGTCCAAGGAGCGGGAGGCCTCTGGGCCACAAAGCCGTGCCTTGCGTGACAGGAGCGACAGCTGTTTTCAATCACTTTTCTCCACGCTATTACCAGCTGTGTCTACGATAGGAGACGGGATCATACTATTACATAGTATGAAGGAGTTGAAACTCTTTGATATGCTGCTGCAATCCTGAGTCATGACTCAATCGCCAGCCGTCACAAAGGGCCGGGTTGGCTTTCCGTAAACCGCCTCGGCGATGACTGTGGATGCTTCCGAGTCCTGTGTTGACGGCCCAACCGTCCCCGAGTCCAGAGAACGCGGGGCTCATTGATGGTTATTCATTCCCCCTGGATGCGCTGCCCCCCCCCCCCCAAAGGGTGGATAGGCGCATCCATTGCTGGTTTCAAATGACAGGACATCTTCAACTGAAGACTTTGGACTAAGCACTAATGAACGCGACAACCTCGCATGCCGAAAGATGGTAGATCCCTGGTTGACGTGGTTTCACCAGCACGGCCGCTGACGATCCGCTCCGTTGATCCCCGTCTGGACGTCATAGCTTCAGGGGCTATCCTAGGACGAGACGCGTTGTAGGGACTTTCTTTAAGACGTCGTGAAAGGGGGCACCTGGGTTGACATTCTACAACAACAGCAAGAAAAAAAAAAAAAAAAAAAAAAACAGACATCGGAGTTCGTGGGATGAAACGGCGTGCTGTATCAGTCTGACTGGGTCCTCTTGCCACCAAAACCAAGGGTGATGCAATGAGCCATGGGAGACGGGAAACCTGATGCCAAACTGAAGGTTTTGGGTTTGTCAGAGAACAAGATCTGAGTCAACACTATTCAAAGGAAGCCTTCCGCAACACGATGGTGCTGAAGGATAATATACGTAGCTGGACGCACCCTCGTTTTCGGCTAGTTCTTTCTGTCTGTTTTCCAGGCTCTTCACAGACATCAACCATTTTCATTTCTTCCTCAGCTGGTCCTGAGCATCCGTCTTCTCCGCTCGACTATTCCGCCTTGCCCGTCCCGCGGAACCATTGTTGCGTGATTAATACCCCTATCGGCTGGTTCCGAAGTCATCAAACATAATCCTTCGACAACATGCAGCTCACCGGCTCTCTTGTGGCCGCTCTCGCGCCATTCCTCCTTGTGGGGCCTGTGGCATGCCTGCCTGTGAACGCGAACGACTGCGGAGGAGCAAGTATGTCTTTCTTCAACATGACTTGTCCTGTAACACAATGCTTGAACACTAACGTGTGTCACAGCCGCTGCAGTCACTCGCGTCACCTCGGTTGTCCCCTCAAGCGACATCGCACCGTCGACGCTGGCGCCGACTCCTGAGGCCGCGGTCCCCGACGAGGATGCGCCGGCCGCAACAGACGAAGAGACCATCGTTAGCGTCGACCCAACCGACGAAGACCTGGTCCTCGACGACGAGGCTGTCACCAACAACCACGCCAAGAGACAGTTTGGCAGGCCACCTCTCAGGCCTCCGGTCCGGCCGCCTCCTAGGCCGCCCGTCAGGCCGCCTCCCAGGCTTCCGGTCCGGCCGCCTCCCAGGCTTCCGGTCCGGCCGCCTCCGAGGCCTCCCATCAGGGCGCCGGTCAGGCCGCCGCCGAGACTCCCTGGCGGGCTCGGGATGTTCGCCGGTGGTAGGGGGCGCGTGGGTGGGTTTGGAAAGGGCAAGGGCAGGTTCAGGGCTTGAAGGGGATTCTGGGAAGGGTGCCGAATAGCATCGCGTTGATAGAGCTATCACCTCGGCCTCCTATCCGACCCATGGAAAGAGAAAGGACTGAAAAGCTAGGTCAACATTCCGGTACCTTGAGAGGTGACAACAAAGGGGACTTGACGGGACAATCAAAGTCTCGGTCCTTGTGCGAGGCACATGAACTGGCCCGTTGAAGATGAGAAGAATGCAGGAATGGAAAGTACACAAGGCAAAAATACCTCTCTAAATATCCCAGGGTATAATTACTCGTGCCAAAATCCTACGTCCGTGAAGCTGTATGGCCGAAGCGTATCTGGGGCCAGGGGCATTGAATGAGGGGTCGGCAGCATGCAGAAGAACCCCGCGTCGCGCCTCCATGCGACCATGGAAAACCCTCCATCACAACCCTGCATTTTCCTCCCTCACAACCCTTGAACCGTCCAACTCGGACGGCCTGGAGCCTGATGCCCCAGGTAAGGTACCTAGGCAGGTAGGTAGGTATTGAAACGCCTCCGTCGGTGAGTCTTGTCTCTTTTTTTTTTTTTTTTTTCTCTCTCTCTCTCATCAATCCTCGCTCATCCTGCGGCCTGGTTCTCGTCGCTCACCCCCTGGCGCCATCTGCCAACACCACGCTCCACGCCGCCATCGCCGCCATCGCCGCCATCGCCGCCATCGCCGCCCCAAGGGCTTATCTCCCAGGGGCCACATCACCAGCCCGCCCTCTAGGCACCACCCAACGTCCCAGATCATTTGACTTTGTTCTTTTTTCGTAAAGTCTTTTTAGGGTTATTATTTGTTTGCTTTCTGACATCCCAGCCATGCGACTGTCAGGCACTTGCGCCCTCGCGCTCCCCTTCTTTTGGAGTCAGCACTGCAGAATGCTCGCTGTGAAACCGGTGGAGCACGCCGATGTGCCGCAATGCATCGCCATTCGCGTCGATGCCCTCGGCAGCCTCGTCATCGGCCGCCCGCCCCCGTATCCAGGCTACGTCGAGGAGGCCGAGGCGGCTGTGCACGCGAATCTGGACGACCCCGACTCGTTCGTGCGCCACCTCAAGGTGGTCGATCTCGCTGACCCGGGCGAGGTCATGGCTTACGCCAAGTGGGAGTTGTATCCCAACGGCCGTTCCAAGGAGAGCCTGGAGAAGCTGAAGGAGCCCCTCAGCGACGAGGACAAGTCGGTCGACCAGTACGGCGCTCTTCGGGAGGCCGCCCATGAGTATTTCTGCACCCGCAACGGCAAGATGGGCAAGCATCCGCATTTGTGTACGTCGGAGCCCACCACTCCCCCTCGTCTAGCCGCCTACCACCGCTGACACCAATCGCCACCAAAGTGCTCGCCTTATTGGTCACCGCAAAAGAGCATCGCAGGAAAGGCGCCGGCGGCCTGCTGGTGCAATGGGGGCTGGACAAGCAGAAGGAAACAGGCTTGAACTGCTATCTCCAGGCGTCCGAGCAGGGTCGGAGGCTGTACCGCCATTACGGCTTCCAGGACATGGACACGGTTGAGTTCGACCTGGGGAAGTACGGCCTTGAGGGTGTGGAGCGCATGACGGAGATGATACGGTATCCGACCGTGAGCGGGAGAAAAGACAGATGAGGCACGCCATCTTTTGGAACGTACACAAGCGCCTATTAACGATTGCTTTGACGGGTCGTGTATGAACGTATGACAAGAGCTCAGGAGGAGAACAATCAGAGGGGATTAACGTCTAGATTGCTTTTCCAGCGTCGAGGCCGGGCAAGCAGGGCCGGTTCGAGCTGGCGTGCCCTGGTCACCAGGTCGTCAGCCCCCAAGGCTTTGCTCCCCCATCCAGCTTGGCCAGATGCGCAGTCGCTGTGCCGCACAGCCACCGCAGCGCAGCCCGCTGGCTGGGATCTTGCGTCCCATCCAATGCCAACATCATCCCAGCGCCGAGTACGTGCCTCTCGAATCCTTCCGATGCGCCACTTGGCCCCCAAAGTTTCATGCCCGCGGCTCGTGTCACGGCATGATTCGCCTGGCGCAGGGCTGCCACTAGCTTGATTCCATTAGACTCGCCTTTCCCCGCATGCCTGAGCAATGTTTGATATGTACTGCGTACAAGGCGTTGTGAGAGGCGCCTTTGCGATCGAAGCCTGGTCAAATCGAAAGGAGGGGAGAACCTGAGCTGGCGGCAAGATCTCGTGGTTGTTGCGGTTCTTGTTGTGCATATCAATATCGCCCATCTTCTTTTCAAGTATCTTGTCCCAACCTCCACGTCGGCTGCTGAAGCTCGCACTCATGGCCACCCTCCCCAAATCGCAATCTCTGCCCGTCACCATGGCCGCCAAGCGAGCCCTTTCCAAGCTCGACATTACCAAGTCCAAACCAAAGCCCAAGGATAAGGACAAGGCCGCGGACGCCGATTCGCCAGCCAAGATCGAAACCTTCCTCCTTTCAGAGAAGCCCAACCGGCCGCAAAGCACCACCAAGATCCTATGGAACTACGAGCGCGATCCGCCGCCCGACATTCCCCATGCCATGCTGCAGGCGCGGCGTGCCGCCCGCCAGGAGCAGTCCGACACGGTCGAGGAGCTGCGCAGGTGGTATCGCTCGCGGAATGCGCATGTCTTTGCCAAGGCGGTGCGCCGCGTCTTCATGCGGGACGTCAAGATGCGCATGCCCGAGCAGGACAGGCTGTTGAGGGCTGTAGATCACTTCTTCCCGCCCAGGTCGGACATCGTGGTCACGGTGTGCGACTTTGGCCCGGGTAGGGCGGAGAGGACGGAAGTGAGGTT
The DNA here is from genome assembly GCF_042764415.1 of Remersonia thermophila. NCBI lineage: Eukaryota > Fungi > Ascomycota > Sordariomycetes > Sordariales > Chaetomiaceae > Remersonia > Remersonia thermophila. The sequence goes on along the minus strand of NC_092221.1, from coordinate 3,262,200 downwards.
GGGCGATGTTGAGCAGTGTAAGTGCATATTATCGTGTCCAGGGATGAGAAGGGGGGAAAAAAGAAGAGGGGGCGATTCAGCCGTGTGATGGTAAGCTGACGCGTGTGTTTGCGTGTGTGTGCGTGTGTGCTTGTGTGTGTAGACTTTCAAACCAAGCCAGAGTGGTCGACGGTTCGGTGGATGTAAGGATGCCCATACATCGTAACTTGGGGTCTGGCATTGACTGACCCATGATGCAGACATGCTCCTCTAGGAGGTGGATTGCTTCACTCGGTATTATAGCACGCCCCTCTTGCCTCGATGGAGCGCATGGTTCACGCTTGCTGACGTGCCCAGTCTCTCGAGGCCCTCTTCTTCCACACGGGCTCCAAGGAAATGGGTCCGCCATTTACCCACGGCGGCCGTGCCGGCTGGCCCTATCTGGAGTGCGAAGCATTTGACCTGCGCAGCACCACCTCGGTGCAGGACTCGCGCGATCTGCTGCGCATGCTCAAGGACAACCAAGAGCTCAACGAGATCCTCGACCGCGGCGTCTTTGCCGGCATGAATGACGAGCGGCTCGTAAAAGACCTCCGATGGCGCGCCGCGTACGTCGGCCAGCCCCTCGGCTTCTGGGACCTCGCCAAAGCCGACCTCCCCTGGCAAATCTCCGAGGGCAGCCACCTCAACATGAACGGCCCCTCGGAAGGCCTGCGCGGCACCAAGCTCGAAAAGGTCACCCAGGCTCTCTCGCGGCACGGCTTCTTCAAAGAGGCTCACATCGCCCGCAACCCCTTCCGCACGTTCCACCGCGCCGACGGGTTTCTCCTCACCATGTCCCCGGCCGCGGGGGTGGATTACCTCAACATCAACCTCCCCTACTACCTGGAGCTCGGCCAGAAGGACCTCGCCGAAGAGAACTTTGCCTCTGCCATGGCGCAGATCTTTCGCGAGTTCGCCGACACGGGCACCGACTCGTGGTTCCGCAAAACCACCGAGTGGTTCCTCGTCTACCTCATCACCGAGGTGGCCGCCACCCCGCACAACATCCGCCAGGGCTACAGCGTGCCCTCGCTGATGGACGCGTACGACTCCATCGTGCACGAGCTCAAGGAGCGGCGCTACGACAGGTGGCAGCGCAACGAGACCATCGCGCTGGTGCGCGCGTACCTCGTCTGCCTCGACGAGCTCAACGTGCTGCGCGAGATCTTTGCCAAGAAGCTCGACTTCTTCCGGCGCCTGCGGACCGACTGCGAGCGCATCCCCGCCCTGCAGTCCGCCGAGGCGGGCGGGGGGCAGAACCCGCCCGACAACCCCCAGGGCGAGGCGCCGCTGGACCGCATCTCGTTCGTCGAGCACCAGATGAAGGAGTCCATGGAACAGTGCGAGCAGCTGGGCGCCGACCTGCGCGAGTCGCTCAACTCGCTTTTCCAGCTACGCTCGATCGAGCAGAACGAGCTGGCCATCATGGCGGACAACCAAAACAAGGCCATCTTTGTCTTCACAGCCGTCACCATCGTGTTCCTGCCGCTGTCCTTCTTCACGTCCTATTTCGGCATGAACCTCCGCGGCGTGGTGGACACGGACCTGACGCAGGAGTACTTTTGGAAGGTTTGCGGGTCGGTTTCGTTTTGCATCATCCTGGTGGTGGTGCTGTGGGCGTTTCGATATCGGATCGTCAAGAGCCTGGCGCCGGTGCATCGCATGCATGCGCATTCCGTGTAAGTGGTGAGAGCACCGGGCGTGGGGGGGGGGGGGGTGGGGGGAGGGAGTTGATGGAACATAGGGTAATTAGGTATCGTGTTAGTGCGAAGTCGGAAGGGTGGGGATCGTATGAAATTAAAGTATCATGTCGCACGGGCAGCTGTACCAAGAGATCTGCTGTGGTAATTAATTGCTCCCAGGTTGGCTTCATTAAGTGTTCTTCTATGATCAGGGTTCCCCGAAGCGTTCGCAGAGCACGCTTTTTACCAGGTACCCTACGTAGTATGAATGTACGCAGTAGCTGAAGCAACCGTCGCAAGCGTTACCGAATAGGGTATGAAGGGATCCGTCTTGGGCCCAACCTGACATTGGCAGAGTGTCCCAACTAGTAGTAGCTAACGAACGTTACCTGAGAAACGTTAGCTAGTTCTTTGGTTCACTCCGACTTTCAGCATGATGGCCTGCGGGAGGACCATGGCTCGGTGGACATGCTCCGCGCTCGCGACGGCTGGCAGAGGCACAGTAGACGGCCGTTCACTCAAAACAGGTAAATGCAGCCTCACCGCGCAAGAACTCTCCCCTTCATCGCCTTCGGCAATTGATCTCGGGAAGTGGTAGACAGGTGGATGGGGTACGGAGGCATCCGCAGAGACCTCCGATTGCCTTGTTGGGACAATCCTCTTCCTGATCGGCGGCACTGGTTGGCTCGCTTATCGTCGTCCAACGGCCGCTAGGGCGCCGTCCCAAGCTGGGGGTTACAGCATCGCTTGCGGGCCGCTAGCCAAATGCCGACATCTGAGGGCTACCATTTGGTGCGCGGGAGGCAGCGTGTTGGGTCCGGGGCTCCGGGGTTGACCTCGCGTTGGCTGTCCTGGGGTATTAACATGGGTAGGTACCCAGTAATGTATAGTATGGACCGATTAGGTGGCACGGGATGACCGCTTCGCCACCTCGTCCGCGGGTTCCCTGCCGCCGTGGTACAGGACAGACGGTCGACAACGGTAGGCGCTCGGCAAAGACGACGCGCCGGGAGCTCAGCAATTGGCGTCCATCCTTAGAGCCCCCAAGGTTGTAACTACAGGAACAATGAGGTTGGAGGACCAAGTAACAACAAGGCTCCGAGTCTGAAACACCATCCTTCTCGTCCCATCAAGCAACTTCACTTCCAGATGCCACGACGACGACCTCCACGTCCAGCGAATGTAGGATACCGCCTCATTCATGATCCAGAGCGTGCGGTTGTGTGGTTGCAAGAGATCGAAGATGGAGTTCAGAACACCGGCTCACAGATTCCGGGCGAGCAAATGATGCCCAGGGAGGAAACATGGTATCTTCAGTTGGCTGCCGCGGGGGGTCTGCTCCCGCCCTTCTTTTTTCCACATCCATGAACCAGCAGCGACTGTCGTCTTGGCGGTATCCCAAGGCTGGATGACTGCCAGCCACGTGCTACGCAGGTATCCCTGGGAAATGGCATCGACTATGTAGGTACCGAAGGGCAGGGGTGCTAACAAGCTACGTGCCTTACCTAAGGTACCTACGGCAGCTATCCCCGTGAGGCTTTACGCTGCGGAGCGTGGGCTCATCGCGTCCGCAAGCCAGGGGTGAACCCTACCCCGATCCCGGCCCAAGTTCTCGTTTGCCGCGGCAGTTGTGATGCAAAATCCATCGATCCATCACCTCGACCGCAATCACACGAGGGTAATGATGGGGGCGTGGTTCTGAAATCATGGCCTTCCTCTTTCGTCCCGGACTCATGGCGTTTGGTCCGCCCCATGGCGGCATTGCGGGACGAGGCTCGCCTCCAGCTCGAGTCCTCAGTCCCGGGTTCTGCCCCAGATTCATTGATGAGTTCCCCGGATCCGCGGGTCAAATGGTATGGAGCTGATCCACTTGCAATAAGCTTCCCGCCTTGACCAACACCCGCCCCTGCATCCAAAGAATCATGGATATGGTTCTGGCTAAGCGGTCGAAACAACGTCTCAGCAAACACGGCCGAGCATGCGCCGTCCGTACCCAGGGCAGCATGCCTCGTTTGAATACAACGTCGGCAGTTGCTGTGGCCAACGCGAGAGGCGCTCCCTAGGCGATGAGATCATCATGTGGCGTCGGCGGCATGGCTTCTCTGCGCAAAGATGATATCGCCATCTTCGCTCGTGCAAGGCCTACCTCCAAGAGGCCAACGGGTATAAGATGGCGGTGATGTCCTCCCCGTTCGCCTCCAGACAGAGCCTCAAGCCACGCCTCGCCAGAAACCAGCAAGCATCGGTGACTTCTCTTCCATCTCTCATCCTCCACCATGCACATCTCTCTCCTCGCTGGAGCGCTGGCTCTGGCGCCCTCGGCGTCTGCTCACTTCCTCTTCCCCCACCTCATGCTCAACGGCGTCCGCACGGGTGCCTTTGAGTATGTCCGCGAGCACGACTTCGGCTTCATGCCGCACAACAACGACTGGATCTACTCGCCCGACTTCCGCTGCAACGAGGGATCCTGGCGCCACCGCCGCGAACCCAAGACGGCGCAGGTCACGGCCGGCAGGGACGTGGTTGGCTTCAACCTCCACCTGGACTTTGACCTGTACCACCCGGGCCCCGTGACGGTAAGAAGACCCCTCCCTCTCGAGCCTCTGCTTATTATGGACCGCCTGAACTAACGGCTCCCCTCCCCTCCCACCCCCTTCAGATCTACCTCTCCCGCGCCCCGGGTGACGTCCGCGACTACGACGGCTCCGGCGACTGGTTCAAGGTCTACCAGCTCGGCCACCGCTACCCCTTCGACGGCCGCGACGAGTCCTGGCTCGGCTTCGGCCAAAAGAACTTCCAGTTCCGGCTGCCCGCCCAGATCCCCGCCGGCGAGTACCTGATGCGCATCGAGCAGATGAGCACGCACCCGCCCTACCGCCAGAAGGAGTGGTACGTGCAGTGCGCTCATCTCCGGATCGCGAGCAACTACACCGGCCGCGCCCCCGGCCCCACCATCCGCTTCCCTGGCGGCTACAACATCAACGATCCCGCGATCCAGTACGATAGCTGGGATCCGAGGAAGCCGACCGTGGTGCCCCTTCCGGGCCCGCAGATCTGGCCTAACTAAGAGGCGTTGGGTGGGGGGGCGTAGAGGAGGCAGGGGAGGCGCCGGTGGTTTGAGAGAGAGAGAGAGAGAGACCGTCATGAGCTGCCTGTTTATGACCCTTGGGAGAGACTCGATACAACCACCGGTCCCTGAGTCCAGATCTACGAGGGCGGCGACGTGGCACAGGGGGGTTGAACTGGCAGGCTTGTGGGAGGGGGTTGCCGTCTTCCTCGGCGACGGCAAAGATCTGTTCCTAAAGATGGACCAATTCAATGACCGAACTACCTTCCATCCTCGCATGATGACCATTCATGTCGCGTTCAAGCACCCGATGCGGATGTTGGGTGATCCTAGAGAGTGTTGGTTCCTGTCATGGGAATGCAGACATGATCCGATGTTAAAACGAGCCAAGTCCGGTGACCTCGGTACCCCTGGAGCGAGACGGGTTGCTTGTGAGCCAGAACCCATGACACGAAAGGGGCTTCTGGGAAGTTTCATTGAGAGGCCAGCGTTCCCTCGGGTGACACATGCTGCGTACTGTGTACGTGACCGTGGAACGTGTACGTGTCGGCGTGGACGAAACGTCCCTGACTCGCCTGAAACATGACGGCGGTGTCGAGGCATTCGCTCTGATTATCCTCCAAGGGCCAAGCCCCGAAAAAAAGAAAAAAGAAAAAAAAAAAAAACATAAACGACCTTTACCACACAGTACCTTAGGCACCTTGGCGTGAGTGTGGTAGCTGAGCAGTCAACCAAGTCGCCGGAGCGTTGTGGGATTGGCCTCTTTTCGCCCACCCGACTTCGGCATTATCCGGAGCCTATATAGGCTTGGCCCCATCTGCACAGGGGCATAATGCCCGACTGCCGGCCATTTCACCCAACCGTAAAAGGAACTACGAGCCGGGCCGCACCAGCCCGAGAGCTTGTACGTTCTATCAAAGCGTGGCAATCCAGCACGTGTATGGATACCAAACTGGACCTCAAGTGCTTGGCCATTAATCTATTCTTTGCCACCTCGTCCCCGACAGACGGCGACGGCAATCCCAGGGCCACGGATGGAACAAGGACTGGGTCATGGCAAGAGGCGAATGGTGTTGCGAGCCGAGAAACATGCAGGTTCCAGTGTAACAATGGTCGATCTTCAGTCCACCTGGCAACCCAAGATAGGTTTTCGGGGATGCTTTGATTGATACGGTGTAACGAATGAAGAAGCCGAAGTCCTCAAAGTCCCCCCGAGACTACCTGGGCAGGGTGTCGAAATGACCCTGGGAACACGAGGCCACGTGCTTCGCTTCCTCCTCCTTCCATGATCAAGCACAACGGCAACGGTTTGGGCCTTGCCGACTGCTTTTGGACGACATGTGAAGAACTGCTAGCTCCCCCTCCCCCCCAACGAGGCAGAAAAAGGTCCAGCCGCGGGCGGGGATCTTTGCTTGACCTGGACGACATGTGGTCGCAACGGCGCGTTTCATTGGTACTTTGGCTTGCGCAGGCTTTGATGTGGTGGGGTTGAGAGGTGATGGGCATTGTGATGCGGCTGGCCCCGTCAGGGCCAGAGTATCAAATATCTGACATGGGAAATGACCAGATAGGAAAGCAACGAGGATGTCTGATGGTGAAAATAGAAGGCCTAGCGTGGGATGTTGCTTGGATCTTGCCTGTCATCCCACGGCGCCAAGCCAGGGTCGGCTTACGGGCTCGTGGGCTCACGAAGCTGAAGGATCGTCGTGCAGTCTTCCCTGAAGCTCATTGATTCCCGTTCCGGGCGGTTGGGTCGAGTTGCATGAAAGGTCATGGGTCGGATCGGTTGGGATTGCGCCTGAAGTGGACGGAATCAGATGACGAGGGACCAGGTGCCAGGCGAGCTGGTCGTGGGGGGAGAGCAATCTGGAGAACGATACTACAGGAGTCCTGCATGTCATGGTGTCGATGGACAGCGTGATTGGACCCGCGGCCGGCGGCGGGCTCGACCGTGTACTAGTACAGCGGTGGATGGTTGGTTCTCCTTGAGACAAAAAGAGATGCGCTGGCTGAAACCGAGCAGGGCGAGCACGCGCTCTGGCCGGCCGTCGCGAGAAGCTCGCGAACCAAGTCGTCAGCGAACCCTCGCTCGGTACGTCGCTCCCTCCAGGTAGGTGTCGCGTGCCCAGGGCAATGTGCAAGAACGGAAGCGAACGGCTCTGCAATGAAGTGGGTTTCTTGAAAGTTCCGTGTCCTTGACGCTACGCTCTCGCATGCACATGCACACGTAGTAGTACTATGTACATACTGCGTACTATACATACACCAGAGTCGGAGTGAAGCGGGGAGCGGGGAGATGCAGCATGGTGCACGGCTTCCCCCCCCCTCTGGCTTTGGCTGCGTCGTAGCTCCACAGAGCGGCTCTCGATTCCCAGCGATCGATGACGGCCACGTTGGGGAATCCGGCGTTTTCATTGGCTGTCGTCGAGCCGGGAGGCTGTAGCCAAGACCGCCATCCGACTTGGCACCGCAAAAGGTTAAACTTCATCCGTTGTTGCAGGGATTTGATGAACCACCCAAAAAAGCCCCCAGCGGCGATGGCGATGGCGACGGTGGGTAGCATGGCCACGCGGCATGAGCAGCAACTTGGCGGCTGTCTTGCTTTTTCCCATCGAGTTCCCTCTCTTGATGGCCGATATCGTCCTCAGGGACGGATGCAACTCTCCTGCGCAAGGGGTCCTTCAGCGCTGCATCCAAGTCGTGAACGGCACGGAGATGGAGGAGAAAGGGGGGAGCAGAGCAGGCGGCCTGCAACTCGTCATGTGTAGTGAATCGCTATCCGACGTGCCAAACATGCCTGGAACAGGCAGGCTAGCCGCCTCTCTCCCACGAACACCGAAAGAGCAACGTTGCCCTGCGCGGGTGGGGCACCCGCATCCATGGAGCTTTCTGCGCAGCTTGTTGATAATAGTTACCTACCTACTGCCTGGTACCTCGGGGCTGCTGCTCAACCTGCGCCGGGGGGGGGAGGGGCCGCGGGGTACGCGGGGGGCTCCGGGTCTACTGTGTATGGTTTTTGTCGCCGGGTGTAAGCTCAGACCCAGCCGTTGGGAGCACGTTGGCATGTCGGAGCGATGTGAGAGGCCCGAACGACGAGATTGTGGAGCGGCCCGCCCTGCCAAGGCTCGCTGAAAACCCGCAGCCTCTTCTTTCGCCTCTCCACTGCTCCCATCCCCAAGCCCGCTGGGAGGCTCCCCCCCCCATGGCCATGATCCATGCAGGATGGGCGGGGGGGGCGAATACCCGTGCAACCCGCGCACCCTCCGCCATGGTGCCACGGGTCTCTGAATCCCGGTTCAGCTGTCCTCTGGGATTAAATACGTCGACCGACTCCCACCCAGTCCTCGGTCCTCGTCCCAGGCAGTTGGTCTCACCAAGCCAATCTTCAACCCAGGTCGACTTGTTGTGTCGCTTGCACGGTTCCTGTCAGACACGGCACGGCATCCCTCAACATGCCTCTCCACCAGTTCGACTACCTCTTAGCCATCGGCACCATCTTTGCCGGGCTGGATGCCTGGAACATTGGTGCGTGCTCCTTGACAGAGCAGCCTTTGCCAGGGGCGACGGCATCGACGTGACTAACGGCTTTCCTTCAGGTGCCAACGATGTGGCCAACTCGTGGGCGACCTCGGTTGCCGCGCAATCCATCACCTACCTCCAGGCCATGGTCCTCGGCTCCGTCATGGAGTTTGCGGGCGCTGTCGGCGTCGGCGCCCGTGTCGCCGACACCATCCGCACAAAGATCGTCGACACGACCCTCTTCAATGAGAATCCCGCCATGCTCATGCTCGGCATGGTGTGCGCCGTAACTGCCTCGGCCCTCTGCCTCACCTTGGCCACCCGCCTGGGCATGCCCGTCTCCACCACCCACTCCATCATGGGCGGTGTCATCGGCATGGGTGTTGCTGCGGTCGGCGCCGACGGTATGTCCATGAGTTCGCCGCCTTCTCGCACCGAGATGTCACCGCTGACGCTCTTTAGGCGTTCAATGGATTAGCAAGGAGGGTGGTGCCCTCAACTCCGGCGTCACGCAGGTCTTCCTCGCCTGGATCATCGCGCCCGGCCTGGCCGGCGCCTTCGGCGCCATCATCTTCCTCATCACCAAGTACACCGTCATGATTCGCAGCAACCCGGCCCTGTGGGCTCTCCGCGTCATCCCCTTCTACTTTGCCCTTACCGCCACGCTGATCTGCATGCTTCTGCTTTGGAAGGGCGGTGGCTATAAGATCACCTTGACCGATGCCGAGATCGCTGGCACCATCGTCGGCGTTGGTGTCGGCTTCGGCCTCCTCGTCTCCATCACGCTTGTGCCCTGGATGTATCGTGTCGTGATCAAGGGCGACTGGCAGCTCCGCTGGTGGCATATCCCGCTCGGCCTGCTTCTCTTGCGCCGCCCCGACGCGCCCCCGCCGCCCGAGGGCATCGCTCCTGTGATCAAGGACTACTACGAGGGCCGCTTGACGAAGGAGGAGCTCGAGGCCCGCCGGGCCGCCGAGCGCAACGACGTTGAGGCCACCGCCGCGACCAGCTCCGGCTCGGAGCCCGACAAGATCACCAAAGCGGAAGCCTCCGCCTCGGTCGACTCGGCCGAGGACAACTCCGCCGGCACCACCAGCCCGCTCGCCAACGTTACCGGCCCGCCCCGCAAAAGCCTCGTCGGCCCCAAGCCCGACGGCAAATGGTACGAAAGTCAGGTGCTCTTCTGGTACTTCAAGTGGGCTCTTCTGCGCGGCGTCGACCAGGACATCAACGCCCACAACTCCGACAGCAAGCTTTCCGGCAACATCGAGGAGATGCACGCCCACGCCACCCACTACGACAACCGCGCCGAATACGCCTACAGCTTCCTGCAGGTCATGACGGCTGCCACCGCCTCTTTTACGCATGGTGCCAACGACATTGCCAACGCCGTCGGTCCGTTTGCCACCGTCTTCCAAATCTGGAACGAGGGCATCGTCCCAGAAAAGTCTCACGTCCCCACCTGGACTCTCGTCTTTTGCGCCGGCATGCTCGTCATCGGTGTCTGGACCTACGGCTACAACGTCATGCGCAACCTCGGCAACCGCCTCACTCTGCAATCCCCCTCGCGCGGCTTCTCCATGGAGCTTGGCTCGGCCATCACCGTCATCCTGGCGACCCGGTTGAGTACGTTTGACCTCACTCTCTGTTTTCCCTCGTCATGTCTGTGTGTTTGAAAGCGTTGGATCTGACATGTCCCCCACAGAGCTCCCCATTTCCACGACCCAGTGCAAACTGGGTGCCACCGTCGGCGTCGGCCTCTGCTCCGGCACCTGGCGCACCGTCAACTGGCGCATGGTCGCCTGGATCTACTTTGGCTGGTTCATCACCCTGCCGGTCGCCGGCATCATCTCGGGAGGTCTGATGGGCATCATCATTAACGCCCCGCGCTGGGGGTACTCGGTTTAGAGGCGAACTTGCAGGCTTGGGTTGGGTTCTGGGTCGGGGTTTGTTTTGATGTTTTGAAGCCGAATACCCCGTTGGCTTTTGGTGAAAATATTGGTTTAATAAAAAGTTCGGTTTCCTTTTCTTCGCAGCAGCAAGTCTATAATACTGCAATACGCTACATGTGCTCGGCCTGACTGCCCTTCTGAACGCTGCCCAGCATGCTTGTCTGCCGCCCGAATCATCGTCACCGGTGAAGCAAGGAGTGTGAGACTTCCAAAATGGAATTGACTGTGTTGCGAACAGAACAACGCCCATCGACCTCTGCACACCATCGTCAAGGAGCATCCGTAAGCCCATTTCTACACTAATGTCAAAGCGGCATGGATGGAAATGCTCTCTTCCGATAATTTCCGAGACACACTTTTCGGCCCGTACTACTAATACAAATCACTTCCCAGACCGTATCACGTCACGTTTTACATACATATCCCTAACCCTTGCGATCGCACTTGTACTCGCAGCCATCAATCCATCAGCTTCACAAGCATCACAATCAAAATCAATCAAAGTCGATCAATCTTGCAGACGCTGAATCGCTTACAAACGCAACAAGATTGAGAGACTGCAATTTGCAGCGAACCTGGCGATGTGGTCTGTACAGAACCTTAACCCGCAAAGCCCCTCAGGCATCGCCTCCCATGTCAACAATCACCCCCTCGCCCGCACCTAGCTTACTGCGTAGTTACACCCCTGGCACGCGTCCCCACCCTGGTAGCCCTGGCCTTGGTTACCCTGCACAGCAGCTGTTTATCTATGGAGATGCGTGATTTAATAGATTTCGCTGAGTTGTGCGGGTAAAAGATTGGTTGCAAAATGGTAGATTTCAGCGATCTCGCTGTTGTGTTGGTCGGTCGATGTCTTCAAGCGCAAGTGCGATTGCAAGGGTTAGGGATATGTATGTAAAATATGACGTGATACGGTCCGGGAAGTGATTTGTATACGGGCCGAAAAGCCTGTCTCTAATTTCTCACACTCAGAACAAGCAGGTCCTCGACATGGCTGAAAGAAGATATAACTCAATGGAGCTGTTGAAGACACGCTTCGCCGGTAGATACACGACCAAGAATGCATCCTCCTGCCGCTATTTACGCGTGATAGCTTGCCGTCTCTCCTCTGTGCCTCTTAGTCCCCTGCGCCCAGGGTCCGTGTCATCTGTGGTTTTGCCTTCAGAGTTGGCTATGATCTCGAGCACCGCAGATGATGTTGTCAGTGGCATCATACTTTTGTCTCTTGACACGTTCTTGACGTGTTTGACCGCCATGGATAACTACGCTTTGATCCAAGCGGCCTCCCTAGGACGAGAAATAGCACTGCAAACAATGACCAATGCGCCGGCATGTCCCCCTTTTTGGCGAACAGACAGCGGAGGATGAGAGACCTATGACAGATAGAGGGAGGCAGAGCGCGGCTTAACCGCAGGCAAAACTGCTGGATCATTTGACAATGTCTGGCTGACCACATACCATTGTATTTCCCGGATGGTGTCCAATCTTGAGTTGAGGCTTCTCATCATCGGGGCCGGAGTCGGTCATCCTCCTGCGTGACTATCACCTTGTCTACGCACCAAGCGCACTTGACATAATCATCACGCCCCCATCTCACAGGCAGATGGCCACATCGTCACATATCACCATCATGGAAACCTTCACCGACAACATCCGCTGCGGGCTCAAGCAGTCCCAAGGGAGCCAGCTCCCACCCTGTTTGCAACAGCGGTACCCGCAGCTGCTAGGTCGCCTGCCCCCTTTGCCGACAGCGTCGGCACAACCCAGGAGTTCCGCCATGCCGGCTCTCCTCGAGCTGACTCGAGAAGAGGCAGGGCAGTCCTGTGAACATCAGATCAGATGGCTCCCGGAGGCATCCGTTGAGGAAGGGGCAAGTCAACGACAACTGGACTCGGGGTTTGCCACCCTTCTTCTTCAGCAGCAGCAGTCCCAAGTCCCACAACAACAACAACCGCCACGGCAACCTCCTGAACAACCTCGCTTGAAGACCTCCCGGCAGAAGCAACAGGCCGGGCAGCAACCCGAGCAGCCGCTCGAACGAAAGCGGAACAGGTACAAGAGCTCGCCAGAGGACGATCTAGAGGAGCTAGAGAGGAAGCAACGTCTCCGCCAGCTCCGCGTCAAGAACATGAAGACCTGGCAGGAGGGCGCCGTGGCAGACTTGCAGGTTGCCGCCTCTTGTACCTCTTCCGCCTCTTCTTCAGGGGGTTTTGGCACCCTAGGTATCGGCACCCTGGCTGCCTTGCCCTCCTCCTCCGCCGCCACCTCTCCCATCTTCCCCTCTCAGCCTGGCTCAGCACCGTTTGTCCCTGCTGGCGTCCCCGTTTTTGGCTTGGCCAACAGCATCGGACTGACTCAGCCCACCGCCTTCGTGCCCCCTTCCATCCCCTCCTCGCGGATGGAGTGTGCGTTCCAGGCGTGGGGCAACCTCCATGCGGGCGCCTCCGCCTCTGATTCGAACTCCTCCCGTCTAACTCAGACGGCCGACGGGCAGCTGGCGCGGCCAGGCCGGGGGCTGGTCTTGCAGAGGTCGGCATGCCCTGCTACGGGCACCGCTCGGGCGCCAGGGCCGGCACCTGATGCTGCTGTCTCCTCTCAGGACGCAAAGCCGCAGACCCCAGAGACGCCTGCAACCACCCTGGTGGCCCTGTCACCATCCCCATATCCATTACCGCCCGCTGCCCTGGCCGATGCCGAGCGACAGCAACAAGACAACCTCTCTATCTCTGCCATGGCCTCGGCATCGGCCCACCTCCAGTCGCACCCAACTATTACTGCTTCCCCTGGCCCTATCGCTGATGAGCTGTACCCGGAAACCCTGGCGACACAGCCGGGCCATCACCACCACCACTGGCAGCAGCAGCAGCAGCAGCAGCAGCTCGCGCCGGAGCGCTCTCCGGATACGACAGCAACCACGCTGGTTGCTCCCTCCCCGGTCCCTTCCCTCCGCTCCAACCCAGCGGCCGGACAGGAGAAGAGAGGCTTGGCGATGCTGAGCAGCAGCAGCACCACCACCGCCACCATCACCACCACTACCACCGCTGCCGTCCACCATGACCAGGACCCCGACCCCGCGGCCATGGCTGAACCACTTCGGGACTGGGACATGGAATACAGCTGGATGCTCACGGATACAGGATTCGAAGCGGTGTTCGGCTTCGACGCCGATCCCGCAGCCGAGGCGGACCTCGCTGGCCTGGCTGGGAGCAGCGGTTCCGCTCCGGATCTCCTGGGCCTCTGTTTTCCCCCGGATGGGGAGGAGGATCCCATCGGCATGTGGGCCTCGCACCACCACCCAGCGCTACGGGGAGATTCGCTGGCGTCGGCAACGTCAACGGCGGAGGTGGCGGGACGGGCGGAGAGCCCTGCCATGGTGCTCTCTGGGCTGGAGTCGTTGCTGCCGCCTGCGCTGTTCGTGGCGGAGGAGAATCCGTTGGACGAGAATCCCCTGGGCCTTTAGAAGCTCATCGGCGCGGTTGTGGGAGAGTTCCTGATTGTGGTAGGGTTCGCTGTGGAGGCTGGCTTGGTTTTTGCTGTGTTCTGCTTGCCTTCCCTTCTTCTGTTGTTCTTTTGTAGTGCTTCCGGGTTGTTGAAAATTCGGAGGTGTTTCTGGCGTATCAAGAGCGAGACAATGTGAATCGGTGTAGCAGAGTCCCACGGCAAAGGACAAGATAGGGAGGCTTTTGGCAACGTTGGTGTTGAGGGAGCTGCCATGCTGGGCACGACGAGTATCACCGTGGTGGTGACCGTCTAAGATCAAGAACGTCCATCCCATTCACTAGGGGCTGGCTTCTAACAAACGACTTTGGACTTGATAGCCGCAAAGTAACTGATGTAAAGGATTGGGGGGTCCATTTCCCACCCGAAGCACCTTGTACACGGGCACACGCATTCATTCCACAAGAATAACTACCAGCGTATCCATCATTTCGACGGATCGATCATATTCAAACTAAGTACTAAGGCAAGAGGGACACCGCCCGATTGGAGAAATGCATGATATTAATAAAGACAGATGATGCCACATCTATACACAAAAAGCTCAACCTCGTACACATCCTTCCTTCTCCTCCCAATACTCCTCAATTCATCCATTAAGCCGCCACCAGCTGGGGCAGGAGGAGGTCATTGAAAGCCCAGATCAGGGCCTGGAACTGGTGGCTGAAAGCACCACCCGTCCACCAGGTGTCGCGGCGGCCTTGGAGGCTGTTCAGCTTCTGGATGAAGCCGTTCTGCAGCTCCTGCTTGGTGACGTGCATGTGCATGGGGCCGTGGTCCGCCCAGGCGGGGAACTGGACCTGAGCGGTCGAGGCGGGGAGGGTGCCGGCCTGGATCAGCTTGGAAACGGTGTTGCGGATGAGCTGCTGGGCCTTGGCCTTGCTGAAGTTCTTGTCGCCGACCATGAGGACGCGGAAGAGGTTCTGGCCAAAGTAGTCGAAGCGGATGTTGTAGTCGACGGTGGGGAGGACGAGATAGTTGTCCGGGGCGGCAGCGGCGGGCATGTTGACGACGGAGCCGTTGATGGGCAGCGACGGGTGCGAGACAAGACCGGCGTGGACCGTCTGCCAGTTGAACTTGGACAGGACGCTCTGCTCGTAGACGTCGAGGTTCAGGGGCTCGGTGTTGGCCGGGGTGGGCTGGATGGCGATGAGGAGCTTCTTGGTGAAGATGACGGTGGTCTTGCCCGTGACCTGGTTCTTGACGAAGATGGTGTGGAAGAGGGAGGTGCGGATCGAGGAGGTGACGACGCTGTTGTAGAGCACGGCGTTGCCCAGGCGCTGGCCGATCTTCTCGTAGACCTCAATGTTGCGGCCGCTGGCGGTGTAGAGGGCGCCGAGCTGGCCCAAGAAGGTCTTGATCATGGGCTGGCCGAAGGCGCTGAGGACGTACAGGGTCAGGGCGTCCATCATGTTGCCGGCGCCGGAGCCGGTGACCTGGAACACCTGGTTCACGATGGCATGCAGGTTGTGCTTGGTGACGAAGTCCCGGAAGGGGAGCAGCAGATCGGCCGGGATCTGGTTCGGCTGGGGGAAGTTGGTCCAGCCGGGGATAAACAAATCCTCCCAGGGGGCCGTGACGTTGAGGAACGTGGCAAGCGCCGCGCTGCGGGCGGCAGCGTCGGGCGCGGTCCAGTTGACCTGCGCGCCCGTGGTGAAGTCGGCGTACTGGGTGGCGAGCGGGATCCTGGGCGGCGCGGGGCCGGTGGACACGCCCAGGCGCTGGAAGAAGGCCGCGGCCGGGCCGTAGTTGTTGAAGTTCTGCACGCCGTAGTCGAAGGACTTGCCCGAGGCGGGATCGGTGTAGGTCGACACGTGGCCACCCTGAGCGACGGGTTAGCAGGCCTTTCAAGAACGCCTGGGGCGCACGCGCGGTGGGGGCCGACTTACAAGCTTGCTGGCCTTTTCAACCACCACAATGTCCTTGTGGAAGTCCTCCTTGAGGCGGACGGCGGCATAGCCGCCACCAGCACCGCCGCCGATGATGACGACGTCCTTGGTCATGAAGGAGGGGATCCACGACGCGCCGGAGACGGCGGTGGCGGCGGCCAGAAGGCCGCTGGCGATCCTCAGGGTTGGAGCCATGGTGCGTGAGAGATGCTGATGTCTGGATTCCTGTCTCGCGTGGGGGGAGGAGCTTTTGTCGTGGGAACTGCCCTGCGCAGAGATGGGGATGTCAAGAAGGAATGGACGCAGCAGGACGGCTGCGAGCGGGAGTTTTATACACGCTTGTGTTGACGCCAGCCGGCAAGGCGATCGGCCGGGGAAAGGAGGAGTTGCGAACGAGCGACGAGGGGTGAGGGGTTCCAAGGAACGACGATGGCAGTGGAAAAGAAACTATTGATGCAAGGTTGACATTCCAGGAGGGACGGCGCCGGCGTGGTGGTGTCTTTTTGTGTTGCGCTATGATCCCGGGATCATCTGGACGGGACGGCCAAGCCACGTGGGGACCAGGAGGTGCTGTTAGTGACAGTAGCGATGGAACGTGGAGCATCTCGAGAAGCAAGCCGACTGGCCAGAGAATGGCGATGAGAGTGTGGCGTCCCTTGTCGGCGGTGGGCGGAGATTGGCTCGGCTGCAGACGCGAGAGTGCTCCTGGTCTCGCCAGGAACAAGCAGCTCGCCGAGCCGCACGGGCAGCAAGGTTGTGGTTTTTATCACGATAGGGACCCGACTGTATGTACATACATAGTATGTCAGAACCAGATACGAAGCTGGCAACCACATACACGGAGCGTTCCATGGCGCATGCACCATGAGCGCAAGTGAGTTGCTGACAATTGAGGCCAATGGGAAGCGCCATCGCACCTCAACGGGGGTCAAGGAATCCTCCTGCCAACCTCTCTTCATCTGCCGAGGGCTCTGCTCCTTTTGCGTGCGAGTCTGGGCGAGTGCCCTGGTCCCATCTTCATGCAGTTGGTTCTTCAAGTCTGCCCATTGGAGCTCGGCAACACGGTGGACAAGGGTCAGGGGGGGCCAGGGGTTTTCCCCGACCGGCCATCTGCGGTCTCCGGGTGGAGCCTTTCGCGTGGATCGCGTGGCGCCCTGGGCGGGGGAGCTTTTTGTTATTTTTTTGTTCTTGTCCTCTTCAAGACAGCTATCAACAGAACATGACCAAACCGCCATTTCCATCCTCCTCGTTTTTCCCCATTCTGCCCTGTCCCCCGTTGAGCGTGGCGTGTTTCGTGAGATACCGACCCACCACCTGCTCCACACCAGCCCCCGTTGGCATGCTCCTCAAACTTCGTTTGCGTTTACCAGGCTCCATCGTGCTGCTATGGTATATCTTTGACGTAGCAAGGTAAGAAGGCCAAGGTAAACTGGGACAGGGACTGCTTCATCAAGGTGCCCTCCAAAAGCCCCCTCTCCACACCCGAGGCTTTGTGGGCTTTCTTGGTAACTCCACAGTAACTACACGAAGCCATCTATCGCATCCTGTTGCATCATGTGAATATCAGAGGTCCGGCAACCGGCTAGCCAGTCGGAGGTTGGCGCGCAGCTCCATCTGTTTTGTCTGGCTTGTGATGCTGTGGGATCCTCCTTGTGCAGCGGATTGTTTCCCGGTAGGTCCGTTCACTTGGGAGGCCCGAGGGGTAAGCTGACTACGCAGTAGAGGCGATCAGCGAGCTTTCCAAGAACCCCGACCCTGTCTGCCTGCAGTAACTAGCGGCCTCCAAAGAGGCAGTGCGCCAACTCCAGCTTCGGCAAGGAGGACTGAAGGAGGGCTTGGTGTGATCGGCATCAAGTCGACTTCATGTCGGTGCCAAGGCAAACCCTGGTGTAGAATGGTTATTTTGGGACCTCAAATTGCGACATCAACCTTCACACATGGAAAAGACCATGGCAGCCGCATGATCCAGCTTGCGATACGGAGCCTCGATGGCGTAGTCCAGAGTCCACTCCTGACCTTATCGCATAACCTACCATCATCCATCACAGGCCCCATCGCAGGCTCGGAGAGACTCTCGGATGGGTGATGGGCGAGATGCCATTCGGGATGAACACTGTAGTTAGTTATGATGAACGCGGTGCCAGTGCAGAGCAGGACGCTTCCCGGATGCGGTGCCATGACCAGTCTTCTTGCACACGACATGTTGTGCGCTATGTATGGACGGTCTACGGTAAGCTACCTTGCCTACTGTGTAGGTACCAAGGTACCATGAGTCAGGTAGTTACCTTGTGCCATCCTAGTGTACACCCACACGGGGCACACAAACCCTAACTAACTATCCGATGCCCACCGCGCGCATGAAATGCCCAATCTTCTGCCCTGGTGCCGCTTTCGACGACCTGCATGGCACCATTACCACTAAACCACCAAGGTTCTTGACAGTGTGGTGCGTTTGGGTCTTCTTGTCATGTCATGGAAGCGGGGGGAGATCCATGGGCCCGGGTCCTGCTAACTAACTAGTGCGTACCGCCGCCATGGTGATAGCATGCAGAGAAGGTGGGCTAGAGATGAAAGATGCATAACTACTGCGTATGTACACCACACTGATGCATGCTGAAGTTACTGCCGTAGTGACGATGATCGCCTGGGACCTGCAGGTCGCCTCATCAAGTGACGACGCCATCATGCATGTACGCCCTCGGCCCTCAAGCCGGAACCGCGGGACTGGGTCCCACACCCTCATTTTCGGCCCCAGAGCGCCACGCACGCGAAGTCGAAAAAAAGAAGCAAAAAGCAAAACAAGAAAACGCCAACCATGCGCCGAGACGCGCCGTCGGGCGCCCGGCCTCAGCTAAACCTCTTCTAGATGACTTGGCTCCGTGGGGGCAAAGCAAGGGGAAACACACGGGAACGAGCGGGAGTCTGAGCGCAAAACATGCCTACGACCGACGGCGTCTTCGGGACTTGTTGGTAGCACCCGTCGGTCGCCGTCAATCGCGTCCGCCCGACGGTCTGCGCTCAGACACAAGATCCGCCGCGCCGCTGCAATGGATGGAGCCGGCAATTGAGGCTTCAAAGAACTACCCAGGAGCTAAAAACTTTGTTGGAACTACATGCCAGGTATCGAAAAAGGTATCTCGTGTAAGCCTGTGGTATAAGGAGGAGTGATTAATGGAGAAAAACGCCCGTCATGAGCCCAGGGTCTGAAACAAAGGAAACAACAATTAAAACCATCACCGACTTCGGCTGCGGTGTCGCGGACTCTCCTCCATTCCCCGCTACAGACTTTCCTTTTCAATTACAACGCCGCCATCCCCAGTTATTCCCTCGCTTCCTTCACACTCACCCTCACCTCCGTCGTCATCATGATCCCCCTCCCATCATCCGTGGTCAACGCGTGCGGCATCATATGCCCCGCTCCGCTGGCATGTGGTTGGCCCGGGCCCAAAATCATCTCCTCGCTCCCGCTCGCCGTCGGCGAATTTTGCTTGTAGAAGCTCGTGGCGGTGCTAAACGTCTCGCCCGGGCCGTGCGCGACATTCGGCCTCGCGACTCCCTCCTCCTCCGAGTTGCGCATCGCGCTCTCGAGCTCATACTCGCCGGGGCCGCGATGCGAGGCGGGCTGGTCGGTAAGCTTGGTGCCCTTGGAGCCGTAGTACCGGCGGGCCGAGTTGTTGCCGTAATAGCGCTCGGTCGAGTTGAGGCGGAGGACGCGCGCGAAGAGAGGCTTGAGCGACGTGGCGCAGGCGGCCATGATACCGACCTGGAGTTGGAGGCTGCAACAGAAGAGGTCGGTTAGTTGATCATGGCAACGGCGCGCGCGGAGCAAGGAGACGGGAGGGGAACGTACAAGCCCCAGAACTGGATGCTCTGGTAGAAGGTTCTGTCCTTTTCGCCGGAGAAGGCGATTTGGTAGACGGCTTTCACGATACCCAGGGCGACGGCGCTGCAGGCGGGAGCACGGTTAGTCATAATTCTCCCGGGGCGGAGAAGAGGTCCTGGGGAAACCCACATGTATCCCAAGCTGAGAATGACGATCAAGTACATCTTGACCCTCTTCTTCATCTTGAGCGTCCAGATGATGGGGATGGGCAGGCTAGCGAACAGCACGTCGGTGAAGATGTTGAACCCCGTGTTCAGGAGCGCAAACTTGATAAAGGTGGCCAATTCCATGCACTTTCCGGCAACGCTCCTGTTCCAAGAGGCCTCCATGGGCTTGCACTGGACCAGGAACACCATCATGCCGAGGATAGTGTAAGCAAAGACGAAGATGATGGCAACCCACAGGCTCCACGAGTACCAGCGGGTTTGGCTGAGACGAAGGAGATTGAAGCCGATGGACATCTTGAGCAACCCCAGCGCCAACCCGGCCGAGACGATGGACTGGACGAAACCGGCGTGCTGGAACTTGACAAAGTCCCCGGGGGGGATGGTCCATTGATGCTTGCCCAGGCCGAGCCCGGCTTGGACGCAAAAGACGGCGTACCCGACCACGGCGCACAGCTGTGTACATCGACAACATCGAAAGTCAGAGAAAAAGACAATTCCAGTGCTGGAAAGGAGCCGGAAAAAAGAGAAAAACATACCGCTGACAACACCATAAGCACATCATCCTTGCCGAACGTCTTGATGATGATAGCACGAGCGTAGACGCGCAAGCCGACAAAGGCGAGGGCCAGCACGTGGAAGATGGTCAAGACGGCCATGATCCAGGCCGTGTTGCTCTCGCCGGCCTTCGCAGGGTCGATGGAACTGGTCGGGTCCCCGACGGGCCCTACTAGCGCGGAGCCGGTCGGTACGGGCCCGGGCGGCGCCGAGGATGTTGACGAGCTCATGGCAGTCAGAGACGGAGAGGCCTTGCTGCTGTCTGCCGCTGTCGGTATGGATGTGGCTGATGAACGCCGGCAGCGTTCGGTCGGTGGTCGAGCAGGCCGAGACGGCGAGGTCGACACGAGTAGTAGTGTAAGTTCTCCCTCGCGTCTCAGGCTCGGTGAATTGCAGACGAGAATCCGACGAGCAGGCAAGCCCGACAGTCTGGGATGGCGGAGTCGCCGCTCTTATTACGGGGCAGCTATCCGGGGTTGTGTCAAGCTCTTTTTTTTTTTCCTCACGGAGTACTACCCATATCGTTCCTTCAAAGCAACCATCTGCATCTGGCCGGGTCGGACGCGGAGGTGGCTGAAGCCAAATCAGGGGTCGAGGCCCGTTGAAAGTCCCGAAACGAATCTCTGATACCCTCGAACGCAGAGGCTCTGCATGCAAAATGATCACAGCTGCGATGCGATGTCTCACTGCAGACGCCACATCTTGGGTCGCGAGGGCGC
This sequence comes from Remersonia thermophila, assembly GCF_042764415.1. NCBI lineage: Eukaryota > Fungi > Ascomycota > Sordariomycetes > Sordariales > Chaetomiaceae > Remersonia > Remersonia thermophila. The sequence continues at coordinate 3,241,248 of NC_092221.1, read as the reverse complement.
CTCTCCGTTCCCTGGGCATGGTTCTGCAGCTGCCCCAGGCAAAAATCTCCTTCAATGCCGGAACACCTTTCCCTTTTCCTTTCCAGTGGCGGGATCCAGAACGTTGGAGGCACTAGCGTTGGAACGGCAGGGTTGAGGATCCAATGAAGCGAGTGGAGGGTTGGCAACTTGTCCGGGGACCTGGCCCGAGTTGCGTCCCGGAGTTGACCTCAGGACTTTTGTCGGCTCGCGAGTTCCCCGACATTATGTACTGCGTCCATGTGCGTGCTACCACCCCATGAAACCCTAACGTCTGTGCGATGGACCTGAGTAACCTTGTGTTGCAGTCTCACCGTTTGTTGTTGAGACAAAAGGTGAATCCGAAGCGGGCATCACCGTCATGCCGTGTCCCCCCGTTCACCTCACATGTTGGGCTTAGCTTGACGAGCACCTCCGCCGTCAATACAACGCTGCAGAGGCTTGTGGCGTGACGTCGGTGGTGACTGCGATTTGCTTTCTTCATCCACATTGCTGGGACCACGAGCGAACCCACGCCGTGGAGAATTTTGTTGCTTTTTCTCCCCGGCCTTCCCACAAAACGACTAACTGCATGGAGCACACACACCAAGGGCAGCACAACGATCGCGACCACAACAAAGGCTGAGCACGAATACGAATGGCCGGCCCGGTCCCACTGAACATCCCGTCCCGGGTCCTGAGGCCGGGAGGGCGCCGAGACGCTAAAACGTTAGCGACGTCGCAATGCATCGACCAGCCGCACACAACACCGAGCCCCTGGTCCCTGTTTAGTCTTTGGCAACCGCTTTGAAGAAACTCGACGAAGAAAATCAGAAGAACGGAGGCAGGTGACCCGATGGAACCCGATTGGGCCGGAATGGACCAGGTAGTTCCGCGCCCTTTTGCTGCTGCCATAGCGCAAAAACTGGAGATGCTGCTGCCATAGCGCAAAAACTGGAGACCAGAATGCTACGGTCAGCGAGGGAAAGACGCTGACGCTACGGCACAATTCCCACACTCGACGGAGCAGCGTGGGGGACCGCCGCTCCTCATCAACGGCCCCGGGCCGGCCGATCCCCTTTCAGTGGGCTGTACTATACAGTAGCGTACGGATACTTGTACGGCTTTGGTCCACCAAATTAAAAGTTACCCACCTCTCGATGCCATCCCTCTTTTGCGAAAAGCTTGCGAAATGGCAAATGGTGAAGGTCGCGAACAGTCCAAACCAACCTCTTACTCTCACTCCAAACACAGGGATTCGTCGTTGACCATGGCGGTTTCGAACCCGCCTTTTGCCACGAGGATAAACATGCCAACGTCTCTTGCCCGACGCTCCAGCCCCTGAGAGGATGGCAGGGTGGGAGGCTTCAAAAAATGCGGACGCTCGTGGCAGCTTCCCCAGCAGTGGACATCGATAAGAAGAGAGAACAGAAAATTCGAATTGGAGACGTTATCTCATAGCTCAAGGGAATTGATCGGCAGAATGTCCGGATCCGTAAAAGAAGGATTGCATGCTAGAGGTATAGTAACTACGTCGGTATCGGCACACACACATCCAGCATCTAGCATGCACCGAAAGTACTTTTTCACCACACCATCTCGTCATAGTATTGTGTACGGGGCTCAGATCGAAAGAGTCGCTGCTGCGCTTACTACACGACCCGAGCTGCATAGACACGAAGCAACGTAAATACCGCATCCCACCCTTCCTGGAATGAACCGATGAGAGAACTTTAGGCAACCCTGCGGATGCTAGCAGCTCTTAGGACCACGAGGCTTGAGGTTGGGGACTGCGGCGCCAGGCAGTTAAGTCTGTGGTCCAAGCACAAACATGGGCGTGATGCGGATGTGAGACATGCAAAGTAAAGGCATGGGCTTCTAGGCGGCGTTGTTTTTCTCTCCGCGCTCAGTCAACCTCTCCGCCGCCGCTTCGAACATCATGAAACTTCCCATGGACATGTGTAGTTATTAGTGAATGCCTGTATTTCTGGGACGTCTTAACCTCGTTTCCATCGATAAACGGCTGAAACTAGATCCAAGTCAATCAATCCATCAAAAGAATGAATGAAAAAAAAAAAAAAAAGAAGAAAAGAAAACAAAATACCCTGGCACGACGCCGGTTGGTGATCTTGACAGACACCGCGTGCCCGATTACGATCGTTTGCAGTCGGAGACATCGGAGTCAAAGTCGACGCGGTGTTAGTATGATGCGCCCGCCTGTGACTACGGCGGTTATGAGGAGTGCATGTGTCTACCACTTAGGTAAATATCGAAACCCATCCCGATTCTAGGTAGCTACATAGATAGGTAGGCAATATAAGAGTTCCCTAGTCACGACACCAATGTCTTCATATGTCTGTTGGCAACCTGAGGACCTGGAGAATATATGACAACGTGTCAGTCGAATATCGAATTAAGGTCCTTACTGTAACTACCAGGTCCTCATCTTGCCTTTGATTCCCTGTCCTATCAGCATCCTCTGCCAACGCACCTCGTTAATGTTCCGTGAATGCCATGCGGAAATGGGGCATCCGATGCCCGTTCGGAATTTTGGGAATTTGCTTTTGTTGCCGCTCAACCGCCAGATGGCGTTTCCCGCATACCCACGCTCACAAGCCCCCCCCCCCCCCTCCCAACGTTCCCGCGGTGGCGTCCTAGAATCCTCCGCGTCTCGGTTCCTTGCGATCGAACAACCGAACCCGCAGAGAGTGCTGAAGCCAAGGTTTCCAGATTGAGACTAACGTCGACGTTAACACTCGTTCGTGGTCAACGGTAACGTGACCGACAGGGTTTTTGGCCAGCCAGGGTTTTTAGCCACATACAGCTCCGCCAAGTCGACTATCGCAAGCCACCTCCTAACATCGATCACAACCAAGCGAACAGCGTTCAACACTAACAACCTGCTCTCTAAGGTACGTTTTTCCCTCTTTTCGATGCTTAGAAGGCCTCTCAAGATAGCGAACAGTGTTAACGAAAAAGAGCTGCGTATTCAACGCGTGCTCGAAGCACTTGCTATTAATCCAAAGATAAACCTTCGCCAGGCTGCTCGTTTATTCGATCTTAACTGCAACACTCTCGCCAACCGCCGTTCTAACAAGTACTAGCTGCAAAAAACCGTACATTCGAAAGAGTAACGCCTCTCGCTAGCCGAAGAAGAAGCAGTAGTTAAAGCCTATTATTAGCTTAATGCTTAGGGCTGGCCGATAACTATTAAAGCTATTCGCAACCTTGTAACGTAGCTTCTTTAGGTAAAAGGCGATAAAACCCTTCTCGGCTAACGATAGTATCGTAATTTCCTTTCTCGCTACCCAGACTTACAGGTCCGGCGGGCTCGTATAATAGATTAAGCCTGTAAAAATACCCTCGACTATAATACCGCTAAGCACTGATTTAAGCTATTCCAAACCGCCCGCCTCACGTACAACGTACCCGACGACGATATCTATAATATAGACGAAAAGGGCTATATAAAAGGCGTTAGGACAAGCCAGCGGATTATTATCCTTCGGCGCAATATAGAAGCCTTCGTTATATAACTAGGAAATAAGGAGTAGGTTTCTATAATCGAATATATTTCCGGGAATAGCTACCTTCTTCTACTATTTATTATTTTCGAAGGCAAAGTAGTATAGCTAAATTAGGTCCTTAACGATACAACTATCGATACGAAAACGGTCTTTCGCGCCTCCCCGAATAGCTAGACTAACTACGAGATCGCGATGGAGTAGGTTTAGCATTTTAAATGGTATACCGCGCCCCGGAAGCTATCGAAATATCACCTCCTTATCCTCGACGGCTACGCTAGCTATATCTCGCCTAAATTCGTCGACTTTTACGCTAACTACGATATCGTACCTTTATACCTTCCTCCCTACGCTACCTATACCCTCTAGCCTCTTAATATAGGCGTTTTCAGCCCTCTAGCTACTAAGTATAGGTACCTAGTTAACGAAAGCGCCTTCCTTAACGCTGTAAAGGTCTCTAACGCCTAATTCCTTACCTACTATACCTAAGCGAGGAAGATAATAAGGAAGAATATCGCTAGCGGTTAGCGTAGCGCAAGTCTCCTACCCTTCAACCCCGAAAAGGTCTACGTTACTCTAGAATACCTATCTAAACGCTCTGCCCCTTACCCTGCCTTTCGCCTAGGAGATAGCTCTGCCTTACGCTTAGGAGATAGCCCTACCTTACGCCTAGAAGATAGCCCTGCCCTTCGCCCTACCCCTTGCCCTGCCCCTCGCCTAGGAGATAGCCCTGCCTCGCGCCCAGGAGATAGCCCTACCTCGCGCCCAGGAGATAACCCTGCCTCGCGCCCAGCAACTCTAATAATACGCTTTACAGATTCGTAAGGTCGCTAAACAAAGTTCTTTATTACAAAGGCTTTAGTATCCAGGATCGATAGCTTACTTAGGAACTTAGTTCAGCTATACGGCAGCCCAATAAAACAATACGTTACTAACATTAAATCCGCTTACGAAAGCCTCCAAGCTAATAATCTTACCCTCCAGTTTTTAATTAACAAGCTTATTAACAAACAGAAAAACGGTAGAAAGAAGAGTAAGAAAAGGCAGGTCAAAGGGGCTCGAATCTTAACGGTAGAGGACTATTGCTAAGAGGAGTATAAACGAGAGGTACGTATAGCAAAGGAAGCCAAAGAGAAGGAACATCGTACATCTAGACGTAGGGTAGTTAAGATCGCAAAGATCGTTTAGAAAGAGCTGCCCAAAGCTACTAACTTATTTAACTGACTGATTAACTATATGTTTTACTTGTCTCCTTACCGCTAGCCTTCTTTTAATTTCTCTGCGTTTGTATATATCTGTTTAATTGCGAATAGCCTTAAAACTGCCCTGTTTGTATTGCTCATGGTCATCGCGAGACTCCTGATTTTGGTGTTGTAGGCTGACCCGGCAGATAGGGAAAAGGGGGTAGCCAAAAACCCTGGCTGGCCAAAAACCCTGTCGGTCACGTTATCGGCATCTTCCGAGCCAAGATGCCATGGCGTTTCTCTGGCTGCTCCCCCTGACGGACTCGGAGGATTCCGACGATTAGGAGGAGGGACTGCTTCAGACATGGAACGGTGGTCCGTGGTTCAGCTTGTGATGGCGTAAATGAGCATGCCAACGCAAGCCTTGGGAATGGACCTGATTTGCACCAATAGCTACGTTAATAATTAACAATCAAAGGGCTCAGCATGTGCAAGTCATATATCATTATCTGGTAAATTTAGTAATACTGGATTGTCAAAGTGATAGACGGGAGAGTCAGCACGTCAGCTGCGTTATCTCGATACTTTGCCCGCGGATTGCGTTCCAGGTTGCTTGTTGTGCTGTCACTCACGAAGCTTCACACCGCCAAAGTGTTGGCTATTAGTTACTGCATGCTTCGCAGAGCGTGGCGTTGTGGCACAGACATTGTGTGGCACGGATCTGGAAAATGGATGTGGGCCAGGGGGCAGCCCAGGTTGGCTGGGGGGACAACGCAAGGGGTGGCTGGCTGGTCAGGGGTTGAATCCTTGAGCGGGGATGCCGAAGAAGCAAGGAGTTCATGAGCCTCTCTGGACAAGCCCTGGCGTGCTCGCTTCGTTTGAGAGTCGGTTGTTGATCCCACTATGAACACCATGAAGGTGGTGTGGTGACGTTGCTACACTACATAGAGTGTGGACATACTGCCAACGACAATCCGTCCGGCACGAACCGTGGGCATTGGTGCTTGTTGAAGCGGTTGAACGTTGAACATGAGCCAACGGAAGCTTAAAAAATAGGTGCGGGCATCCCCTTGATGAGGATAATAACGATGCTTGGCGCTATGGCCTGATGAGGATGACGAGCCAGGAACACGATGACAGTCTTTCCCCGAAATCAACAAGTGCCTGCAAGCCACTTAACGGGCTGACTTTTCGACCCCTCCTTGAAATGCAAAACCATGCACAAAGACTGTGGGATGGGGTCGAGGTGCCTGCACCACAGTCAGGCTGTGAAGCCCCCTTTCGGCATGCTGACTGTGGACAATTCCACGGGGTGGTCTTCCTGGTCACCAGCTTCCCGGTGTCCTTGTTGGAGGCGTCGGCCTGCGAGAAGAAGAAGCAAAAGTCAGGCCACGAACCTCCATGGAAGTGCCCGTTGGTTCGAGGGGACCCTCGGCCACTCCTTCGCTCGCCCTTCCGTTTGCACCATGACGCGTTCCTAAGCATTGCTCCTTTGACCTGGCAGGCTCAACGGCTCGACAAACCACGCTCCTTTTCATCTTCACTCCCTAATCACCAACAGCGTTGTACGCAGTACGGCAGCTCCACCGGCAACTCGGCACACGGGCAGCCTATCCATTCTTTTGTCGAACACGCTTCGGCCGGGAACTTGACTGTGATCGTAGCCGTGGACGAGCCGCGACACATCCGCATACCTGATTACTTGGCGGACCACTGCGTGGTCTTGTTGCCCATGTTGCTTCCTATCGTCGTTTCTTTTCATTGAGAACTACAAATGGCACCTCGGTCAAGGCTGTCCAGGGACGGCGGGACTTTGGAGAGGGGTGCGGGTGATAGCGCAGCCTTGATGGCCCGCCAGTGGGGTTGGACTTCGCCTTGGTCGCCACCGCCGCCGCCGCCGCCGCCGCCGCCGCCGCCGAGCCGAAACGACGACCGAGGACGGGGTCGAGATGATGATCGAGACCGCGGCCGGGGTGACGATGAACGTGGTCGGGGGAGAGATTCTGACCGAAACACGCCAACCACAACCCAACGAGAGCCAGTTCCCACACCTGCGGCCAAAACGAATCAAGCTCCTCCGGAAGCCTCTCCACCTAACCACCCTAAGCCCGATAGTCAGAACCCCCCTGTAGCCCAAAGGCCTCCTCCTCCGGCCGCAGCGACTGCCGGAGCAGCAAAGTCAACCCCGGAGATTCTGAACCCCCCGGCCGCGAGTCCGGCCGCTGGGAATGAGCAGGGCAACGGAAGCAGTGGCGACAGCTCAGCGACTGTGCCGGCTCAGGAGCCGGACGGGCAGAACCAGTCCGCTACAGGCCAAGATCGAACTGGCCATCAGCGATCCGCCGGCAACAATGGACCAAACGCGTCAGACCCGGACGCCACCGCTTCCGCAAGCCTTCTTCCCGCTACGACCACGAGCCCGGGGATGAACGGCGACGCCTTTGCATCTACGGACTGGGGTGACGTTTCTGGATCGCACGGGAAGAGCCGCCCAGGAGTGGACGGCGGCGACCATGGGAACTCAACCAACCCGGGAGCCAGTGTTGGCGGCATCATCGGTATTATCATCGGTATGCTTTGTCCCACACCTTTTCATCACTGCCTCGTTCCTCCACTAACCCCGTCCTCAGCTGCCATCCTTATCCTCCTCGCCTTACTCATTCTCTACCTCTACAAATATCGCCGTACCCGCCATGTCCAGTCCTTCCTCATTAAATACACCCCCCTCAAAATCTCTGCGTACACCGCCTCGGAGAAGAAACGCTCCTCCATGGGCGACGGCCTCCTCTTCACCGACGGGAGCCACGGCGATGCCCTCCTCGGCGAGAAGACGGCCACCAGCACCAACGCCAACACCGCCACCTCAGTAACGGGCTACGGCACTATACCCTCGTCCTCCGCCCCAGCCGGAGCAGCAGCGGCCGCAACCATCGCACCCCCGTCCCGCTCCGCCCTTCCTCGCGAGCGTCCCGACGCCCCGCCATCCCTCATCCCCTGTTCCACCGGCGGAAGCCCCACCGCCGCTCAATCGCAACAAGTCCATCGTGTAACCATCCGTCCCCATCCCGGCGCCCCTCTTGCAATCGCCCCGCCTCCCTCCCTCGACTTCCCCACCCCGCGCACCCCTCCGCCAATCCTGCCGAGCCGCCGCAGGGCGAGCCAGGACAGCTTCGACAGCACCATTACGACGGCCACGACGATGACGACGGCGAGCAACGAGACCTATTCGCCGAGCCTGATTAGCTGGCCCATGCCGCCGTCGAGCAGCGGGGCGAGCTTTTGGAACAGGAGCTCGACGGCGGGGTCGTCGAGGGGAAGCTTGCCGCTGGTGGAAGGGGGTGCGCGGAAGGAATCGGTGCCGCTGGGGTTGACGAGGGCGGGTTCAGAAGACCATGCGGGCTCGTCGCTGGGGAGGCCATGAAAGGAAGGGTTGATTTGAAGACGGGGAAGCTTTGCTTGGGGTTGCGGTTTGCTGGAGCCCAAGTATGGTTGGGAGTTGTTCCCGTTGCCCAGCAGGTGCTGGATGTTTCTCTTCGTTGTAGATTATTCATTATTAATTATAGGCACTACTGGTAGGTAGCTACCGTCTCGCTTCGATTGAGGGCCATGACTGCGGTTCGAAATCCAGTTGTTTCCCCAACCCCCAATCATTCATTTCCAGGTTATAGGACTGAGAAGCCACCTGTGACTGCAGAACCTCTCTTGTGGCTTTTGTCTCTTTGATAAGCCTTTTCTTATAAGGGCTTTGACTGCACTTCCTGGACATAATTATTCCAGACAGCCCCATCCAAGAGGGCCTTCTTGATTATCATCGAATTCCAACACCATATTTTGGACTTTCTGGAAGAATATGCCCTGAGAGTACCCCTGGTCCGGTATCCCGCATCAGTGATGCTTGTAAAGTTGATCGATCGACGGCTGTGAGCACAGGGGCGATTGCAAGGGTTAGGGAGAACTATGTATGGGACATGTCACGTATACGGCCCGAAGTGTCTTCTCAAAGGTCCGGGAAGTGTCTTGTATACGGTCCGAAAAGTGTCTCTCTTTGAAAGACAGCTAATTATTAGTGACTTGCTCGCTTTCACCTCTTCGCCAGCCGGCGTGGCAGCACCGCGCAGTGTGCTTGTCGAGTCCACTTTTGCTCCTCATTCTCTCTCACTTGCCAACTTTCCACAACCTGACCACAAGAACAATCTGTTCCGCCGGACCTACATGACCCAGGAAAACACTATCAAGGCGCAGAGATTTGACTCTACTTACCACCCTTCATTTGCATCCGATCCCCTTCCCCTCCACAGCATCCTTCCTAACCCAGATCTCCCTCACCGGACATCCTCGGTGCTCAACGCACACCCATTCTCCAATGCCTGCCTCTTTAGGCGCCACCCGCATGCCCCGACCCCCGCCGCCGATAATCAGGTTCCCCGGGCGGTACTTGGGGTCGGATTGAAGGCGCCGCAGAACGCTCCCGTGCACTCGCGCGTCCCGGGGCATATCGCGGACCTCGCCTCGCGGAAGTGGCCAGCGGATGGGCTTCCAGGTGTTGTCCGGCTGAAGGTCCATGCGACGGAATGGGAGGTACCTGGTCCCTGCTGTTAGCCATGTGGGGGAAGTAGACGAGTGAAGGGCTGGAGAAAAAGAAAGGAATGGTGAGAAGGGGACGTACTCCATAATCTTCCAAGCCAGCACCGACATGGCAGGAAGCCCGCCGCCAAACTCGAGAGAGTCGTGAAGCCGCGCTGTACCCGCTTGGTGCATGATGTTGCGGAAGGTCGATTGTCTTGGGCTCTCGCTGTCGCTCGAGCTCTGGCCGGTCCGCAGCATGATGGGCGTGCTCATCGTGTCGCTCCTGACCATGATTCCTGGGATCGACGGCGCCTCGTTCGCAGCGGCAACCGTAGGAGTGACAGCAGAACTACCGCTATACCCGTGAACGGTTGACAAACCGCTCTCCCTCTCGAGATCCCACGGCGCTTCAGCGCAGCCCATCTCCCTCACCTTGGCCAAATCGAACTTGAGCCCCGCCTCCATCGCCTCCTGCACCATCCACACCAGCGGTACGTGGCTCGCCGGCTTTCCCTTGTCGAGGTCCACCTCCCACCCACCGCCAACATCCGCGTGGCTGCCTGCGAACCAGACTTCGTCGATGTCTTGGTCATCCTCGTCATCGGAATGCGTGGTGGGCGCAATGCTCGCATTGTCATTGTGGGCGTGGGGCAGAGCACAGGTTCCCAAGGGGGCGTCCTCGGCTCCTTGGGAGGGATGGGCGGCAGAGGAGCCGGTCGTTCGGCCGGAGTGGACCGAGCGGAGGGAGGCCGGACGAGAGCGGTAGGGTGCCTCGCCGCTCGTGGGCACCGCGAGGTTGTCGGGGCGGGGGCGGTATGGCGCATGCCCGACCCCTTCGTTCTCGGGCCCGGCCCCAAGACCGTCGTTCTCCTGATCGTGTTTTTTCGGCATGTCAAGAATGGGGGCGGCGCCGGCGCCCTTCTTGGATGTCTTGTCCCCCTTTTCTTTGCGGCATCCGCGCTGGTAGATGAGATCCTGGCGGAACTTGGCACGGCGCTCGTCGATGCTGACGGCATGGCGAATGATCTTGGCTGTTGTCCGCGCGGTGTAGGGGAACTTGCTGCGCTCCATCCAGGCGGACTCAAACCTCGGAACGCTGTTGACCGTGTCAAACAGACCGAGGAAGCGGATTCGCTCGATGGGGCGCGCGAAGGTCTCGCGGAAGCCCTTCATAAAGGCGTACATCTCGCGCGTCTTGCGGATACCCTCGGGGCTTCTGTCGCCTTTTCGGATCTGCCAATTGGCAAAGGCTTTCCAAGCAAATATGACCATTTCCTCGTTGCCATGGGATAGCAGGCCGATGTAGTCGAGCATTTCGGCCAGGAAGCGGGCAACGTAGGCGCCGCGTGAAAAGCCGAAGATGTATATCTGATCGCCAGGGTTGTAGTAGCGCATGAGGAAGCGGTACCCACCCACGACGTGCTGGTCAAAGGACGAGCCGATGGCCGAGTCCTTGGCCTTGGTGTACTGGGACTTGATCCGGGCCCGAATGCCCTTGCGGGTCAGGTCATTGGACACAACATAGGTCCCAATGCCCGCTGCGTTTGCATTTCCAGTGAGCCCTCAAGATGTCCACCCATGAGCGAGTTTGACTTACGTTGGTAGTAATGGTCTGGGAAGGGTTAGCCTATATCCCCACGGGTGAAGAATTGAGAGCTTACACTGGTCACTGGCTGTCCGGTCCAACAGGCGGAAGATCTTGAGAATGTTGCTGTCGCTCTCCGTCCCGTGGAACTTGTTTCCGGTGCCGTCGAAGCACAGCACCATGTTGCGTGGTTTGGGCTGCGGACCGGCAGGCGATGGCGTCACTTGGTCGGGCTCCATGGGAGTAGCGGGACGAGAGGGCAGAGGAGTTGAGGCCGGGGCCTGGTGATCCAGATGAGCCTCCAATGCCCTCTTGATTGTTAGACCATGCCCGTCCATGGCTCCGCGCATTCCGCGTTCGTGAGAGTGTTCCATGGCTACACAGACCGCGTTCACGCAGGGTAATGATAAAAGGCTGAAAATTATGTCTCCCACACTTCGAGCAGTGAGCCAAAGTTATCTCTTCGAGCCCAATGGAGCTTTTGACTTGAGCCAAAACTCGTTATCCTGACGTAGCACTGCCGATGGCACACGCCCCGAGACACAACATCCAAACCGTGCAGAGGCCAGCGGACCCTGGGTTTTGTCGGTGCTGATCACCGTCTCAGTCACATGTTGGCCAAGAACAAGAGTTGACGTACCCAGCTCGGGACGCTGCACAGTGCTTTGTCGCCCCCATGAGGACGGCCCGTTGGAAGCCATGCTCCATCCCACCGCGGGTGCCGATCTGATGCTGCGAGTTGGAACATGGCGGCCAATAGGAAAGCAACGCGGCTCGAACCTTGTCGGTGAGGGATACCAGCAGCGTTGGTGGGCTGCCCAAGGTGAGACAAGCAGACGGACCGACAGGTGATGACTCAACCATTCGTCTCAATGGCTGGTTGCTACCATGATCGGAGCGGGCCGACCCTGGCACACCAAGGTTTCCGATGCTGTAAGACAATGGTACTTAGTTGTCAGCTGGGCGTGGAAAGACCCACTTTTGCAAGCGCCCGCCTGTTAGGAGAGGGGGCGCAAATAGTAACTAAGGTATACTATTACTACAAATCACATTGTCCCTTTAACTATTTTTTAGCACGTCCCTCATTTTGCTCCTGTTGCAGTAGCAGGTATATATGGTGCACTAGCTGATGGCAGCATCAGCGGATCCGTTTTTGCTGTCACAGCTCCCGCCTCTCCCAAGAGAGGCGGCCACTTGCAACAGTGGGTCTTTACTCGCGTAGCCGCCAAGCACCGCTGAGGCTGAAGGTTTTATGTGGATCGGCAACCCTATTTCCGGGTCGGAGTTAGCCTTGGGATGGTTGTTAAACTAGCACAGTGGACCGCTTCCCATCGATTGGCAACCGAACCCTGGCTGCGAAGCTGTATGTTTATGCGTAGTTATCACATACGCAGTAATGATCCTCACAAGTTCCCGGCCGGTGTGGTCATTAGGTGCGGGGGAGGACGGCCGTTCCACTCGAACAAAGTGCCGTGGAAGAGGGGCCAAGCTAGTTACTGCACACTCGGGAACACAACCTTACCAAGCACTTCGAGTAGGACTCCCGGATCGGCCTATAGGAGCCGTGTACGGTATGTTGTACAATCCGACCGCAAAACCCCTCGCATTGCTTGAACTCGGAGGCCGAGTCAGGCAAAGCAAGATGCTAGCTCCCTTCCCGCGATAACTTCGTCCAATCCCCCGCCTTCGTTCCGCATCGCGGCACATGCCAAGGTCGTACCATTCCTGTTTCCTGTGACGCACGGCGATGTACAGTGTATAGTATGTGGGAGTTTCCCCGTCTGCTTGATGCCGTCGTCCCGTTGCCCAGCAGCCACGCTGGGGACCCGCCACTACCCGCTTGCGGCAGGGCCAGGGGGGGGGGGGGAGGAGGGGGGGGCCTGGGATCTTCATGTGAGACATGTCGATCTGGACCACAGAGCGCCTGTGACTTGGGACTTGGGACGTAATGGACGCACCACAATTGGCCATCCGATGTCTGACTGGATGTCTGAGGGGTACAAGGGAGCGCAGCTGCGCGATGCTGTTGGAGACATGACTCTGGGTGGTTATCATCCATAAGGGGTCGAGCCCAGGCACTCAGTTATGAAGGACAGCTCTTCTCCCAACTCGAGCTCCTCATCTTGCGCCACACAGTACAATCCAACGGGAAAAAGAGAGCACAGGCTTTCACGGACGAGCCCCTCAGCAGTTTCTACGATGGACCCAACACAGAACGGTGCCAAGTTGGAAGGGATCCATGCCGTGAGCAGCATCAGCAACAGCGAAAACACCAAGGTCGGCGCTGTCAACGCGGGCGAAAGGCTTGCGAGTCAGTCCTTTCCCAAGCCCAAGCCGCGCAAGATCAAGCCGACCAAGGCGGACAAGGAGGGTGTCGCGAACGCGCTTGAGCAGCATGCCCAAATCGTCCACGCGAGGATCAAGCCGCTGCCGAACCAGATCGGCTCGGGCACCTTTGACGAGGCGCCGCGATGGGGGAAGCTCAGGAACGACCTCAAGGCGTTGAGGTCAGGTGGTATGTTATGTGGACATCAGACACCTGGCGCCCGATCTCCGCTGGCATCCGCTGACAGATGAACCCGCAGATGTCAAGACGCTCAAGGAATTTTTGCTGGCCAAGGTGAAGGGCGAGAAGATTGTGGATGACAAGACGATGATTATGGAGCGCGTTATCAAGCTCGTGTCCAACCTGCCGACGGACTCCAAGCTTCGCGTGGAGCTGACCAACTCGTTCCTCACCGAACTGTGGGACACTCTAGAGCATCCGCCCTCGCTCTATGTGGGAGACCAGTACCGGTACCGCCGAGCTGATGGCTCGTATAACGTGGGTGCCTGCATGGTCCTCATCGGCGACTCATCGCCGCTGACGTGAATAGAACATCATGTACCCGCAGTTGGGCGCTGCCGGCTCTTCGTACGCCCGCTCGGTCAACGTCAGCGTCCTGCGGCCCGGTGCGATGCCGGATCCGGGCCTTATCTACGACTCGGTGATGAAGCGTACCGAGTACAAGAAGAACCCCAACAACGTCTCGAGCATCCTGTGGTACTGGGCGGCCATCGTCATCCACGGTGAGCAAACCGCGAAGCAGTACGACTGACCCGGGGGGTGACACTGACGGCGTCTTAGATCTCTTCTGGACCGATCACCGCGACATGAGCCGGAACAAGACGTCCTCGTACCTGGACCTGTCTCCGCTCTACGGCAGCGACCAGGAGATGCAAAACACGATCCGCACCTTCAAGGACGGCAAGCTCAAGGCCGACGCCTTCGCGGACAAGCGTCTGTTGGGCCTGCCGCCGGGCGTGGGAGTCTTGTTGATCATGTTCAATCGCTTCCACAACTACATCTGCGACAACCTGGCCGCCATCAACGAGGACGGCAAGTTCACGCCGCCGTCGCCGTCGCTGCCCGCGGACAAGGCTGAGGCGGCGTGGAAGAAGTACGATGAGGACCTCTTCCAAACCGCGCGCCTTGTTACCTGCGGCATGTACATGAACATCATGCTCGTCGACTACGTGCGCAACATTGTGAACGTGAGTGCTCTCACCTTGGTCGCCTGTCGCTCGGACGCCGTTGTCTTTCCGAGGCCGTCGAGCTAACCCACCGAATCAGCTGAACCGCGTCGATACCACCTGGACCCTGGACCCGCGCAGCACCATGGGTGTCATGACGGACACCAAGAAGGGCGCCGAGAGTGGCACCGGCAACGCCGTCTCGGCCGAGTTCAACCTGTGCTACCGCTGGCACAGCTGCATCTCGGAGCGCGACGACAAGTGGATCGAGGAGTTTTACCAGGAGATCTTTGGTAAGCCGGCCTCCGAGGTAACGGTGCCGGATATGATGGCCGGCTTCTACCGGTTCGAGAGCCAGATCCCCGCGGACCCCGCGGAACGGCCGCTTGAAAACTTCAAGCGTGGCCCGGACGGCAAGTTCAGCGACGATGACCTGGTGGAATGCATCGTCTCCTCCATCGAGGACTGCGCCGGCTCCTTTGGTGGGCGCAACGTCCCCACGTCGATGCGCGCCGTCGAGATCCTCGGCATCATCCAAGCCCGCAAGTGGAACCTGTCCGGGCTGAACGAGTTCCGCAAGCACTTTGGCCTCAAGCCGTACGCCACGTTCGAAGACATCAACTCGGACCCCGAAATCGCGGATTCCCTCCGCCGTCTGTATGGGCATCCGGATTTCGTCGAGCTCTACCCCGGCATCGTCGCCGAGGAGCACAAGAAGCCCATGGTGCCCGGCGTGGGCATCACCCCGACCTACACCATCTCCCGCGTTGTCCTCTCCGACGCCGTTTGCCTCGTCCGGGGTGACAGACACTACACCATTGACTACACGCCGCGCAACCTGACCAACTGGGGCTACAACGACGTGCAGTACGACATGAACCTCAACCACGGCTGCGTCTTCTACAAGCTCTTCTCGCGCGCGTTCCCTGACCACTTCAAGTACAATTCGGTCTACTCGCACTTCCCCATGGTCATCCCCTCCGAGACGGAGAAGATCCTCAAGGACCTCAAGCGGGACCACCTCTTCGACTTCAGCCGTCCCAGCCGGCAATCCCAACCCGTCCAGGTCAGCACGGCCTCGGGTGCGAGCCACGTCCTCTCGCCCACCAACAGCCCCAAGTTCAACCGCACCTGGCACGCCGCCGTCAACCTCCTCCTCGTCGGGGCCCCCAAGAAATCCGGCACCCCCGTGTCCAGCTCGGCCAAGATCCACGACGCCCACCGCAACGAAATCGCCCCGGCCATCCTCACGCCCGACGCCCTGGCGCACATCAAGGCCTTCTACACCGACGCGACGGATGACCTCCTGGCCAGCGAGAGCTACCACCTCGCCGGCCAGCGCATGGTCGACGTGGTGCGCGACGTGACCAACCTGGCTCCTGTCCGCTTCGTCGCGCGCCTGTTTGAGCTGCCGCTGCACACCAAGGAGAACAAGAAGGGAATTTACACCGAGCACGAGCTGTACGCGGTGCTGAGCACGCTTGCATCGGTCCTGTTTACGGAGACGGATCCGGTGAGGAAGTTCCAGCTCGTTGAGGCGGCCAAGACGTTGGGGAGGCAGTTTGCCGAGGCGGTGGAACGGTCCGGAGCCATCAAGAACTCCAAGGGGAAGAGGAAGGACCCCATCAGCGCGATCGGCGCGGCGCTGGTCAACGACTTGAAGAAGGCCGGCCTGGACGTGCACGACATTGTTTGGGGCCACATCCTGCCCTTGTGCGCCGCAGTTGTGGCGTACCATGGCAAGCTGGTGAGTGCTGCCCAAGAACCCCCCTCGCGTATCTTTCTGTTTCGATGAGCCTCCGGAGCCGACCGCTGACCGTTTGTTTCCAGCTTGCCGATGTTGTCGACTTCTACCTGCAACCGGCCCAGGCGGCCTACCTCGCGGCGATCCAGGCCATGGCGTCTCAGCAGCCGTCAGAGGCCAGCGACGCGTTGTTGGTTGGGTACGCTCTTGAAGCAGCTCAACGCTCGGGTTCGACCGAGGCGCATTTCTCCGCGGCCGAGGCCAAGACCATCCCCGTGGCTGATGGCGAGAGCGTTGCTGTTCACAAGGGCCAGCTCGTCACCGTCGTTCTGGTGAGTTCTCCTGGTTCCTCTCAAGGCCCATCCCGGATACCGCACGCTCCAAAAAGACATGTGCTAACCCCAACCCAGCCCCCAACCAAAGATCAGGTCATCGAGGCGACGCGGCACTCCACTTCGGCCACGACCAACAGCCTCCTTTCCGCCCTCCCCTGCAGTGCTCTGCTCGGTCCCATCTCCGGCACCTCCGTCACGTCTGCCGCGCTCGCGGGCATGATGCGGGCTGTGTTCCGGCGGAAGGGCCTGCGCCGCGTGCCGGGACCCCAGGGCGAGCTCAAGAAGGTACAGACGCCGACGGGCGCGTTCGAGTACCTGCGCGAGGACTGGGGCGCGAAGGTAAAGTGGCCCGTTACCATGAAGGTTAGCTGGAGTGGTTGAATGTATTGTGATGTCTGAGTATGGGGGGGAAGGCGTTGTTGTTGTTGTTGTTGTTGTCAAGGAAGCCTGGAGAGGCGCGTTTCTGTTGTTCCAGATTGTTTGCTTTGTGAAGGGCCGTGGTTGGGATGTAATGCGCGGATGTTGGCTGGTCAGGCCAGGGCTAAACAAGTAAGAGTTGGATAATACGCGGCGTTATCTGGAGCTTTCATTAGTGTACAGCAGGCTGCCCACCAGCTGTACCTAATTACCTAGCAGCTTTCTCAGGTACGTGGTTGGATATTGATTTCCCCATAGGTTGCTTCTCTTGCCACCTTGTTGGCTTTGCGTTCATGGGTGCCGTAGCGCGCACCCCTCGGTGTTTCCAATGTTGATTGGGCAAGTATCATCAGCCTGGAAAGCACACTTAAAAAGACGTCGAAGTTGCGAACGATTCAGATTGTGTTCCAGGATACCTGAAGCCTCGGTGCTCGCTGTTGTTTCCAGCATGCATCTGGTTCTGTGACACAGGAATCATGCGGTTGACCCCTGCTCCTGAGCTCCTTAACGTCGACCGCCTGACTGCCCAGACCTCATCTCCGGATGCCTCGGCCTGGTCGCCTTCCTTAGCTCCTGGGGCCTCATAAATTCTCCAAACACGCCCCAAGGAGTAACGATGGGATGGTTATAATAGCCCAAAAACTCTAACACCGCCTTCTGACCAGCCCAATCCGCCTCAGAGAATGCCCGATATACCTGTATCTCGGCCCCAGCCCCTCCCGTGGTCTTGTGAAGACTGTCCAGTTTTCCATGTACGACTCGACTTCGATTACTCGGAACGGGTGTTTTGGCAGAACATTTTCGTCCTATCCAAGGCAGGCAAGCTCTTTTTGGATGATTGGCAGAAACCGGTTGAGATGCACAAGATTTGCAAAATGACATTCTCAGGACCCAGACTGGGCGCAGACACTACGGGAACTTACCACCACCCTCAACCTCGTGAGCTTGCCCTGTTGGCGCTGCGTATACGGTCATTGTGAGCCGTGGCCCCTCGAAATGCGCTCGTGGCGCGCTATGTACAAGACGAAGAGCCTGTTAGAAGGCGTGGTGATGACATGTTTCCCAGGCCCATCTAGCAGAGTCCTATCCAGGAGATTCCCTTCGTGGAGTTGGACCTCGGATGATGGTACAATCGAGTTCCCCCGTAAGGTACAGGTAATGGCGGGATGGGCCAAGGTCTTAGGGGTGCGGGGGCTCGTTAATGAGATGCTCGAAGTTGACTGCGTGGTGGTGGCAGGACTGAACCTGCGGCGCCTCCTAAGTTGCCACATCTGGAGGCAAACACGGAAGACCCCTCTGCGGACTTCTGCTGCCGGTGTTTTTGGCCGGATGGACTGACGGTACTCCTGAACTGGAACAGGTAAGAAGATACTTGGTACACTCGGAAATGTTCTACCTGCCCCTGTCTCCATAGACGGGGGCGTGGTTTACCTGGAACTGAAACCGGTCGCACTCCAAACCTCATGAATCAGAATCGACGCAATACAATCGGTTAGTGAGGACGGGGCTCCTGGATTCCACAGTGACTGTGCCATGGGATGAAGTACGGAGCGTGGGAGAGAGGATGAGGACATTAACAAAGATGATAAGGGTGGTGGTCCCTGCGAGCCAAAATGCAGGAAGACGAGTTGAGACCGACTCGAGGCTTCTTTTTCAAAACCCTCGATCTGTCGGACTTCCTTTTCAATACCACGGTTGCGGTACCCCCCTGGCGCATTCATAGTACGGCTGGTTTCCCCAAATGATTTGCCCGCGGGGCTCCTCTTCCCCTGGCGGCGTCAACAACAAAGCCGGCGACATACATTCGACCAAGAAAGACCGAGGAGGGGCACACGAATTCCTTCCCCCCCAGGGAACGGAAACTACTCTCTGCCGGGGTGAAGTGCTCAGCATAAAGAGTCGTCAGGAATTCCGTCTCTCCTCCTCTCTTATCTTCTCCCCTACCTCGATCAACTTCTGCCCGCATATTCGACATTCCAAGACTATCACCTCTTCTCTTATAGTTGCTTCATTGATTTGACCCAATCATCCACACCCTCTTCATCAGACAAGTGTACTTTTGAGACATCACCATCATAACCTCCCTGTCGCCTTCCAAGATGCGCTCCGCTGTGTTTGCCATCCCGGTCCTCTCCATCCTTACGGGTGTATCCAACGCCACCGGCGCAATGGCTCTCACTCCTCTCGCCACCTACCCTCCTGTCCGGCCCGCGCCCAAGCCCTACGCTCCCGGCGCCCCCGGTGTCAACCGGCCTGCTTTCCCTGCGCCGACACCACAAGCCGGGCAGACGCAAGACCCCGCCCTGGTCCTGTCGCAGGTCCCTGTCCGCCCGACAGCCACGCAAATCAGCCCCGAGAAGTGCTCCGAGGTGGCATCGCGCATCACGCCCCAGCTCACCCCGAACCCGACGTACCCGGCGTCACTCAAGGCCATGGCGGACAAGATTGGCGGAATCCAGCGCGACACATGCGGCGACCTGAATCTTGCGGCCCGGTACAAGAGCGTCGACACCAAGGAGCTCAACAAGTTCACCCAGGCCCGCTATCAGACATTCCTGTTGCCCATGTGGGCGCGCGTGCAGGAGTTGTGGGCTGCCTGCGGTGACGAGGCGGCCAGGTTCCCGGCTGTCTCTACCGAGCCGTGCTACCGCTGGGCCCTCGAGCTGTCGAAGGCGTCGAATGCGTCGTTTGGAGTCCCGGGCAAGGGCAGCAACAAGGTGGTGACCGACGACAAGGGCCAGGTTGCCTCGGACAACAGGGACATCGAGAAGACAGCGCTGGAGCCTGAAAACGGTGCCGGTGCCGGCACACTTTCAAACACGATGGCAGCCATTGTTGGGGCTTTGGCTCTGTTGGGGGCTGTTTTTGTATGAACACATCCAACGTTGTGTGTATTGCGGTTGAACAGTATTGTGGCAGTCTGGTTGTGCCCGCTGGCACTGTGTTGCATCGGTTTGGGGGTTGGAGTTGGCTTGCCTACGAGTTTTCTGGTAGTTAAGAACAAGGGAAAGGACGGATATTCCGGGTGGCATGGAGTAGATGGATAGGCTTACTGTACCTTACCCGTGTCATGTAATTTGGGTTCGTTCAAGGTCACTGAACTCCTCGTGCTGGCGAACATCTACCTGTCCCCAGTTTACCGTGAAGCAAGCCCCCCTTTTTTGCCACGCGTTGCCGGGACAACAAATCACCCCTTTTTCCATGTGAAGGGATGACATCGAAACGACAAATCAATGGGTATGGGAGCACATTCAGCCTCCAACCAACGCGAATCAATGAATTGTCTAGAAGCTCGTATAACACAATGGTTGTATGTGACAAATAACTTGACCTTTCATGAATGATGTATGCCCGGCCAACCGCTGCACTCCTAATCCATGCACCTATTTCCCAGCCGCTGCCAACATTCTGTCCGTAGCTTGTATCCTCATATCCTGTACGTCGTAAATCCCGCGGTCTACCTGCATCGGATAATCTAATATATAATCCCCTCGAGGATGTCCAAACCCCCCGGGTCCGTTGATCCTGCCAACAACTTCCGCGGGTTCCCAACGAGCTCCAGCATAATTTCGGCCGCTCCCCTCTGGGACTCTGCGGTACTCTGCACGAAACTCGGCCGTGATCGACGTGTTAGGCCCCTTTGCGACCCGCTCAATCGCACGCCATGCGAGGGTGAAGCGATCTTCATCTTCAGGCCCGGGCGAGAACTTGATAATGCTTGAGTGATCTCCCGGCATGGCGCAGTAGCTTTCGTGGGTCGCTTCGAGAACGGCCGACTTCTTGTCAACGATCTGCCCAAGTTGTCAGCGAACCCCGTAGGTTTCTGGTTTTTAACAATCAACAACCCGTTTGCATGCAGGACGGGGGCTCACATACCACCTTCTTCATCTTCCCAATCGGGTACTCCTCGAAGAAGCTGCTGATGGCGAAGCGCGTAACCATGGGCCGGAAGTCTTCCGACACGTTCATCAGATCTGTCCCGTCCGGCCGCAGGGCTCGGAACAAGTCGCTCAGATCTCGCGCGCCGAACGCCGCGAACTTGATGCGCGCCAGCGTCTCCCCCCAGACCGCCGCGTCTGTGCCGCGGTGGGGGGTGCCGAAGAAGACGATGCCGCGCGTGCTCGACAGGATGTCATTGAACGCGGGCTCGATGTTGGCGATGCAGAGGGCCTGGAGACGCGGAGGGGCGTTTCAGAATGTTGCGCGGATGGGTAGCTCGGGGGGCGGGAATGGGACCAGACGAACCTGCTTGATAATGATGCCTCCCAAGCTGTGGCCGAGGAATACGATGGGACGGCCCCTCGAGCCATCATTCTCGCGCTTGTCGCACAGGTGCCTGAGAAGCTTGCGCGCGTTGTCGCGGATCCCGGCGACTGAGGTGTTTCCGACCACCGAGGCGTCGTAGCCGAAGGTCATGGTACGCACGCGCGGCATCTTCTTTGGAAGCATTTCCTTGAGCCACATGGTCCTCGTGTTGGACTTGGGATCTTTGTAGCTCCAGCTCCGGAAGCAATCGCCATTGAGGCCATGGACGGCGACGATACTGGTTGCGCGTGAGCACCATGGCGGGGAAGCCAGCGCGGGGCGGAGAGGAGACCTACTCGAGGTTCGGAGAACCGTGTTGGTTGACCAATGCCTCGTCGGATGGGTGAAGAACAAACAAGCCCATGTTTGTTTTAGGGTCATACTTGGTCACGGACTTGTTCATGTTGGCAGTCTATCCCGGTGAGGTCTGCGCTTGGATGTCGGGTGTAGGGGGTGCTTGTGGATGGTTGGCGCAGACGTGGTGGTGGGAGAATTGGACCGGCTTGGTGTGTCACAAGTTTTATCATCCCTGAGGCCGGACCATGAAGCTTCCTTCCCAGTATATACCCGGTAACGTGACAAAGTGCATTATTTTTGTCTGTTTACTTGTTACCTGGCTTATCCCGAACCTTCAGGGGCCTAACTTGGGCTGTGCTGACGGGGCATTGTGCTGACCGTTTGGGCCTTGACACTCTGAGATGACTCAGGCTGCGAGCGACGTTGAGGTTGATGACGCTTCAGGCCTGAATGCCATGCAGACTGTTGTGTGACCACTGGCGGCCATATAGTGTCGTGGTCATGGCGGTTGTTGTGGTGTTTAGTGTCGGTACCCAATCTGCCAAGCCGCGCCAGCTCCCTCCTCTGCAACCTCTGACGTCATATCGCGCTGGGGACTTGGCCGATTTTCCCCTTCATCCCTTTTCTACGTGTTACATCGTTTACAATTCGAGTGTTTGCGGAGGCATCTGAATGACTCAATCTTCTCCTCCAAACCCAAATGCCTCATCGTGCTGCGCTTTGACGGCCCAACGTGATACCTCATGATGACCGATGGTCACCGGCCTAATCTTCATTATGGAATCACCGCCCCGCTGTCACGGAATCCCTCTAACACCAGGACCTCGGTGGAGGCCTCCATTCCCCCGACTCGAAGCAGCGCCTATGCTGGAGATCAAGGCCCCCATTTCCCTGACTTGAAGCAGCATCGAGGCTTGAGGCTGTACCATGAACCGCAAGAGGTGTTTCGGGCTTGCAGAGCTCCATGATCCCAGGCGTTTAGGCATCGAGCCCACACTCGAGTATGTGTATTTACTGCCCCTGAGCGCGAGGATTCGGACGAAAACTTGAATGCCGGCCCATCCAACTCACTTCTCTGGTTTGCACACACAGCATTGTCCTCATCCACGGCTTAAACGGTGATTACCTCTCCACTTGGACATACACCGGCGGCGCGGGTCGGAACGTGTTAACGCCGGTCTGCTGGCCGACGGATCTCCTACCTGCAGCCTTACCGTCTGTACGGGTGCTTTCATTTGACTACAGCGCAGACATCTACGGCAACACGTCGGTCAACAAGATACGATGCCATGCCAGGGTGCTCCTGGAAAGGTTGAACCAACGGGACGGCCCGCCAAGGCGGCCCATTGTGTTTATTGCGCACAGTTTGGGCGGGGTTATACTCAAACAGGTGAGCTTTGATGATCGAGCTAGCCAAATGGCTGCTGGCGGGGATGGATGCTGACAGCGGGGGTGCTCGCCCCAATCAGGCCCTGTGTACGGCGCGCATCGAGCCAAAGTTTGAAGCGTTGCTATCGGCGACTCGCGGCATTGTCTGTGGCTCCAGCCCACCCAGCCTACCTGCTTATTCGAATACGACGCCGAGGCAGTGTAACCACTAACAGTTTCCCAGATATTCTTCAGCACCCCGCATTTCGGCAGCGATGACCATTCCCGCTGGCTTTCCATTGCAGAGTCCTTTTCCCCCCTCCTCCCATGGCGCATCAGCTGGCGAAAGGGCCGGTATCACCCGCTGGTTGACGCCTTGGTGCGCGGGTCCAGCGAAATCTCCAACCTGTGCGAAGACTTCCGGTTCCTGGCCCCGCGTTTCAAGATCACGAGCTTTTATGAGCTGCGCAAGTGGCCTGGCACAAGGAAGCCGATCCTGGACAAGTACAGCGCATTGATGTATGTTGCGTGCGAGGAGCCGGTGCCACTGGATAAGGATCATGTCGAGATGTGTCGCTTCTGGGGGAAGGAGGATGAGGGGTTCCAGCACACTTGTAATTCTATTGCTCGAATGGCAGGATGGAAGAAATAGAGAAATACCGCAGTGAGATAATTGCCCATGCGGCGGTACCTTAGCTGCTAGGTACGTCCCTCCGACATGAAACTTGATTACCCCCACACTGAAGGGTGCCAGCATTCGGGTCCTTTACCCTGATGATACCATTGGACAAGAACGGTCTGCAGGACCTCCTCACCTGAGCCACAACCATCTCCCCTCTTATTGGCTTACCCTGCGTTCACGCTTGGTTGGTCACCGGTATAACTGCCGTCCATCTCTGTGAGCCAAGGTCTTCTACCTTGGGCCTTTTTGATTGGTAGAGAGGTCCGTGCCTACTGTGTATGCTGGGGGGGCTTGGTGGACTGGATCACAGACGGTCATGCCCCAGGAATATGACATGAATGAAGGTCTCCTTGCAACCGATTCCTACCCTTTCCTCTCTGCCATGTTTGACCTGGGCGTATCATGATCGTTGGAACAGTTGGTGGGGGTGATGGCTAGCGCAACGTATTGCAGAAACGACTGAACTTTTCAAGGTATCTAGCGCTATGACATCCAGCAAACAGACCGCGAGGGTGGGTATGTCTATCTCCTCCTCCACACATCCTCACATCCACCGGCCCATCTCTTCAGCCTCCCACGTCCAGTCAACGTCGCCTAATTAAAGTTGACCGCCGAAGTCTTCTTCCACAGCTCCTCCAACAACGCATTGCTTTCCGCCAGTTTCTTGGTGACCGCAATCAGCTTCTTCTCCGGATCCGTCAGGGACTTCTTGAAGTTATCGAGCCGCTGCTGCCACTGGCGGTTGTTCTCCTTGAGCGCGTCCTCCAAATCGCGGTCAGCCTCCTCCAGATCCTGGTTCAGGTAGTCCACGTCGGCTTGCAGCGCCCTGTTCTCCTGCTCAAGGAACTGCTTCTCCTGCTCCAGGCGCTGATTTTGCTCCTTGAGCGCGGCCAAATCTTGGGCGGCTTTTGCAAGCTTCTTGGCCAGGCTGTCGGCCTCGCCCAGGAGCTTCCTCTTCTCCTCCTCGTGGGCCTTGGTAAGGTTTTGCGTTTCCTGCAGGGCGGCGTTCAGGTTGTTGGCAAGACTCTCCTTTTCCTTGGTAAGACTCTCCTTTTCCTTGGCAAGACTCTCCTTTTCCTTGGTAAGACTCTCCTTTTCCTTGATAAGACTCTCCTTGTCCTTGGTAAGGCTCTCCTTTTCCTTGGTAAGGGTTTCCTTGTCCCTGGTAAGGCTCTGCTTGTCCGAGAGAAGCGTGCTCGCCTCCTTCTCCGCCTTTTCCTTTTCTTGAGATACCTGGCTCAGCTTCTCGCCAAGCTCCTTTGTCTTCTGGTCGAGGGAAGCGGCGCTCTTCTCGGCCTCCGCGCGGAGGCGCTTTTCCTCGTCCAATTCCCCCACCCTCTTCTCCTTCTCCTCTTTCTCGCGCTGCGCCGTCTTCCGGGTCTCGGTAAGCAAAGCCTTGTGCTGCTTCAGCTCGGCACGGAGCTTGGCCGCCGTCTTCAATGCCAAATCGAGACGGTTCTCAACCTGCGCCGCGCTGTCTTTGATGAGCTGATGGTTGGTGTCGACGAGCTTGTCGCCGTCGTTGACCAGCGTGACGAGGTTCTCCCACTCCTCGTCTCGTTTGTGGACTGGCGTGGCGCTGTCTATATCGCGAGACTTCCGGGCAGCGCGCGGCCTGCGGCGGGTGGAGCCATCGGGAGCTTGAGCTGGGGCGGCCGGAGCTTGGACGGCAGGGGTGGAACCGTCTCCGGCCGAACCAGTGGGGCGGCTAGAGGCGGGGCGGCTAGAGGCGGCGCCATTGACGGGTGCTGTAGCAGCTTTCTTGGCGGACCCAGGCGTGTTAGGGTCAGATGCGTCAGATGCTCCCTGAGCGCCATTGGACGGATGGCCGGTGGTGGCCTTTTCGGCATCCCCG
The DNA here is from genome assembly GCF_042764415.1 of Remersonia thermophila. Lineage (NCBI taxonomy): Eukaryota > Fungi > Ascomycota > Sordariomycetes > Sordariales > Chaetomiaceae > Remersonia > Remersonia thermophila. Next base: position 3,215,876 of record NC_092221.1, on the reverse strand, counting down.
ATGGGGGCGGTCTGGTCAGATCCCGCAGGATTGGTGGTGTCGGAAGGCATGCTGATTCCGGCCTTGGAGACATCCCGGACAGCCGGCATGAGCGGGTCCATGGCTGAAGTGGAAGCCGGGCCAGCAGCCATCCCATTTGCCGTTGAGGGTGTGTCGCCGGGTTTGGACGACGCCATCCTCTCATGAGAGGGCGGAGGTGTGGGGCCTGTGGAGTTCCCCCGCCCGGGTGCCGGGGCCGGATTAGGGCTGCCACGAGTGCTGTTGCCAAAGAGGCCGCTAAGGTACGAGTCTTTCTTGGGAGGCATGGCGTGCTGAGGATGAACTGGGAGGGGGGTCGGTGGTGGTGTCTGATGACGTTGCAATGTAGCACAGCTCGCTAATGCAGATGGCCTGGCTGCAGATGCGGGAGGCAAAACAAGATAATGGGGAGGAGGCGTAGGGAAGCTCTGATCTGATGGCAATCGAAGGCGTGGGGGTATTATTGTGGTGGTGCAGTGACCTGTCAGATTGGCGATGGGACTCTGGCGTCGTTGTCAAGATGCTGTGATGAAGCATTTATACGGGGATATCTACCTCGTAGCCACCGGTGGGTTGGGAGTCGGATACTGCCATCCTCGGGTTGTCCCTCTCGCATATGCCAGGTGCCCCATCTCACCAATGTTGCCAACACCGTAAGGCAACGAACATAGCGCCCTGCAAGAGCTGTTGAGGGTCTGTTTGCGATGCAGAACTACGTCATTCCCGCGAAAAATGGTGTACCCGGGTGAGGTTGATCGTCGAGGGATGGGGTTCTTCCGTCTATGATGGCCATTCGAGGTTACATGCGTTCGAGCCCAATCAGGATAGCTACTGCATGACAACCCGAGTAAGTGGACCGATGGGGAGGAATGTCGTGCACCGTCAACTCCCCGTCGCTCGGGGGCGGGTTGATAGCAACTCTTGGCTTTCCCAAGACGGTTATTCCGGAGGCTCTGGCTATCTTCAGGCCTTGGCTCGGTGGCTCCTCCCATTAGCATCAGGCATAAACAGGACCTAAAAGTGCATTGGCTATTCTCGGTTGACCTAAAACATGCCGAAAACGTGGCTCCAGAAATGGTGAGTCCAGTGTCTTCTAAAAGTCTTCCACTCTGACGGTCTAGCTTGGGCTTCAACTCGCCCAGTCATCTCGGTTTGGACTTTGCCCTTCGAGCGTCTTCTGCAGCCTTGCGGTATTTCTCCCACGGTAGCATGTCCAGAAAACTGCGCCTTTTTGAGGCAGTGTCGTCGCGGGGTTCTCCTTGAAGCCGGGCATAGATGGTCCCCTTGAGATGGTCTCGCAAGATGCGCTCCCCCTCCAACGCGTCCATGAGGCTTTCGGAGAGCTCCCAGCTCCTCTGCCTCTCAGAGGCAAGCTCCTCTAGGATGCGTTCCTTTTCCTCGTTGGCCAAGCGCAGGCGTTGCTCCAGGTCCTGGATCTGCGAGCTCTGTTGCTCGACCGTTGCCCTTTGCTCTTGAATCTTCCTGGAGAGGTTTTCAATCAACCCTTCGCTGAGCTGTACGAGTTCAGCAGCGCGATCAACCTCCATCCCAACCCCATCCGCAACATCAGTTGCTGAAGTGCGTGTTGACTCTGGGATTTGCGGGTTGCCTCCAGCCCTCCCTCCGGTCCCTTGGGTTCGTGGCCTGCGATGATCGCGGCCACGCCGTCGTGCAGTATGTTCTGGTGATCGTGCCGGTAGCGACGAGAAGGCTCTCTGCACGGAAAGTCAGAAGGGGGGTTGTCGTCGGGGCTTGAGAAGGCCTTACTTCGCGTCCGCTCGAAGCCCTCGTGAAGGACGTAGACTCCACATACGGGGGCGGAGGAGGGTGCTCTGGGGAAGATTCCATCTGCTCTATGGTCTCGGTCATGGCAGCTGACGAGGGATGTGGGCGAAGAGCGTGAGAACAGAACGCCAAAGACGGTTTAATATCTCTTCACTGGTTGCTTCGCCTCGTGCTGTGCATGCCAGATGCTGCGCAGAGGCTGTGAAGTAGTGGAAACCCCGTCAACTACCTAGGCTCCTACATTGGGTCAAGTTCAGCTGATGAGAACCGAGACCGACGAGAATGCCGACATTCCGGCGGGTGCAGCCAGTCCGAGTGTTGCATGTGGGCATGCCACTGGGTGCATAGGACCCATGCTATGATAGGCTCAACATATACATTACGAAAAGGCGAGCACCCACTTGAAGGACCCTCATCCTGCAGCTACCCGGACGCCTTGTCAGCATGTTCGCCAGCGGGCGACCAGTAGTTTGCTGGACTCATCCAATCCGCTCCTGCGGGTCCCCACCTCGCACCTGTCCCGCCCTAGGTCGTACTTGTTAGCTGACCGATAGCATTCGAGAACCCCACAGTGTACTCCGCATCCCCCTTTTGGTATTACACCACGTACCTAGGTACCTCCGATAGTCCCCAAACAATCACCAGTCCATTTTCTGCATTTCTCGAGGTGTGCTACAAGGGAATGCAATCATCGCTGTTGTTTGTCGTCTTTACGTGCTTTTCATGCCGTCCCTCGTACTTATTCCATCGCCGCGGTGCCACAACTTCCATTGTAGCAAGCTCACCCCCCAACGATAAACGCTACGACGTTCTCACTTCAGCTCGCATCTCGTAGATGGCATCTTCCAACGCAGGGGGTTGAAGGTCGACAATGCGACTAAGACAGCTTTACCCCGACGAGTCAGGTGGCGGAGGTTCCGCCATCACGCTTACAAAGCCCCTCGCCATCGAGTGAGCCTGCCACCCAGCATCGGGCACCTAGCTATTTGGTTGGTTTTCTTTTGAGGCTAACCCCTGAAACTCGGGCATTACAGTATCGTCTTCGTACATGGCCTAGACTCGACCGACCCAACTCTCGACGGGCGTAGGACATGGACGGCGGACGATGAGCGACGCACCTGTTGGCCGCGAGACATGCTCCCAAAGTCCATGCCCCACGCCCGAGTTCTGTGCTATGAGTACAATAGCACAGTCAAGGTGCGGCTCTTCACCCTGATGCTACACTGGAATGAAAGTTTGGCTATTAACCTCTGATACAAGGGAACCACGAGCGAAGCTGGGACACGCGATTACGCGACGAAGCTGCTTCACGAGCTTACCCGTTACCGTAAACACACTTTCGAACGCGCCAGGCCTATCATCTTTGTTGCCCACAGCCTGGGTGGTAACATGTGAGTTGCAGCCCGGACCGGTTTCTAGAGGCGAGGCAACATTCGGCGGCTAATCTATGCTGCAATGCTTCGTGCCCACAGAGTCAAGAGGGTAGGCCTAGGCTACTAGACTGTAACTGGCATGGCCGCATGGATGAATCTCTTGGATTAACCCAAACCCAGGCTCTTTCGCTGGCTCATATTCACAGCCAGCCCCAGTTCAACGCCATCGTTGCGGTCACCATTGGCATCGTGAGTACGCCTTGATGAAGCTTGCGTGCTAGCCGGCTTACCTGTATCAAACTCAGGTCTTCTTTTCGACGCCGCATCGTGTTTCCAATGACGAAGATGGGAAACAACTCTACCAGCGCATACTTCGTGCTGCGGGAAGCCGTACCGTCAAGGATGTCGTCCTGGAGAAATGCCGCATGGTAGAGCCGCCCCCCCAAATGCTCCAGGAGATTGGAGCGAACGCAGGCATCATCTCCGATATAACACACAATTTCACCCCCTTACTGCACGAAAACAAGTACAACATTAAGATCCATAACTTCAATGAGGAGTTGAAGTTTCCAGGTCTAAGGCGCACAGTCAGTGGCCCTGGGCCTTTTAACAAATTCGGCTAGACGCCAAGCTCGAACTAACATTGTTTCCATAGGTGGTGAGCAAAGAGCAGGCGAGCTTGGATGTTGCAGAGGCAGTGGCGCTGCACGGCAATCACTTTACCATCTGTAAATTTGCGGACGATGAGAAGGGCAAGTCGAGCTTTGAGAGTGTCAAGAGCGTGCTGGAGGATATGGTCGAAAGCGCCGCCAACCCTTCGAGCATACCCCCTACAGGTGCTCGTCAACAGAGGCTCTCTCGATCCGGAGCTGACGCTTCAGGAACAAAAGGGGCCAAACAGCCTGCGTCCCACCAAGAAAGGATGGACGCGGTATTCGCGACCGCGCTTCACCAATTCTCAGACAGGATATACCCAACCGAAGGTACGGGTCAGTGGATCGTTCGGCGACCTGCCTTCAATGCTTGGATGAACGGCAAACTCAACCATGATCCCGGGCGCTTCCAGGCTCAGAAACTCTGCCTCATTGGCAAACCGGCTTCGGGAAAAACTCATCTAGCCAAGCAGATTATTGGTGAAATCCGCAAGAGGCACCACTTCCCAGTTCTTGAGTGCTTTCTGGATGCCAAATGGACAAACCGCAGCTCGTGCGGCGCCATCTTGCAGTCAACGCTTGTCCAGCTGGTCAGTGCCCGACCGCAATTGCTGTGGAGCCTAGAGCCTGAGTGCCCGATGCCTGAGCGCTGGCCGTCGGAGAAGATTTTGGAGGTTTGGCCACGACTTGTTGCCACCACGATCCAGCAGGGCCAGCCTATCGCCATCGTTATCGATGGGTTCACCGAAATTTCTGATCGCGACCAGAAGGCCTTCTTGGAGTGCTTGGCGCGCTGCGAGAAAGACTATGGGTTGGTGGAACAGGATCTACAGAAGCTCCGCATTCTGGTCCTCTCGAGAGACTGCGAGATCCTGTCCCAACGAGGATTCACAAAGTACGAGATTAGCAACGATGACGTGGCGGAAGACATCCGACGCACGGTGAGACAGAACCTGGACGACTTTGCCAAGGGGCTGGGGTACACAGAAGACGAGCAAACCCTCATTTGCAACGAAGTCACAAGCGGCGCTCAAGGGATCTACCTGTGGGCCACCGTCGTCATGGACGATCTGAGGAAAATGAAGCGCCTGAGAGAAGGCCAGCTGAAGAAGCACCTTCGGGAACTCCCAAGACCCCTTGCCGAGCTCTTTGATCGCATCCTCCACAAGATTTGCGAGCAGGGAGACATTGACGAGAGAATGGCCAGGTGGATCTTGCTGTGGGTTATCCACGGCTTGGAGCCCCTGACCGTCGAGGAGCTTAGAGAAGCCGTAACTCTCACGAGTTTCCGGGCCCGGAATAAGCACGTTCGAGCCACCGAGGCTTCTCTGGAGGATGAGCCAATCCCTGAAGCCGAGGCTTTCAGAAGTTTGATGGTCAGCATCTGTGGTCCCCTGCTGCGTATGAGCGGTGACTACGTCGAGCCGATCCATCGGACACTCGCAGAGTTCCTCACGACCTCCACCGAGGAGCTCAAGAAAAGAGGCTCATGGAACATTCCGACGCACACTACATTCTACATGCCGGAAGGCAAGTCGAACGCAAAGCTGGGGAGGCTGTGCGTGGATTACCTGAGCATGGACGCGTTTCATTCGGTCGGCGATCCGTTCAACAACAACGACCAAGGCGCCAGGTGGGAGATGAAAGTGCAAGCACGCATCGAGAGGTACCCTTTGGTTCGGTACTCGGCTCTCTGCTGGCTGGGACACATGAGGCTAGCTGGAGACGATTGGGACAGCTCCCATATCGCCAAGTCGCTCGAAAACGTCTCTAACCCCTGCACGCAGAGCTGGTGCGAGGTGTGGTGGTTCTGCAGAAAGTGGCGGGAGCCCTACCCTTTTGTCAATGGGAATCGGGATAGCCTGAGCAGCATTATTGCCATGGGGAGGAGCTCGCCGACTGCATTGGTCCCCCGGCCTGCTCCCTCCGGTTCTGCACATCCCTCCATTGCGTCAGAGGAGACTCTGGTCGATTCGCCATCTCAACCTTCGCTAGGGTCTGGAAGCGACACCGAAGGATCTCCACAGCAAAAAACCTCTCGACCACACACCACGGGACATGAGTGTGAGGTGCCGATCGGCCCTTCACCCACGGCACCAGACCGCGGAATGTCAAAGCCCCGGGAACCATCCGAGCCTGCATGTCAAGGGGTCCCACGGGCCAGGGAACCTGGTTACCTCGACGTCAGAAACAAGCTGCCCGTGCTTCCATCTCAAGACCCAAAAGTTTACAGCATTCCTGAGGCATCACGACCACCTAGCCACCCATCCATGCAAGGCCAAATTCAACATGCTGGCGGAAATATCACCAATACCAACACCAACACCAACACCAACACCACCAACAACATAACAGTTCTCGGGTATGTTTCCTGTCTCAACCGCCGTCCGTTCCATATCTCAACTCTCGTATCCCTTTTGGCTAACCAACGAATTTCCCAGGGAATACAATTCCCTAACCGGTATGAACGCCATGCCACCTGAGAGGGCCGAGGAGAACAGAGACCACCGGCGTGCATCACGTGGAGAACAACCAGAGACAACGCCACACCGCCATCCAGAGGCTGAAGGGGGTGGTGGAGATGGCTGTTTCAAGTTTTTTTTGTCGTTGTTTTGTTGCAAATGATGATGCTGTCAGCAGGGGAAACCAGCAATAAAAGGAGAGGGCCTGACCGGGAGATTGAACCATCATGGATGATCAGGGTTCGAGTAGGTGCGCTGCGAGGATGACATGACATCCCTATACGTGCAACCCCTTGACATTCCTGGAATGCTAAATGCCTACCTTTACTACACAAGCAAAATCCGGTGTGCCAAGGGGTGCGGCCGTGTCGGGGCCCACCTCACCGGAGATCCGGGGGGGCCCACCTTCGGGCCGCCAGGGTGTGGCATCACCGGCCCACCGGCCCATCGGCCCCACACTTCGGAGGGTTTGGGTTCCTCCTGGGTAACGGCGGGGGTCACGCCACCATGTGCGTGCTGCTTGAGAAGCGAGGCGGCTCAAGGCAGCGTTGGAACAATCACGGTCTAGTGTTGTGTGATTCGATCATAGCACATAGCAGAAAAGGCCAACACCCCACCTTGATGGGCATCGAGGTGGTGGCTTGGACGAAACAAACTCATGGACATGCCGATGAGGTTCTATAGCCGCCGCTATGTACTAGTACACGGGACTTGCTCTCCATTAGCATCCAAAAAGGTGTTGCGATCTAACGGGGTTCCATGGAACGTCGATGACCTTGGCACATGCTGGCTCGTCGTTGCTGTCGCATTCCAAGCAACACCAGCGAGCTTGGCGTGTACGCTCGGCCGGCTAAATCACAGAGACGACAACGATGAAAGTTGTCATCAACCAGAGTGAACGCCCTCATATCAAAGCCGCCATCCGCGTACGCTCTTCCATCCGATCCGGGAAACCCACTCGGCCTCCCCCAGCCGCAGCAACAAGTCCCCAGCCACCATGCGCCGGCCGCGCCTCCTCCCCATCCTCCCCCTCTGCCATGTCGCCGCCAGCAACCCCCATGGCCGTGCGCCGCTGTGCAACCTAGGCCGGTCTCTGGCCCCATCCAACCGCTCCCTCGCCACCTGTCTCGACTCCCACATCCAAGCCCCTCATGCCTGGCACCCCTGGACACACCCGCCGCACTGCCTCGACCTCTCCCACCTGGACTCTGACGCGGACTCCAACCCTCCCTACTGCGTCTTCACCTCGGCCGCCTCGCCCTCCCCTCACCCCAACCGCGGCGGCGGCGGAGGGTTCAGCGTGATCACCACGCCCGACGAGGCCTCCGCGGCGCTGAACCCGCTCCGCCACGCGCTCGACGGCCCGTTCTTCGCGCCCGAGAGGCTGTACCTGCCTCGCCCGTACGCGGTGAAGGACATCCCGGGGAAGGGAAAAGGCGCGATCGCCACGAGGAGGATCGAGAAAGGAAAGGCGATCCTGGTGGATCCCGTGAGGGTGTTGGCGGCGGTGGGCTACCCCTCGGAGGTGAGGAGGGAGGAGGTGAGGGGGTTGTTGAAGGAGGCGGTGGAGAGGCTGAGGGAGCCGAGGGAGGTGTTGGAGCTGGCGAGGAAGGGGGAAGGGGGTGAGGAGGATCTGGGGAGCGTGGTGGAGGATGTGATGGTGACGAACACGTTCGGGTTGACGGTGGGCGGGGTGGACTATATGGGCTTGTTTGCCGATTTGGCTGTGAGTTGACCGCCGGCACACTTGACGTTTGGCTTTGTCTCTGAAGCACCGGCTGACTGACGATGCGCAGAGGTTCAACCATGACTGCAGGCCCAAGTAGGTGCCCTCCCGACGCACAGCGCTTGGAGGGTTGTAGCTGACTCGGTTCTCTTGCAGCGCGTTTATTCACTTTTCTCAGACGACCCTGGCCATGACGGTCTGGGCAGCGCGAGATATCGAGGAAGGAGAGGAGATCACCATCACCTGTAATACATGTTGTCCACGGTGAATCGTGCAAAGGTTGTACGCTGACACCCCATAGACTCTCCCGCGGGCACGCCGTCCAAGGAGCGGCGCGACATGCTGGAGCGGGTTTGGGGGTTTCAATGGTGAGTTATGAACGCCCCGGCCCGTGTTTCCGAGATGACGGCTGCTGACGAGCTTTAGCCAATGCTCTCTCTGCACCGCATCCGCTGCCGAAATCGAGGCGTCCGATGCCAACCGTGACGAGATCCGCACCCTCCCCGACAAGATCTTTGAGCTGGCCCAGAAGGGAGGGTTCGACAAGGCCCTGAAGAGCGCCGAGCGCTTGTTCCGCCTGGCGGAGCAAGAGGGCATGGCCGAATCCGTGACCGGGGACATCCTCGAGGTGGTGGCCAGGCTGTATTACCTTGTGGGCGATTTGGACAAGGCGCTTGAGTGGACGCTCAAAGTCCAACATGACATCAATGGATACGGCGTGCCGGGCGAGTTGGGAGAGCAGAAGCTTAAGATGCTTGACGGTGTCATTGCGCGGTTGGAGAGGGAAATTGACGAAAAGAAGAGGCGAGAGAAGAAAGAATGAACAGCGAGCTTGCATGGATAAGATCGGGATGGGGTATTCGCCTTCCACCATGGCTTATCCAACGGCCACCGCAGAACACAACGGAGGCCAACTGTATAGTATACATCTGATGTGCTCATCAGCCATGTTGTGGCTGGGTCGCCATGAGGGCCTTCGACGCCTCCATGCGCAACCGCGCCGACATCGCCGACGTCACGGTGCCCGATCAGGAGCTCTAATTACCGCCTCCCCGAGATTGTTGACATGGCACGGAGGGCGTCGGAGGTGAGATGTCAGCCATTGAACTGCCTCTGCGCGGCAACGTCGAGAGGTGCATGTTGGAGGAGGGTGGATTGTGCCGATGAGGACGGGGGCCCCCAATAGGTACAACCGTGATGCTGACAAGGGAGAATCTTGAAGTGCCCGTGGCGCCGGGAGAGGATGAGACAAGGAAGGGCGGGAAGGGGCGCCGCACGTCGATGATGGGCAGAGTTTCAAGGCTAGGGATGACAAGACGGAGATCAAGTTCAGTTGGAATGGTGGCGCGTTTGCAACAACAGGGATCTTTTGGGTAGGACACTTCCGTGGTTGTGGTTGTGGAGAGGTTGGGGGGGGGGGGGGGGGAGGCGTTCGAGTTCCGGATGGAGGTGTGGTCAGGTGGGAGGCAGGGTCGGTGATTTTGAAGAGGGATCATTGACAGATTCACAATGTATATACCTTCCTACTAGGTATCTTGGAGAAGCATCGAAAGTTGGTGTTGACATGCTCTTTGGCTGTTTGTCGAGCACCTCTCCGTCCAAGAACGCCAAACGGCGCCTTCACCTGTAGGATTCCGCAAGACGTAGCTTCATTAGGATTTCTGGAAAAGAGGGCAAGTAATCGATCGACAAAGAAACGGCCGTGTATTCCCAGATACTGTGTCTTGTCCGTTTTCCAACGCAAGCCGAGACCCCTACCTCCCTGTGAGGTACCGTACCCATGCAACCGAGAAAACAAAAAATACGAAAACACCCGCGGAGACCCAAAGCCATGACACACGATTCTACCAAGTACTACAGAGAAGCACCATCCCCCCGCGCCTTACTGCTTGTTCTTGTTATCCTCCCCCCGGCCGCTTGGCCTTTCCGACTTCACCTTCTCCTTCAGCTCTTGCTGCTTGGCCTTGAGCTTCTCGTCAAAGTTGCGCAGATACCAAAACAGATCCAGCTCCTCCATGGTCTTCTCCCAGTGGGGCAGGATCTCGTCAAGGGGGCGCACGGGGATCTCCTTCATCTGGGTACACATGGCGACCCTGAAGAGCTCGGTATGGTTGGGCTTGTAGTCGGCCGGATCAAAAATGATCTGGACGTGCACGCTGACGCTGGGATCCTCGTCGGTGGTGGCGCGCTTGTAGTGGCGGTAGTAGCCGCCTCGCTTCTCGCGGTTCCAGATGACGACCTCGGGCGCGGCGATCTTAGTCAGGCCGCCGTGCACAAAGGCGACGCGGTGGTCGTCCGGATGATGCTGGGCGAAGCTGTGGCCGCAGTAGAAGCCGTCGTTCTCGACGCCGATGCTCGTCAGCCACTTGCGCGGCTTGCCGTAGGGCGTCTTGAGCGCGTGCCAGGCGAAGCGGAACAGGTCCTTGTCGCCGAGCAGGATCTGGTCGTAGTAGTCGGCGTGGGCGTTGTTGAGCCACGCCGACAGCTGCAGGTGGTACCAGAAGCGGCGCTTGTCGACCAGCAGCTGGCCGCTCTCCTGCTCGTACTCGTCCATGCGGCAGTGCGTGTTGAAGATGGCCCAGGCGGGGTCCTGGGGCCAGGTCCGGGCGATGTCGGGCCAGAAGATGGTGCCGTACTCCTTGTAGACGCTCGAGTCGTAGAGGACGGCGGGGTCCAGCACGGGCACGTTGTCCGAGTCGAGGAGCAGCGGCTCGGCGAAGCGCGAGTTGATGAGGCTGGCCGTCTTGAGCTGGAAGTTGGCCGTGAAGGCGTTCTTGGTGGTCTGCTGGATGTTGTGCGGGCCCGACAGATCGTTGAACACGACGTGCGGGTAGATGGAGGTGAGCTTGGTCCGGTGCGCGTCGGTGAGCTCGTCGCCGTAGTGGTGCACCTCGACGGGGAGCGTCGAGTTGAGCTGCACGAGGCGCCGGAGGATGACGCAGAGCCGCATGACGATGTCGTCGCTGCCGGCGGACACGACCAGGCCGCGGCCCTTGAAGAGGTGCTGGACGCGGTCCCACGGGACCATGCCGCCCTTGACGAACTCCTGCCACTCCTTGCGGCGCTGTTCAATCTCGTCGTCGGGCCGCGGCCGGACCACCCAGTCCTTGTCGGCGGGGAACTGGAAGTTGACGTAGGTGTCCTTGGGCCAGTTGCACGTGCTGCGGGCCTGGGCGATGGTCAGGCCGGGCTGGCTGATGACGGCGGCGAAGTGCGAGCGGAAGGCATCGGGGTCGGGCAGCTTGTGCGGCTCGGGGTGGAGCTTGCCGGTCGCGGGCAGCTGCATCGTGGCCGAAGACGACGACGACGACGACAGGCCGGCGGGGAAGTAGTCGGACCCCAGGTCGGCGAGGGTCTCGTGGTGCTGGAAGGTCAAGAAGGCCAGGAGGCACAGGAATGCCACGGCCAGCAGCAGCCGCGGCCGTCGGGAAATCATGGCTGTCGTTTCTGCGTTGTGTCGTCTCTCGTCTCTCGTCTCTCGTCTCTCGTCTTGTCTTGTTGTCTTAATCTCGTTCTGATGAGGTCGTGCTAGCAAGGAGCCGCGGACTCCGTAGTCATCATGCGCCCTTCGGTCGGGCGGTGGATCAATCGTTGATGCGGCGTTTGTGCCAACGTTGGCCGCTGTGACAGAAGACGGGCGAAGAGGAAAATGGGCATTCGAATCGCCAGCGCGACTCTTCGGATGTTACGCCGCCACGCCACGACACACAACTCTTGGGCACTGGTGGGCAGGATCGCCAAGAGAAGTTCACGAGCATGCTCTGTATCACAGCCAAGAAACCCCCCCTGGACCCCTCCCCAATGGACCCCCCCTGGACCCTGCTTCCGGGATAGGCAGAGTGGAACAGGATCAGCGGAATGCCCCAACAACGCCCCATCCGAGATTCGCTCGAGATTTGCTCGAGATTCGTTCCGGAGTCAGGTCAGGGGGTTGCCTGCGTTGGAATTTCGGTACGGTACCCCTGAGTTCCGGCTGTGACGGTTGCGACCAAGGTGCATTTTCCAAGCTGCACAGGTGAAAACAGCCCCCTCCGCCAATGCCAGAAAGGTCGCCAACATGTTGTGAACTTGATTGGGTCGTCATTCGGTAAGCTGCTTGGCGGATTCGCTGCCATGCAGGCCTGAGGGAAAGGTGGGATTTGACGCGGTAGGTGGTAGATACTATAACTACATACTGCGTACTGCGTACTGTACATAACTAGTCCGCAGTAGTTGCAGTTCTGGGATTCCATGGACCGAGCGCCACTCAGCCGGCGGCGTCTTGGCTCCCATGACCCAGGGTTCCCAGGGGACAATGGGGGGGGGGGGGGGCCAAAGCAAACAAAGCAACAACAGGAGAACAAATATTGGAGGTGGCCATGTCAGACAGTTTGTTGTCACGCCTTCGATAACACCAACGACCGTAGTCTACTGTGTAGTAGTAACGTCCACGTAGTGTACGGCAACTATCCAAGGAAATATCAAGTCCTTATAGTAAACGTTATCTGCACATCCCATGTTGCTCGTCCTAGACCTCCTCCCAGACATCAACCCACCCTCTCCCACCCCCGACCGCCTTCACCGTCCCTCCCTGCAACGGGCTCCCCTCCCACACCACAAACTGCCCCTCCCTCCATCCTGGCACCGCATCCTGCCCCAGCCCCAGCAACTCGTCGATCCCCCAGCTCACCAGCCCCCAAGCCTCCTTCTCGGCCACTCTGCCCTCCCCGTTCCTCCACACCCACCCGGCGTACAACCCTAGGTCCAGCGCCTGCCAGTCCTCTTCCACACCCAGCCCCACCTTGACGCCTGCGCGCAGCAGGGCGTCTGCAGCGGTGCCGTTCGTGAGCGGCGCCCCGACGAGGGCGCGGCGCCGGTCCCAGGTGGAAGGGAACGTCAGGGCGGGGGCGAGGACGACGCCGACGTCGGCCGCAGCCAGCTCGTCGGCGACGAGGTGGGATTCCGCGCCGCCGAGGACGACGACGCGCAGGGACGTGCCGGCGGAGGCCTCGACGGAGCGCTTGAGCTGGACGACGGCGGCGATGGTGTCGGCCGAGTGGGCGGTCAGGACGAGCGGGAGGGTGCCGTTGACGACGCGGCGGAGGAGGGCTTGCTCGACGTCCGCCGGGCTGACCTCTTTCTTGGAGGTGAGGGAGGCCGCCGCGGTGAGGAGCTTGGCTCGCAACGCGCCGATGATGGACGCGATGGAGGGCGTCTCGCCGGACTTGGCCGAGGTCGTCAGCGTGTAATGCACGGCGGCGTCGGAGGCAAAGACGGCGCCCTTGTCGAGGGGCGTGCGCGCGGCCGTGAGGAAGCCGACGCTGGAGCCGTGGTGGGTGCCGTCGTGGGAGGACAAGCGCGGGGCCGTAACGGCGCGGGTGACGCCGTGGGCGTGAGACGCGTTGGTCTTGATGGTGTCGAGGGCGAGGCCGTCGGCGGCGCGCGTGAAGACGCTCCAGCCGCTCGGGCCGTTGTCCGTGTCTTTTTCGGCATCGATGGCGCTGAGGCCGATCTTGGACCCGAAGGCGGTGATCGACTCGGTGACGTAGCCGTTGCGCAGGTGGATCACGGGGATGTTGGACCGCGAGGCGGCTTCGAGCTCGCGAGCGCAGGCTCCCACGCAGGTGATCTTGCCCTGAGACACGGCCACGGCGTTGTTGGATGGCGAGAGGCCGTGAACGTCCTTCTTGAAGAGGACCTTCTTGACGCCCGTGAAGACGACGTCAGCCTTCGCGACCGGCTCCTCCGCCATCCTCGGAGCCGCCTCGGGAACCCCGAGGTCTCCGACCGGCTTCTTCAACTCCACGGGGTCCCGAAACTGCGCGGTGCCATCGATCCACACCTGCACGGGCGCCGCCCCCAAGCTCAGCGGGTCGCTGTCCCAAACCACGACATCCGCGTCGAAGCCCGCCTTCACCTTGCCCAGACGGTTTCCGAAGCCAAGGTGCTCTGCCGGCGCCGAGGTCACAGAGGCCAGCGCCGCGTGGTACGGAAGACCATAACGGTGCGCCTTGGCCGCTTCGAAGACGAGGTGCTGAGCATTCAGCACGGGGTTGTCGCTGACGTACACCGGCGTCAGGCCGTTGTCGTGGAGAATCCGGCCCGCCTGGACCGAAGCGACGCTGGCTTCGGCCTTGTACCACATGGTGTTGGCGAACATGGCCACGGCGGGCGGCCTGCCGCCGTACGCGCGCTTGAGGATCTGGTAGGAAGGTCAGCAGGACGCGCGCGTTTGGCAAAGATGCCGCGGGACAAAGGGGCACGGAGCGGCCTACCTCGGGAACCAAATAGGTCTGATGAGCGTGATGGAACGCTTCAATCCTGAAGTGGAACTCGTTGGAGTGGGCCACCATCGCCTCTAGATCCGGCACCGTGTAGCAGTGCACATGCAACTTGACCTGGCCGGCCAGCAAGGCGCGCAACGACTCCCACTTCAGCTCCCTCGGCAGGTAGTCCTTGACCTTCTGAATGCCTCCCTTGCCCTCCGCCTTGGCGCACCAGTCTTCCTGCCTCCTCTTCAGCTCCGCCGCCTGCTCGAAAGCGTGCCTGAACTCCCAGCTCTCGCCCATGCGGCTGGTCGGCCCCTGCTTCCCGACCCGTCCGTACACGCGCTTCGGGTTCTCGCCGCAGGCCATCTTCATGTACCTCCACGCCCGGTCCGGATCCGCCAGCATATCCTGCGCGCTCGTCTCGTTGCGCCCATCGGGGCGGCCCACGGCGTGCTTCACGACGAAGGCCTCGCCGCCCATGTTGTTGGCGGAGCCGGGGAGGATGAGGCTGGTGGTCACGCCGCCGGACTTGATGGCCTGGATTTGCGGGTCGCGCGGGTTCAGGCCGTCGATCGAGCGCACGTAGGGCGTCGTGTCGGAGGCCATCTCGTTGGTGTCGTCGGTGCCCCAAAGCTCGGGCAGCGTGCTGACGCCGGCGTGGCTGTGCATGTCGATGAGGCCGGCTGTCAGGGGCCGGCCGCGGGCGTGGAAGACGATGGTATCGGGCGGGACCGTCGACGCGTCGATGGAGGCCTCGACGCGCTTGATCAGCCCGTGCTCCAGGTACACGTCGGCGGGCGTCCACCGGAAGCCCTCCCCCCTGCGGGCCGCTTCGGGGGAGGTGCCGGGGACGGGCTCGCCGGTCCAGACGGTGGCGTTCTTGATCAGAGTCGGCGCGTGGCCGTCGATGTAGCGCGCGTTGCGCTCACGGCCGGCGCCGACGGGGTCCCGCGCCTTGCGCCGGAGCGCGGCGCAGGTTGCAAGATCCTCACGCAACTGCTTGACCGAGAGGCCGTGTTGCGTGAGACCGTGGCCGAGGGGCGAGGCCTCGTCGACATGTGCATCTGAACTCTGATGAGACAGCTGCTTCCACTGCGCAAAGGCGATGAAACACAGACAGCCGAGGGTCAGGAATCGTAGGCCCCTGGACCGGCGCGGACGTTGCCGCCACGGCCGCGGCGGCTCAGGGGCGCTATAGGGAATATTGTTCTTGGTGTCCATGATGGCTCACGGGAGAAACCATGTGAAAACACAACGGTAATGATGAATCCAACATGAGTCAACCTCGGTGACCCTGGGCTCGATGGAGACGAAGGGCGAGTTACGCCAAGATGGCGGTGGACTAGGTACTATCACGACATCGGCAGGTTCCCGATGGGGTAAGGTACCGGGCCTGGCGTACATAGTGATGTCCGTGCAATTCGCACTGTATGCATCCCCCATCACACCACTGCTTGTTTGTGCCCCTGAATGAGGCGTCTGGTTGGGTTACAGGTCACATCACGTCTCTCATTCTTGACAATGGGAACTCAGTGGGAACAGCTGGGGGGAGTAACTATCTCATAACTTTGGAGTGTTAAAATTGACCGCTTCGTGCAACCATCAAGGCAGCCTCGCCCCCCACAAGCCGCGACTTGGCCAACCTCATGACCAGACGACCAACCGGCGGGTTTCCTCGAGTACCTTACCTTTCTACCATAATTTACCTAATATGCCACCATCTTCGCTCCAATCCAGGCCTAGGGTGGCTTAACCGCCGATCGAGTCAAAGAACTCGGTGGTTGCAGCCTGCGCAGCCAGAGCATCGGCCTGGGCCTTCCAGTAATCCTGATCGGCCGTCGCATTGTTGGTCGGGCTGATGATGACCTCGGGCTTCGGCTCAAGCTCGACATCGTACGACGGAACGTACACGAGTGGCCCGGCCGAGGGGTACGGCTCGCCCTTTTCCAGATCCCAGTGCAACGCCGGGTCGTTGTTGCTGTAGGCGCCGGGGAACGTGTACCCCTGAGGCGTGGCGGTGCCGTCGCCGGTGATGTTGAAGGCGAAGCACGTCATGTAGAACTGAGGTCCGATGGGGGTGAAGGTGGCGAAGAAGGGAGGGACGCGGACGGCGAAGTGCAGAGCGATGATCTGTGGCGCCAAGGGTCAGCCTAACGAAACGAGACCTTTCCGATCGGGTTGTGCAAAAAGAAAAGCCGTACCTCGTTGCGGACAACGTACAGCCCGGGCTTGATATCCGCCGGGATCTTCACGGTCCACTTCCCCTCGGTCTCGTCCAGCAGCTTCTCGGTGCCCCAAACACCGTTCTCGTCATGCGTCTCCTCGCCGAACTTGAAAAACTCCAGCTTGTTCACGTCGACATCATTGATGTCGCCCTCATACGGCGCCATCCACGCCGTGATCGGGCCCTTGTGGCTGTACAGCCACCGCGACCACCAAAAGGTGATGTTGCTGCCGGCGCGAGCCTGCGCGATGAGGCCCGGAGCGGGGGTGTGGACGCCCTGGCAGGCCATGTCCTTGCTGTTCAGGTCGTAGACCGGGCCGGTCTGGCCGCCGCCGTAGGCGATGCGGTACGGGGCCGGCCGGAGGAGAGGGTCGATGAAAATGTCATAGCCTGGGTAGCTGGGGGAGGGGAGAAGGGTTATTAGTCCTGGCCGTCCCAGGTGGAGATGCTGCATGATGGCTTACATGGTGTTGTCGGCGGTGACGCGGTAGATGTAGCCGTGGCCGTGAACCTGAGCCGCGAGGGCCAGGAGGGAGGCAGCTTGAGGCAGCCTCATTGTGACGACTAAGACTTCAAAAGCCCGACGTTTCTGGTCTTGAGGGCTCTCCCGGTGCTCCAAGCTTAGCTGTTGGGACGTCAAGGTCAAGGACCGGACCCAGGTCGCCTTTTATCACCGCCGAACGCCCTCCGACCCAGCACATTTTTTTCCTCTCGTGCTCATCCGCTTCGACGATAGCAACTTCGCATCCCACGATATCCCCAGGTCTGAGGCATACGCAATGCTCAATCTATTTCCATGTCGGAAAGAGCCGAGGAGGGTCCATTTTAACGTCGTCCGTGTTTCCGGGAGCCTCTAGCGGACCCCTCTCCGCCTCGATGCAGATGGTGAGATCCGGGATTGCCACATCGCGAGCCAAGCCTAAATGAAAGCACAATTTATGGGCGCCACAAGCTTGCGTCAACCAGAGCCCATGGCTGACGTTTTGGTCGCTCCTTGCGTGGAGTTGCACTCCGGACTTCAGCTTCGGCAGTTATCTCATTTAACCGCTCCAATGTAACTCGTTGGATTTCTTGAATGATGGACAACGTCTCCCCCCTCAGCGGCTCGAGTGAGACGACGAGCTAGTTACAAATAAAGGGGGAAAAAATAGCAAAGAAAAAAAGACATGGGGGGAAGGGGAGAAGGGGGGGGGCTACGTGACATCTATCGGTAGCTTACCATACTTTGTGCACGGGACAAGATTCTCGGCGTAATATGGGAGCGCTGAACCGCAGTGGTATCCAACGTGGCACTCCGAGTCGTAGCTGGTTTTAGAACCCGAACATATCATCATGGTGCTGAAGACCATTGTAATCAGGATTTCGTGATTGGCGCCCACGTAGTTGGGAACACACAAATCAGCATTAGCACCACCGGCCTCACCATGTCGAGGCCGTTGTTATTCTACACATGCACGCTTTTGGAATAGGTCGTAGAACACGCCAGCGGTTTTTCAGAAGGTCTTACGAAAGGATCACGGCCGTAAGGTCATCATGTAACTTGACCGTCTCTTTCTCACGGGGCGTGGCAGTCATGTCGTCTTACGTCCAACACCTGTGTTGTCCTTGATCGAGGCGATGCTCCGCGGGGAATCGCCCAACAACCATTGTTGCGGATGGCGAGGGCATTCGATACGTTTTCCCGTCAGGAGCCATCCAATCTTGATATTCTCGATCCGCAACACCTACCCTTGTACGCTATCGCCGGAAACCCTACCTAGATAGACCATGTCCCCTCCGTCCGACCCCTCTGCGCCTGTCCTTCTCGCTGGAGTTTAAGGCGGGCTGTTCTTTCTTGTGGTCCTTGCATCTCTCACGGTATTATGCCTGTGCTCGCAGGCACGGGAGCGACGACAAAGACGAGATTCGAGGTACGATTCCAGTCATCTTCCCTGCCACCGAGGACACACACTGAAACGGAGGTTAGATACCGCGCGATACGCGCCGTGAACATCCTCGATGCTACTGGCTTGGCGATTCGAGCTCCGTCAGACTGGGGCCGAGACAATGATGGGTCGGTGGCGCTTATCCGAGTGCTTTTACCTGTGAGGCTGCCGGACGGGCGGCGGGATACAATGGCTTGCGCGCTGCGTCCCGCAAGGAAATTACAGGGTTCCTAGTGAATTGGACGACGAAATGCAATAAAAAGGTCATATAATGGCCCGGACCTGTGAGAGTGCATACGGCGGAAAGGAGTAGTTGGAAGCTATTGTTCAAAGGAAGAAAACAACTATCTGATATACCTCTCCTAGAGGCTCCTTATATACACGATGGATGCCCAGAATAGCGGTCTAAGCAGTCAGAATGCCTGCTAGGGTTCAGGACCAGAGTATAAATCCCTATAGATCCTGTTACACACCCCTTAGTTATTCGTAATCAGCGAGTAACTATTATAACAAGATCCTGAAAATTAAAGAAAAGAAAGAAATACCGTTATAGCTTTCGTACCCTTTTTAATAGGGTAGTTAGAAGTTAAATCCCTTTATAATATACTATAAGCTGTTTTAGACTTCGGGACGGGCTATATCTAGCAATCCAAAGTCTTTATAATTAATCGACTTTCTAGGCCTTTAAAAGGTCGACTTAAAGGTTAACAAAGGAAATCATTCTTCTTCCAGAAATATTAATAATAATCCGGTCGACTATAATATTCTAAAACTATAATAATAAAAGCAATCTTTCCGATTATTATAACTGTAGAAATAGCTTTCCTAGGTACTATATTGATTTCTAGCTGTAACAGGATCTATAGGGACTTATACCCTGGTCCTGAACCCCAGCAGGCATTCTGCCTGCTCAGACCGCTATTCTAGGCATCCATCGTATGTATAAGGAGCCTCCAGAAGAGGTATATTAAATAGTTGTTTTCTTCTTTTAAACAACAGCTTCCAACCACTCCTTTCCGCCGTATATACTTTCACAGGTCCGGGCTATTACAGTTATAAGCCCGGTACCTTCCTGCTACGTAGAAAGAGAACCTCCCCTTCTTATTATAAGCCTTTAAATTAATCTTTAAAGCGTTTAGCTAGTTTATTTTCTCCTCTCTCTCTTAAAACCCGTCGCTAACTATTAAAACACCTTCCTTGGCAAAATGGACTTAGTCCTTAAGGATTACACTCTTAGCGTTATACGGCTAGAAACCTTCCGCGATTAAGGACGATAGTTCGATTACGTCTGAAACGAAGCTTGTACCTATAGCGTATAGCAGATCTGTAGACTAGAAGTAAACGCTAAAACGGTTTTAAAGATCCTTAACAATAATCAAAAGCCGTTTTATACAAACGTCTACTCAAAGGTCTAACAGTAGCTTAGGATTTAATACCAGCGAAAGCTTTAAGACTAATAGAACGTTAATCCGAAGGAAAGGGGCTTTAAACCGGAAAAACCAGGAGAACCCTTTAAGTCCGACGTAAACTATATATATAAGTAGAACTTCCTCCAGTACTTCCTAAAGACCCTACAAGACGACTCGAACGATTAAAGGAAGGCTTATAACGCAGTATACTATTTTATCCTTAATACCGTTCGGAAAGATCTGTTTGAAAACGCTTTTAACCTCCTTACATCGATAAGATAGCTACAGATCTATTATAACGTCCTACGTATTTTAAAAGCCTAAATTATTCCTATTTAAACGGTAAGGATAAAAGCGTTTCGTAAAGCCTTCTTTAACGTCCTTAATAGAGCCGAAACAGCTATAAACCCTTTCGAATAGATTATAGACTTCCGCCGTAAGTATTACAACGTACTCGTAAACGGAGTTACCAATACAATTAATCTCCTAGCTATTATAGCCTTCCTAAATACTATTTAGAAATATATCGCTCTAGGATAAGCCTATATTAAGTATATATTCCTAGCCGATAAAGTTATCTAAAGCAACCCTAAGGAAACTATAGAGATATATACGGACCAGCTACACCGATTTCTCCTCTAGAACGGAGCTAGAATACGTATCTTACCGTATATTTACGCTACTTTCGAAGGACGTAGACAGTTATCTAACCAGTAAGACCTATTAAAACAAGGGTCTAATAAGAAAAATAATAATAATAGTAAAGGCAAGCCTTCTAGATCAGAGGGTAGCTATAGATAAGGAAAAAGTGGGAATAATAGTAGAAAAAGCGGTAACCGAGGCTACAACTAGTCCAACAATTAAAATAGGAAAGCAAACCGAACGCCGAAGGTTTACTATAATTGTCTATACAGAATCCTCGAACGATACTATTGGATACCGATCAAATACCTTAATTTTAAAGCTGCTATAATTAGCAAAAGCGAGAAAGGTAGTATAATATTTTAAAGCCTACGCTAACGTATCTTCGATAACCTTATAAAGCTTTAATAAGCGGACTTTAAAGATAAGTTGTAAGTTTAAAGGATAAGACTCTTTAGTTACGAAGTACTACGCTTATTACTAGGACCGGACAACGAAGAACCCTTTTTTAGTTCGGTTGGAGTTAAATTAAAACTCGATAATAATAAAGACTTTTCGGGGCCTCTTATTAAAACGGTAATCCCTTACAACCTATAGGCAAGAATTTAGCTTCTCCCTAGTATCTATACTATATTTATTACCAACCATTACCCGCTTTACAATTCTATCCTTTTAAATAACTGTAAAGCAGTCTATATCGTTAACGATAAATTACGATTTAAGCCTGGATCCTAGTATAAAGTCAATAACCCAGACAACTATATAAGGGTAAGTATAACCTTTTTTTAAATACAAGCCTATAAACGATAGAGGCTTAGGAATATACTAAATAGTAATAAAGGTCCTAATACTAAGGACCTAATTCTAAAAGATACGGTCTTTATTAACGGGTTCTACGTTAACATTATATTAGAGGTAGCTTTTAAGCGGGCAGGCCTCTAGTATTACGGGTAGAACGGAACCCTTCGTTATAGCCCTATAGAGTATAGTCTAGTAATAAGACAGTTAGTCTGTAAATATAATTTAATATTCCTTAAATATAACGTTCGTTCTGTTTATTTAAAGGTTCCTCCGCCTAAATATACCGTAACTATATCTCTCGCCGCTATTAAAACCTATTTAGCCGCCCGATTAAAAAAGCTACTTCCTAAGAGAAAGGATACGAAGCGCTTATAATACTTACGTATAGGATACGTAGGGCCCAAAGCAATACGAAAACTCGTCTCTATAACTAAAAGAGTTCGGTATAAAGTAGATAGTATTCTAAGAAAAGAGTATAAAAGTTATATACAGGTATACGCTACTCGAGTTATCTTACGCCGACCCTTTAAAAACCGCGCTATAAAACCCTTCTAAAGGATTACTTAGAACCTCTTTAAATTTAATCCTAGGTTTAACAGTTTAAAATAGCTGTTTATAATTAGAGACGAGTAGAGTAGGAGAATAATTACAAAAACTCTAACAACCAAGTCGCTATATACCGTAGCTAGACAGATCAAAGACACTATATCGTAAGTCAACATATAATTTAGCCTCAAAGTCTATAAGATCCGGTAGGATAACGATACTAGTACTATCGGTATCAAGGAATATACGGATTATAAGGTCTAGATTTAAAACCTAGGGATCGATTTTAAACTTACCCTAACCTATACCTCGGAGGCTAACGGAGGATCTAAACGCGTAGGATATAAGATTATTGAAAGAGGGCTTACTATACTTCTCGGAGCCCGCCTGCCTCGCAACCTATAGCTAGAAGCTATAAAAGCGGCCGCCTAGCTAATTAACATTACGCCCTTACAGTACAACGATTAGAAATTACTAAATAAAAAACTATACTCGTAATTTTAATAATACTTCCGTTAATACTAACCTAAGTTTATAAATAATTATACGCGAGATCTAAAACCTTACTTTAATAACCTATACGTATACGGATGCCGGGTATACCTACTTAATAAACGACGAGAGGCAAACATTTACCGGAAACTATTTAAAATAACCGAGAAAGCTTATATCGGTTACCTAGTTAGGTACTAGGCAACTAATATCTACTGGATTTAGGTTCCTTAACTTAAAAGGGTTATTGTTATATAGAACGTAATCTTCGATAAGAAGCTCTTCTACGAACCTGGTAAGGAATATACATCCCTACAACCGCTCCAAATTACAAAGGATATTATAGAGCTGTTTAAGTCCGATACGGGGCACCGGGACGCTAGTATAATAAAAGAGCCCGACGATGTTAACCCTAAGAGTCCAGAATACTTAGTATCTTCTAAGAGGCTAGAGATAAGTTCTGACCGGCCAGAGGGTTAGGACTCGGGGGTAGGAGTACAGGCAGAGAGTGTACCTCCCGCGGATACCCCTACTAAGCTGTTGTAATAGCCCGGACCTGTAAGAGTATATACGGCGGAAAGGAGTGGTTGGAAGCTGTTTTTTAAAAGAAGAAAACAACTATCTAATATACCTCTCCTAGAGGCTCCTTATATATACGATAGATGCCTAGAATAGCGGTTTAAGCAGGCAGAATACCTACTAAGGTTTAGGACTAGGGTATAAATCCCTATAGATCCTATTATACACCCCCTAGTTATTTGTAATCAGTAAGCAACTGCTATAACAGGATCCTGAAAATTAAAGAAAAGAGAGAAATACCGTCGTAGCTCTCACGCCCTTTTTAATAAGGTAATTAGAAGTTAAATCCCTTTATAGTATACTATAAGCTATTTTAGACTTTGGGACGGGCTGTATCCGGCAATCTAAAATCTCTATAATTAATCGACTTTCTAAGCCTTCGAAAAGTCGACTTAAAGGTTAACAAAGGAAATCATTCTTCTTCTAGAAATATCAATAATAATCCAGTCGACTATAATATTCTAAAACTATAATAATAAAAACGATCTTTCCGATTATTATAACCGTAGAAATAGCCTCCCTAAATACTATATCGATTTCCAGCTCTATTAGTTTTTTTAGTATTAAAAGTATATCGCTAAGCAGCCTAACGAACCAGGTTACTAGTTCTTATCGTTCAAAGTATATTTTCGATCGTTTAAAACTACTCTTTTTACCCCCTAATTACAAGGGAGTAACCGGCTAGTTCTCATTACAATTATCTATAGTTTTCTAACGTATTACAATAGTCGTCTAGCTTCCTATACTGCTAGGGGCAGTAGAAAACCTATTAACGTAGGCAGTAATACTAGTTCGCCTATAAAATCGCCTTCTAATAATGCTATAGTATCCTCTAGCAATAATTAGAATACTATAGTTACGCTGCGTAAAAGTAAGGTTAACCCTACTAAGCTTCTATTCTTTAAGCTCCTGTAAAGGCTTAAGGACGGCTGTAAGGTTTTCGGTTAGCGGATTAAGCCCTATATAAGTTATTTTAAGTTAGCTCTAAAATATAGCAATAGCTTATATTTATCGGTTGTAGGTTAAACCTACTATTATCGTTACAAGATAGTAACGTTTTATAGATTCGGGTAAAACTTCCTTTTTATTATTTTAAAGTTTTAGACAGCTATTATAATAACTAGTATTATATTTTTAGCTAATCCTTTTAATCGTGTATCAAACCTTTTTTACTAGCGTTTACTACTGTTTAATATGTACAATACAAGTAAGCCGGCGCCTTTAAAAATATAAGTTTATTATTTCGGAGACCCGATCTGTAAGTTCTAATAAGTATATAAATTATCGATTATACCCGTTACGTATATAAGGACCTAAAGGCCGGTATCGCTAAGGGTTAGTAGCCGAAGTCTCTCCTAGCTTTAAAGGAAAGTTTAAGGATTCTATTCCTTTATATTACTAATAGCGTTCTAACGCCGCCTACCCTAGCTTAGTCCGGTCCCTTTACGCTATCCGGTACCCGTAAACGTTTTTTAATAGTAACTTCCGTTCCTCCCGGCCTAGCTAGTAAAAAGAAAAAGAAGGATAAGTCTCCCTTTACTAAGAAAACTAAAGATAAAGGTAAAGGTAAAACGGTAGAGAAGGATAATAATAAGGATAAGGAGGAAGAGCTTTTAAAGCGTTTTCTAGCTAACGTAAAGGCTAAGGAGGATATTAAAGCGAAGGAGAAAAAGGCGGAGGCTCGGAAGACGTATCTATACGCCGAGCTAAAGAAGTATAGGTTAAATATTTAAATTATCGGTTTATTATATTAGTTTCTAACGCTCTACGCCTTTATTATAAAGTCTTTGGGAGCAAGTCCTATTAATTAACCCTTTATTCTAAGTTACCCCCTAGATCCTACGCTATCTTAATAGTATTTTAAAGGTTAAAAAGCTTCCGAAAATACTTAAAACGCTATCGTAACAGATTCTTCGTTAATCTATTAGCTAGCATCTATACTGTTTAAAGGTACTCGATACTAAAAGTACCTTTTTCAACCTACTCTTTTACCTATATATTATAGATATCGACGTACTTTAAAAAGGTACTTATCCGTATTCCATCTTCAACCACTAATCTAATTATATTAATATTATTATAATAGATTACCCACAGCTCTCTAAAGTCTAGAGTAATATCCTTAAAAAAACGTTACAACGCTATAGTTTCCTTAATAGTACTTATAAGTATTATTAGTTCGGGTTCTATAAATAAAGTAATAACTATCAACTGCTTTACAGCCTTCTATACGATTATACCTCCGAAGAACATTATTATATAGCCCTGGGTAAACCTTTAAATATCGAAGCAATCGGTAAATAATACGTCCCTTATAATAAAAAGTACTTATAACTCTGTTTCCTTACTAATATATATAATCCCTAGATACCTTGTTCTATACAGGTAATAGACTATTTAATACGCTATAAAAATATACTAATATAACGGATTTATTAAGAAATAAAATAGCTTTAATATAGTAAAAGCTACGTTTAAACGAATTATAATAGCTATATAAAGTATCGAACTAACAAGCTTTTAGAAAAGCTTAATTTTATTGCTTAAAGCGGTCCTTTTATATTTAATAAGATTGCTGAAGGGAAGTAGAATATAGGGCGCGCAAACTATAAGGTTAATATTAAACCTTTTAGCTACCTTTTCGATATATTAGTCGTAAGCTAAGAATACCCGGCGCCTCGGACGGTCCCTAATAATTTTTACGCTTAGAAACCACTTTACCTCTCCCTTCTTATAAAGCTTATACTTAGCTTTAAAAGCATTTATAATACGGTTTACCTTATCCGTATAATCTTAATAGAAGAAGATAAAATAGTTGTCGATGTAGAACACAATAGTAACCTTATATTAGTCGTTATAGAAAAGGCAAGGCTCTTCTTTAAAGGCTTTAAAGCCTAGTTTATACAAAGTAGAGAAGAACTCTTAGTATTAGAGGAAAGATAACTCTCAGAGTTTATAAAGGGCTTACAGAAGTTAAATACACTTCCCTAGCTACTTATATTCTTCCGGAAGCTTATAGTATACCAGCGCTTTTAAAAAAGTATTTAAAAATACCTGTTTAACATCGAACTAATAGATCTTAAAGTTAAAGTACATAGCAATCGCTATTATAAAGCAAAATATATAAGCGGCGAGGGTAACAATGTAAGTCGTTTTAAAGGTACTCTAACGTTATAGATCGCCTCTAATATAAATATATACCTTTACTTTCTCGATATAACTATACTTATCGAACTTATACGTAAACACTTATTTAAAAGGTAAAGGACGTCCTTTAGCCTTTACATAGCAAATAATACGCTAAGTCTTTTAATTAACAAGATTTCTAATCTCTTTGTTGTAAACTTTTAGGAATAAGTATTTAAACTTATAGTTTTCGATATCTCGAAAGCGCTAAAGTACCTTAGTATTAACTAGTTCTAAAAAATATATTCTTAGTATTTTAAAAGCAGTATCTAAGCGTTTTACGGACCTTTAGTTTACAGCCGCTACTACTATACAGTAGATAATACAAGTTTAAAAGCTATTACCCTTATAAATAGGATTGTCTAGGAAAAAGGTTATATAGAAGCTCTCCTAATATTTCTAATTCGGTAGATATATATTATCGTCTCGATATATCCCGAATATAAATCCGATAAATCTATATTTATCGTTATCGTCTTTACCCTTAGGCCTCTAACCTTTTTACCGTTTACTCTAACGTACGGCAAACCTATATACCTTCCTAATATACTTACGTTTAATACGGGCTGGATTAAAGTTTTATCTTTCTATAGTCTGCTGTTTTATTACAATATCTATAATATAATAAGCGTTCTACAACGGTTTATAAATATCGTGTGCCGGCTATAAAGGCTCCTTTTCAACTATAAAGAGTCCTACAGTATTATTATTATAGAGGCCTAACAGAAGCGTACTAAGCTCTATAGTCCTATTAGCGGGATATTAGTCTTTAGCTATTATACTTTTACGATAAGTATCGCTAGTATAAGGTTTAATATTTATAACCTTGCTAAGTCCTATATAAAGCGATAAAGGACTAATAAACAGCCTTAGGGTTAGGAGTCTAGTTATAGGCGATCCTACTTTTAATAGCTTAGTAAGGGTATTTGCGGGAGGTATACTCTCTACCTATACTTCTACCCCTAAGTCCTAACCCTTTAGCCGATCAGAACTCGTCTTTAGCCTTTTAAAAGATACTAAATATTCTAAACTCTTAAAGTTAATATCGTTAGGCTCTTTTACTATACTAATATCCCGGTACCCCGTATCGGACTTAAGCAGCTTTATAATATCCCTTATAATTTAAAGCGGTTATAAGGATATATATTCTTTACTAGGTTTGTAAACAAGCTTTTTATTAAAGATTACGTTCCGCGTAATAATAACCCTTTTAAACTAAAGAACCTAAATCCGATAAATATTAGTTGCCTAGTACTTAACTAAGTAACCGATATAAACTCTTTCGGTTATCTTAAACAGCTTCCGGTAAATATTCGCCTTTCGTCGCTTATTAAATAGGTATACCCGGTATCTGTATATATACAGGTTACTAAAGTAAAGCCTTAGATCTCGTATATAATTATCTATAAACTTAGGTTAGTATTAACGGAAGTATTACTAAAACTACGAATATAGTTTTTTATTTAGTAATTTCCAATCGTTATACTATAAAAGCGTAATATTAATCAGCTAGACAGCCGCTTTCGTAGCTTTTAGCTATAAGTTACGAAGCAAACGGGCTCCGAAAAGCATAGTAAACCCTCTTTTAATAATCTTATATCCTATACACTTAGATCCTCCGTTAGCTTCCGAAG
The DNA here is from genome assembly GCF_042764415.1 of Remersonia thermophila. Lineage (NCBI taxonomy): Eukaryota > Fungi > Ascomycota > Sordariomycetes > Sordariales > Chaetomiaceae > Remersonia > Remersonia thermophila. The sequence continues at coordinate 3,188,173 of NC_092221.1, read as the reverse complement.
TATAGGTTAAAGTAAGTTTAAGATTAATCCTTAAATTCTAAATCTAAACCTTATAATCCGTATACCCTTTAATACTAATAGTACTAGTATCGTTATCCTGCCGGATCTTACAGACTTTAAAGCCAAACTATATATTAACCTACAATATAGTATCTTTAATCTATTTAGCTATAGTATACAGCGACTTAATTATCAGAGTTTTTACGATTACTCTCCTACTCTACTCGTTTCTAATTATAAACAACTATTTTAAACCGTTAAACCTAGAATCAAACTTAAAGAGGTCCTAAGTAATCCTCTAGAAGGGTCTTATAGTACGGTTCTTAAAGGGTCGGCGTAAAATAACTCGAGTAGCGTATACCTATACACAACTTTTATACTCCTTTCTTAGAATACCATCCACTTTATACCAAACTCCTCTAATTACAGAGATAAGTCTTCGCATTACTTCGGGCCCTACGTATCCTATACGCAGGTACTACAAACGTTTCGTATCCTCTCTCTTAGAAAGTAGCTCTTTCGATCGGGCAGCTAAACGGGTCTTAATAGTAGCGAAAGATATAGTTACGGTATACTTAGGCGAAAGAACCCTTGAGTAAGTAAAACGAACGTTATATTTAAAGAATACTAAATTATATTTACGGATTAACTATCTTATTACTAGACTACGCTTTATAAGGCTATAATGAAGGGTTCCGTCCTACCCGTAATACTAGAGGTCTGCCCGTTTAAAAGCTACCTTTAATACAATATTAACGTAGAACCCGTTAATAAAGACCGTATCTTCTAGAATTAGGTCCTTAGTATTAGGACCTCTATTACCGTTTAATATATTCCTAAGCCTTTATCGCCTATAGGCTTATACTTAGAAAAAAGTCGTACCCGCCCCTATATAATCGTCTAGGTTATCAACTTCGTATTAGGATCTAGGCTTAAATCGTAATTTATCGTTAATAATATAAACTACTCTACAGTTATCTAGAAGGATAGAATTATAAAGCGGGTAATAGTTGGTAATAAATATAATATAGATGCCGGAGGGAAGCTAAATTCTTACCTATAAGTCGTAAGAGATTACTACTTTAACGAAAGGCCTTAAAAAATCTTTATTATTATCGAATTTTAATTTAACTCCGATTAAACTAGGAAAGGGTTCTTTACTGCCCGATCCTAATAATAAGTATAGTACTCTGTAACTAAAGAGTCTTATCCTTTAAACTTACAACTCGTCTTTAAGGTCCGTCTATTAAAGCTTTATAAGGTCGTTAAAGATATATTAACGTAAGCCCTAGGATATTACACCGCCTTTCTTGCTTTTACTAGTTATAATAGCTTTAAAATTAAAATATTTAATCGGTATCTAATAATATCGTTCGAGGATTCCGTATAAACAGTTATAGTAAACCTTTAACGTTTAGTTTACTTTCCTATTTTAATTATTAAACTAGTTATAGCCTCGGTTACCGCCTTTTCTACTACTATTCCTGCCTTTTCCTTATCTATAGCTACCCTCTAATCTAAAAGGCTTACCTTTACTATTACTACTATTTTTCTTATCAAACCTTTATTTTAACAGGTCTTACTAGTCAGATAACTGCCTACGTCCTTCGAAAGTAACGTAAATATACGGTAAAATATATACTTCGGCTCCGTTTTAAAGGAGAAATCGGTATAGCTAATCCGTATACACCTTTATAGTTTCTTTAGGGTCGCCTCGGATAACTTTATTAGCTAGGAATATATATTTAGTATAGGCCTATCCTAGGGTAATACGCTTCTGAACAGTATTTAGGAAAGCTGTAATAGCTAGGAAACTAACTATATCGGTAACTCCGTTTATAAATACGTTATAATACTTATAGCGGAAGTCTATAATCTATTTAAAAGGGTTTATAGCTATTTCGGCTCTATCAAGGATGTTAAGGAAGGTTTTACAAGATGCCTTTATCCTTACTGCCTAAGTAGGAATAATTTAAGCTTATAAAATATATAGGACGTTATAATAGATCTGTAGCTGTTTTATTAACGTAAAGAGGTTAAAGGCGTTTTTAAGCAGATCCTTCCGAACGGTATTAAGGATAAAATAATACACCGCGTTATAAACCTTCCTTTAGTCGTTCGAATCGTCTTACAAGGTCTTTAGAAAGTACCGGAGAAGGTTTTACTCGTATACGTAATCTACATCGGACTTAAAGGGTTCTCCTAGTTTTTCCGGTTTAAAGGCCCTTTCCTCCGGATTAGCGTTCTGCTAGTCCCGAAGCTCTCGCTAATATTAAATCCTAAGCTGCTACTAAACCTTTAAATAGGCATCTATGTAAAACAGCTTTTAGTTATTATTAAGGATCTTTAGAACCGTTTTAACGTTTACTTCTAGTCTACAGATCTACTATACGCTATAAGTATAAGCTTCGTTTCGGACGTAATCGAACTATCGTCCCTAGTTGCGAAAGGTCTTTAACCGTATAACGCTAAAAATATAATCCTTAAAGACTAAATCCATCTTACTAAGGAAGGTGCTTTAACAATTAGCGACGGGTTTTAAAAGAGAAAAGAGAAAATAAACTAACTAAACGCTTTAAAGATTAATTTAAAGGTTTATAATAAGAAGGGGAGGTTCTCTTTCTACGTAGCAGGGAAGCACCGGGCTTATAACTATAATAGCCCGGACCTATAAAAGTATATACGGCGGAAAGGAGTAGTTGGAAACTATTGTTTAAAAAAAGAAAACAACTATCTAATATACCTCTCCTAGAGGCTCCTTATATACACAATAGATGCCTAGAATAGCGGTCTAAGCAGGCAGAATGCCTACTGGGGTTCAGAACCAGAGTATAAGTCCCTATAGATCCTATTACAGCTGTTAAAAGCAGGATCGCCTGCAACTGGACTCCCGACCCTAAGGCCGTCTATCAGTCCTCTATCGCCTTATACAAGACTTAGCGGGATTACAGACATTAAACCTTATACTAGCGATACCTATCGCGAAGGTATAACAGCTAAAGACCAGTATCCCGCTAATAGGACCGTAGAGCTTAGTACGCTCCTGTTAGGCCCCTATAATAATAATACCGTAGGACTCCTTACAGTTAAAGAGAAGCCTCTATAGCCGGCAGACGGCATTTATAGACCGTCGTAAAGCGCTTATTACACTATAGATACTACAATAAAACAGCAGACTACAGAAAGATAAAACCCTGATCCAGCCCGTATTAAACGCAAATATATTAGGAAGGTATATAAGCCTACCGTACATTAGAGCAGACGGCAGAAAGATTAGAGGCCTAAAGGTAAAGACAATAACGATAAGTACAGACTTATCGGATTCGTATTCAGGATATATTAAAACGATAGTATATATCTACCGAATTAAAGACACTAAGAGAGCTTCTATACAACCTTTTTCCCAGACAATCCTATTTATAAGGGTAACAGCCCTTAAACTCGTACCATCCATTATATAGTAGCAGCGGCTGTAAACCAAAAGTCTGTAAAACGCTTAGGTACTACTCTTAAAATACCGAGAATATATTTCTTAAAACTAGCTAATACTAAAGCACCTTAGCGTTTTCGAGATATCGAAAACTATAAATTTAAATACTTATTCCTAGAAGCTTACGACGAGGAGATTAGGAATTTTATCAACCGGAAGACTTAGCGTATTATCTGCCGCGCAGAGGCTAAAGAACGTCCCTTGCCTTTTAAATAGGTATTTATATATAAGTTTAACGAGTATAGTTATATCGAGAAAGCAAAAGTATACATTTACGTTAAAAGCAATCTATAACGCTAGAGTACCCTTAAAACGACCTACGCTATTACCTTCGCTACTTATATATTTCGCTTTATAATAGCGATCGCTATATACTTTAACTTTAAAGTCTATTAGTTCGATGTTAAACAGGTATTCTTAAATACTCTCCTAGAAATATCGGTATACTATAAGCTCCTAGAAGGATATAAATAGCTAGGGAAGTATATTTAACTTCTACGGGCCTTTTATAGACTCCGAGAGTTACCTCTCCTCTAGAATTAAAAGTTCTCCTCTACTTTACGTAAACTAGGCTTTAAAGCCTCTAAAGAAAAGCCTTGCCTTTTCTACAACAACCAACGTAAGGTTACTATTGTATTCTACGTTGACGACTATCTTATCTTTTTCTATCGAAACTATACGGATAAGGCAAACTGTATTATAAATGCTTTTAAAGCTAAGTATAAGCTTTATTAAAAAGGAGAAGCAAAGTAGTTCCTAAGCGTAAGAATTATTAGGGACCGTCCAAAGCGCTAGGTATTTTTAGCTTACGATTAATATATTAAGAAGGTAGCTAAGAGGTTTAATATTAACTTTACGGTTCGCGCGCTTTATATTCTACTTCCCCCTAGCGATCTTATTAAATATAAGAGGACTGCTTTAAGCAACGAAATTAAGCTTTTTTAAAAGCTTATTAGTTCAATACTTTATACAACCATTATAATTCGCCTAAACGTAGCTTTTACTACGTTAAAGCTATCTTATTTCTTAATAAATCCGTTACATCAGTATATCCTTACAGCGTATTAGGTAGTCTATTACTTATACAGAATAAAGTATCTAGGGATTATATATACTAGTAAGGAAACAGAGTTGTAAATACTCCTTATCGTAAAAGACGTATTATTTACTAATTACCTTAATACTTAAAGGTCTACCCAAGGCTATATAATAATACTCTTCAGGGGTATAATTATATAAAAGGCTGTAAAGCAGTCGACAATTACTACTTTATCTATAGAAGCCGAACTAACAGCGTTTATAAATACTACTAAACAAACTATAGCGCTGCAACGCCTTTTTAAAGACATTACTCTAAACCTCGGAGAGCCGTAAGTAATCTACTATAATAATACTAATATAATTAGACTAGTAGTTAAAAATAAAATACGGATAAATACCTCTTTAAAGTACGTCGATATCTATACTATATAGGTAAAAGAGCAGGTTAAAAAAGGTACTTTTAATATTAAATACCTTTAAACGATATAAATGCTAGCTAACGGATTAACGAAGAATCTATTACGACAGCGTTTTAAATATTTTCGGAAGCTCCTTAACCTTTAAAATACTATTAAAATAGCGTAGGATCTAGGAGGTAACTTAGAATAAAAGGTTAATTAATAGGACTTACTTCTAAAGACTCTATAATAAAGACGCGGAGCGCTAGAAACCAATATAATAAACCGATAACCTAAATATCTAACCTATACTTCTTTAGCTCGATACGTAGATACGCCTTCTAAGCCTCCGCCTTCTTTTCCTTCGCTTTAGTATCCTCCTTAGCCTTTACGTTAACTAAAAGACACTCTAAAAGCTCCTCTTCTTTATCCTTATTATTATCCTTTTTTACCGTTTTACTTTTACCCTTATCTTTAGTCTTTTTAGTAAAAGGAGACTTATCCTTTTTCTTCTTCTTACTAGCCGGGCCGGAAGAAGCTAAAGTTACTATTAAAGAACGTTTATAGGTATCGGATAGCGTAAAGGGACCGGACTAAGCTAAAGTAAACGGCGTTAGAACGCTATTAGTAATATAAAGGAGTAGAGTCCTTAAACTTTCCTTTAAAGCTAGGAAAGACTCCGGTTACTAACCTTTAGCGATACCGGCCTCCAGGTCTTTATATACGTAACGGGTACGATCGATAATCTATATACTTATTAGAACCTGTAGATCGGGTCTCCGAGATAATAAACTTATATTCTTAAAGGCGCCGGCTTACTTATATTATATATATTAAACAGCAGTAAACGCTAGTAAAAAAGGTCTAATATACGATTAAAAGGATTAGCTAAAAACGTAATACTAATTATTATAATAGCCGTTTAAAACTTTAAAATAATAAGAAGGAAGTTTTACCTAAGTCTATAAAACATTACTATTTTATAATAATAGTAATAGGTTTAACCTACGACCGATAAATATAAGCCGTCGCTATACTTTAAAGCTAACTTAAAACAACCTATATAGGGCTCGATCCGCTAACTAAGAACCCTACAGCTGTCTTTAAGCCTTTATAGGAGTTTAAGGAGCGGAAGCCTAACGGGGTTAACTTTACTTTTACATAGCGTAACTATAGCATCCTAATTATTACTAAAGGATACTATAACGCTGCTAAAAAACAACTTCGTAGACGAACTAATATTACTACTCGTATTAATAGGTTTTCTACCGTCCCTAACGGTATAGGAAGCTAGATAACTATTGTAATACGTTAGAAAACTATAAATAATTATAACGAGAACCAGTCGGTTACTCCCTTGTAATTAAAGGGTAAGAAAAGCAGTTTTAAACGATCGAAAATATACTTTAAACGATAAGAACCAGCGACCTGGTTCGTTAAGCTACTTAGCGATATACTTTTAGTATTAAAAAAACTAACAGAGCTAAAAATCGATATAGTACTTAAGGAGGCTATTTCTATAGTTATAATAATCGGAAAGATCGCTTTTATTATTATAGTTTTAAAATATTATAGTCGACCGGATTATTATTAATATTTCCGGAAAAAGAATAATTTCCTTTATTAACCTTTAAGTCGACCTTTCGAAGGCCTAGAAAGTTAACTAATTATAAAGACTTTAAATTGCCGGATACGGCCCGTCCTAAAGTTTAAAACAGCTTATAGTATACTATAAAGGGATTTAACTCCTAACTACCCTGCTAAAAAGGGTACGAGAGCTACGACGGTATTTCTCTCTTTTCTTTAATTTTTAAGATCCTGTTATAGTAGTTACTCGCTAATTACAAACAACTGAGGGGTATATAACAGGATCTATAGGGATTTATACCCTAGTCCTGAACCCTAGTAAGTATTCTGCTTGCTTAGACCGCTATTCTAGGTATCTATCGTATATATAAGGAGCCTCCAGGAGAGGTATATTAGATAGTTATTTTCTTCTTTTAAACAACAGCTTCCAACTATTCCTTTCCGCTGTATACACTCTCACAGGTCCGGGCCATTATACTAGCTTTATTAGTTTTTTTAATACTAAGAGTATATATAACGAATTACAGTCCCCTTCTATTAAGAGGGACTTATAACCGAAGGTAAACAGGGTTGTCGGGGTATAGTTCGGTAAAGCCAAAGGGTTTATAATAAGTATATAGGCAATTGTTTTAATAGTAGTATAGCGACCGCCTTATAATTAATTACTAGAAAACCTTTAAAGGTCCTCCTAAAGAGTAACTAACTAGGTAGTATATATATATTTAAACTATTATTCCCGTTACTATAATAATAATAATTATTACATCCGTTACTGTAATCCGGGTAATGTTTCCTAGATTATTATTTAAACCCGTATAATAATCCCCTAATTAGTTCTTTAAACGATTAGTTATCGGAACGTCCTACATTCCGGCTACAGCTTCCCAGGCCGCTTATATACTTATCTGTAATACGATACCCCTCCTTTAGCTCTTTCGTCCCGAAAAACAAAGCTCTTATTTCAAAAGCCGCCAATATCCTATACTTATAAATATTATATCTTTTCCCTCCTATATCGTTACCGTAATACTAATAAAATAACAGATTATATAACTAAAAAGAAATCCGATTCTTCTAAACAACGAAAGCGCCTAGCGTAGTTTATTTCCGACTACGGATTCATTATTATACCTTACATCTACTATACTTAACAGGGGCGTATATATAAGATAATCGAGAAGGCCCGTCGTTACAACGTTTATATTCATCGTAGCTATATCTACAATAGTTCCGGCGTCCTAATTTTAACTTATAGGTGTCTTACATCCTCCCCTATCTTTCCTCCTTTAATACTAACCCTTCCTTAATAGATAAGATTATATAGGAAACGAAACGTATCGAACGTACAAAGCGTAAAGCCGAAGAATCGCTAAAGCGCGTTCAACGCGAGTTAGAAGAGCATTAACGTAAGCTATTAATATAGCTCAGCCGCCTCCGTCGTTTACACAAACAGAAAAGATTTCTAATAGATAAGGGTACCGATATAGTAGCTTACGGCTTATCGACTCTAGACGAACTAAAGTCTGCAAAGCGGTAAAAGTCGGAAGCTATATTTAAAGTATAAGTTAATAACGCTATCGACGTAATCGACTAAAACGCTATCCTAAGTACTATCCCTAACCTAGGGTAGTAAACCGATCCAGGTTCCTCTAATAAAACTCTTCTAGTTTCTTAAAGTAATAAAGGTTCGTAGCTAGTTACTATCAGTTATCTTCTAGGCCGAAATCTAACTACTTAATAAAATACTTTAACTATCCTTTACTATTAACTTATAAGTCTAAAACTTCTTTAACGTCCTATTCCTCTTCTTTATCCTCTGCTTCGACGTCTGTAGCAAATCTTATATTCTTTAATACTAGTTCTAAAAGTAAAATATAGAAAACATTTATTTATAACTTTATCGATGCTAGTAATAACAGTTAATAGTTAGATATTAAAATTCACTCGTTAACCTTAAATAATCTAATCTTCTTAAAGTCTAGCTTTTTACTTAATTGTTTTATATATAAATTTCGAGAAACGAGGTAGACTTTGTCTCCCCTTTCTAAGCAAAGTCCTTCAAGCTTATATTTATTATAGTATTACTTTATCCTAGTTCTAACAAACTTAAGTTCTTCCTTAAGTATTACGTATAACGTATATATCTAGTCTGCTTTAACTTTTGCTCTAGGTACTGTAATATCCAGTCCTTAATATAAATCTACTTCGTAACCGTAGTTTGTAAAGAATAGTAAGATCTTTATAATCTCCGTAGGTACTGTATTATATACGAGTTATACTGTTAGTAAAAGTATAACCTAATTATTTTACTAGAAGTTAATATAATACCGAAGATACTGCTCTACAATCTGGTTAAATCGTTCTATCTATCTATCTATTTACGGGTAGTAAGCTGTCGAAAGCTTGCTTTTAATCCCTAAACGCGTTATTAACGTTTGCTAAAACTTCGAGACGAACTTCGTATCTCGATCTGTAATCCATTCTTCTAGCTACCTATAGACTAACGCAACGTATCAGAAAACAACGTCCGCAAACTGCTCTATAATCTATATTTCCTTATAAGGAATAAAGTATACCTACTTAGTAAGTCGTTCCATTATAATAAGGATACTATCGTACTTAACTCTTATCGCTGGATCCTTAAAAAATAATAGTTTAATAATAAAGTCTATCGTTACCGAACTCTATAGTCGTTCTATAACTAATAATAATTATAATAATCCGTACAGCTTATATTATACTGTTTTAGCTTTATTATAAGTATCGTATTCCTTAATAACTTCTACGACCTTATATTATAATCCTGGAAAGTTATAATACTGTTTAATCCTAACAATCGTTTTAGTAATTCCTATATATCCTCCGAGTCTAGACTTATAAATTATTTTAATAAATCCTTACTGCTTATCCTTTATTCCGTAACTAACCTTACCTGGTTACTATTTCCTAAAAACTATATAATATTCTTTAATCTATTAAAGTAAGGTTTCGACGGGATTACTAGATTATTATAGAGGCTTAATATCGTTACCCTCCTCCTACTGTTATAGTACGTACCGGAGTATCCTATCTTACTATTATTAAAATAATAATAATAAGACTTTAGTATCGTTACCGAAATAATCCGGTCTCTTATTTAAAGCATCCGCTTTAACGTTTTCTAAGCCTTTCCTATAATAAATAACGAAGTTAAACTCCGATAGGAATTCTGCCTATCGAATCTATCGTCTACTAAACTTTTGTTTTATATTGAAGTACTATAGGTTCTTATAATCCGTATAAACCTAAACTTTATATATTATACCGTTAAAGTAGGATTTCTATTCCTTAAATACTTTAATAATAGCGAATAACTCTTTATTATAAATCGGGTACCGAAGCTATAGTCCTTTTAGCTTTTCCGAAAAGAAAGCTACCGGGTATAGCTTACCGTTATCGTTTCGTTAGTTAAGTTATCCCCTAATCGTATAATCTAATACATTGGTTTCTACTTTAAAAGGTTTCCTAGGGTCTAGCAATATAAATATAGGATTAGCGATAATAACGTTACGAATCTACTGAAATACTTACTTATATTCCTCCTCCTATCTGAACTTAACGTCCTTCTTTATAAATTCGTATAAAGGTTATATAATATTACTAAAGTTTCTAATAAATATTTAATAAAAGTTAGCGAATCCGATAAATCCTCGGACCTCTATTACGTTCGTTAGTATAGGCTAAGTCTTAATAGCCTTAACCTTCGCTCGTTCTATATAAATCCTTCCTAGTATAATTTCGAACCCTAGAAATATTGCTTTCTAAATATAGAACTTACTCTTATCCTTATTAACTAAAAAGTTATACTAATAAAGTACGTTAAATACCTCCTTAATATACTTCTTATATTCTTTAAGTATCTTAGAGTAAATAAGGATATTATCTAAGTAATAAACTACAAACTTATCGAAATAGTACTAAATAGCGTAATCGATTACTGTCTAGAAAGTTGCTGGTACGTTTGTAAATCCGAATAGTATAACAAAGTATTCGAAATACCTAAATCTCGTTCTAAATACTATCTTCTATTCGTCTCCCTTCTTAATACAAATATAGGTATATACTATCGGAAGGTTAAGATAAGTAAAGTACTTTATACCTACTAATTAATCTCGGAGTTACAAAATAAATAGTAGAGGGTAACGATTCTTTACAGTCTAATCGTTCAACTATCGGTAATCTATATATATCCGAAGTTTCCTATCCTTCTTTAAAACGAACAAGATCGGATATCCTGCTAACGATATCGATAGTCTAATATACCCGATCTTAAGGTTTTCGTCAATATACTTCCTTAACTCTATATCTTATTTCTTATTAGTATAATATACCTTAAAGAATTTTAACTAAACGTTATCCTTAAGTTTAATCTTATAATCCTAAGGTCTATAGTTTAATAACCCTTTTATATATTTCGCGTTAAATGCTAGGTATCCCTAGTATTCCGCTAAGATTTATCCTTTATCGTTATATTTCTCTGTACCTCGGTAGTATAAGAACTTATCGTTTCCGGCTAAAATACTAGCCGCTTTAAGCTAGATAACCCTTCCTTAATACTTAAATTATCCGCGTTCGTCGATCGAAATAATAGTAACCTCCTATTTTACTTATTATTTCTAACCGCGTTATATACTGCCTCTTATTGATATTGTCGTAGGTCGTCTACTACTACTCAACTCCTACGATAGGCCTGTAAGCAACGCTTTATCCTGTATACTGCCCGTCCGTAACTCCTATATTATACTTCCTCCTATTAGGTTAGTTGGATACGGTTAAATATCCTTTAGCCGTAAATAACTATCTCCCTTCCAACTAATATCTGGATTATATTCCTTATACTATAGTCGGCTAAGAATTATATCCTTCTTTAATCCTATATTTATAATATTAAATACTATTTAAATAGTCTTTCCCTTTACCTCGATATTAAATAGTTCTATCTCTCGTCGTACCTATTACGTATCGAAGGGTCCTATAACGATATATAGCTTCTGTTTAAACTTCTAGGGTATCCGTACCTAGTTGATTATTACGGGTAAGATAAGGTCGAGCTATAATCCTTTATTTACTAATATAAATATTTGAAATGCTTTCCATTATATAATAACCTATAGTTTGTTGTTGGGTCGCTAAGTCTGTACGGTAGCTGTTTCCTTATAGCTATATAGTATTTCCTTATCGTATTCTTTTATTGTATTTCTCTATCCGATCGTCTTATCGGATTTCCTTATCCGATTTTATCGTCCGATTTTATTATCGGGTTTCCTTATCGGTTTTTATAGTTACTATACTAGATTTGGTTTCTAGGTTAGTTTTACTAACTATATTTCCTTATTTCCTTTCGTTGTTAGGTTTATTTATCGGATTTTATAGTCCGATCCGGTTATTATATTTCATTATCTAAGGTTAGTAGCCGCTTCACGTTAGCCTATTAAAAGGTTATAAAAATAGGTCTTCTGTATATACTAGCTCTTCCTATACTATACGACTTATTATTCCCGTTAAAGGTTTAAGTATCGTTAAGCCCGCTAAAGGGTCCGGAGCCGTTTCCCAGCTCTGTACCGAGCTTAAACAGCTGTTCTACAGCCTAAGAAGCATCCCCCTTTAACTCCTCGCTTAAAGCGTTCAGCGCTACGCATTCCTAAAGCTATTACTTTCTTCCTACTTCCTATTATAAGTCTAACGACCTTCTCTCCTATAATTATAGTCTATATACTCCGTATTCCTATTCCTTTTACTTATAGAACTCCTAAACCTTGCTAACTATATACTTTATATACTATGCGTCCCTATATATATCGTAACGGTTGTATACCTAGTATACTATAGGCTAAGCCCTAAATAGCTATATATATACTTTTCCTAGTCCAACTTTAGTAATATACTATAAATCGTCTATATTCCCTATACTTTAGTCGAATATCTAAGGAATTAGCTTAAGCTAGTCGCCGTTAATTATTTCTCTAATCGGCTAATACCCGAAATCGAACTTCTCTTTATAATAGTATTAATATATATACGTAATATATTAGAACTACGGGACTTAAATATAATCCTGTCGTATTAGACGGAGCCTCCTTGTATCTCCGTTTATCGTAACGTATCCTTATCCTAGTCCGTCGAACATTACTTCCGTTATCGTTTTACTAATATTAATATACTAGCGTCGCTACTAATATTCTTCCTATATAGGGTATATCCGATAATATATACTTTTAAATTCCTATATATCGTTATATTCGATCTTAATAATACAGACCTCCCTAGGATCTATATCTGCTTATTCCGTAAAGACTAGTCCTTTAAACGGATAATTTTTAAAGACGTATCTAAATATTATAACGGGTTATAAATATAGCTGTTACTTAAGTTTGTAGATCCTATTACTTAACTTAGCGTTAACTTATTATAGTTCTATAACTTATCGTTATAAGTATATAACGTTAGATCTAATTATATCTCCTTAGTTGCTAGTTCTCCACTAGCCCGTTTCGTCCTAGGTTAGGGTAAATCCCTACGCCTAAACTATCCTAAGGGTATACTATAGTAGTATAACCTTTCCTATCGGGTCGGTTTCCCTAACCTTAAGTTCCTCCCCTATAAAGATACTTTCGAATAGTCTAGGGCAAGTATCGTCGTCGTCCTAGCCTATTATTATAAGCTACTACTACGTTACTTATCGTATATTATTACGCGTTTCCTAGTTAACGATACGTTGTAATTCCTTTTTAACGTTATCGTTAGAGTTACTTATCGACTTAATATCGTTACTTCCTTCTTTAGTAAAGTATTATTCTAAAACGTCGTCCCGTTCTATATAGTACTTAAAGTCGTCCTAAATATAACTGATAAAAGTAACCTCCTTAACCCTAAAGTTTTTATCGATAATTATAACCTCTTTATCCGGAACTAGCTTCCAATCCTTCTTAACGCTACGACATTCCTTTTTAAAATATCCCCTTTTACTATAATTATAGTAAGTAATACTAGACTTATCGTACTTAATACCCTTCGTACTTTATATAATACTAATATCTATTGTACCGGTATATATACCGTAAAACGTACTTTAATACTAACGCTTCTTTTTATCGTTAGTTTTAACGAATATCGGTCTATAGGACTTGCCTTTACGCTGCTACTTCCGAATATACAGCCTATCGTTAATACGAATAGCTATAGCGATAAATTCGTTAAACGTCTCCGGTTAATCGGCCTTATACAGCTCGTCCTTAACCTCCTCCTTAAAACTATTGTAAAACATCTGTATTAAACTTTCTTCGTTGATCTCTACGTATAACGAATCCTATCTAAATACTGTAGCGTAACTAGCTACTAACTTTATTTGTTTTAGCCGAGCTAAACGTTCTTACGCGTAAAGCTTCTCGTCAATATCTCTAAATATTTTCTCGATCTCCTTCTTAAACTAGTCGTAGGACTTAAAAATTTCCTGGATAATATCCCCCTAATCGTCCTTATCGTTCTTTAAACAGTTCTTCAGGGTCGGTTTAAACTATTTAAATACTTTACCGTCGAAGCGTAAGGCTGTAAAGAAAACCTTAGCCTTCTCGGTCTCGAACTTATCCGGATAGTACCGGAGGTAAGTATATATCTAGGTAAGGAACTTAGTAAAGCTTTCTTTATCGCCTCCGTACTTCGAGGGTACCTCTAGTTTAGCCTTATCCTTAGGCTTGCCGATATTGCCGAAGCTATTAATAATCTGCTGTATAATACTATTCTCGCCTTCGAATACTATAATTTTAATATTAAGCTGCTCCAGAGCCTACTGTATTTAAGCTATAGTCGGGCCTGCAGTCTAAGCCTAGAAAGCAAAAGTATTAAAAGTAGTATTAGGAATTATAACGTACCTTTAGTTAAATCCGTAATAGTAACCAAAGTAAGTAAGTAATATATAATAAATTACAGTCCCCTTCTACTAAGAGGGACTTATAACCGAAAGTAAATAAGGTTATCGGAGTATAGTTTAGTAAAGCTAAAGGGTTTATAATAAGTATACAAATAATTTACTTTTAGAACTAGCATTAAAGAACGTAAAACTCGTTACAGACGTCGAAGCAAAGGACGAAGAAGAGGAATAGGACGTTAAAGAAGTCCTGGACTTACGAATTAATAGTAAAGGATAGTTAGAGTACCTTATTAAGTAATTAGATTTCGGTTTAAAAGATAACTTATAGTAACCAGCTATAAACCTTTATTACCCTAAGAAACTAGAAGAGTTCTACCGGAGGAACCCGGATCAGCCTACTACTCTAGGTTAGGGATAGTACTTAGGACAGCGTTCTAGTCGATTATATTGATAACGTTATTAACCTATACTTTAAGTATAGCCTCCGACTTTTACCGTTCCGTAGACTCTAGTTCATCTAAAGTCGATAAGCTGTAAACTACTATATCGGTACCCTTATCTATTAGAAATCTTTTCTGTTTACGTAAACGACGGAGGCAGCTAAGCTATATTAATAGCTTACGCTAACGCTCCTTTAACTCGCGTTAAATATACTTTAACGATTCTTTAGCTTTACGCTCTGTACGCTTAATACGTTTCGTTTCTTATATAATCTTATCTACTAAGGAAGGGTTAGTATTAAAGGAGGAAAGATAGGGGAGGATACAGGATACCTATAAGCCGAAATTAGGACGCTAGAACTATCGTAGATACGGCTATAACGAATGTAAGCATTATAACAACAGGCCTTTTTAATTATTTTGTATATACGCTTCTATTAGGTATAGTAGGTATAAGGTATAACGACGAATCTATAGTCGGAAATAAACTACGCTAAGCGCTCTCGTTATTTAGAAGAATCGGATTTTTTTTTAATTATATAATCTGCTATTTTATTAGTATTACAGTAATAATGTAGGAGGGAAAAGACGTAATACTTATAAGTATAGGATATTAGTGGCTTTTAAAATAAAGGCTTTATCTTTCGGGACGAAAGAGCTAAAGGAGGGGTATCGTATTACGGATAAGTATATAAGCGGCCTAGGAAGCTGTAGCCGGAACGCGGGACATTCCGATAGCTAATCGTTTAAAGAACTAATCAGAGGATTATTATACAGGTCTAAGTAATAATCCAGGAAACATTACCCGGATTACGGTAACGGACGTAATAATTACTATTATTACGGTAACGGGAGTAATAGTTCAGATATATATATACTAGCTAGTTAGTTACTTTTTAGGAGGACCTTTAAAGGTTCTCTAGTAAGCAATTACAAGGCAGTTGCTATACTACTGTTGAAACAATTGCTTGTATATTTGTTATAAACCCTTTAGCTTTACCGAACTATACCCCGACAACCCCGTTTACCTTTGGTTATAAGTCTCTCTCAGTGGAAGGGGACTGTGATTCGTTATAAGTAGATCTGTAGCTATTTTATTAATATAGAGAGGTTAAAAACGTTTTCGAATAGATTCTTCTGAACAGTGTTAAGGATAAGGTAATATATTACGTTATAAGCCTTCCTTTAGTCGTTTAAACCGTTTTATAAGGTCTTTAGGAAGTGCTAGAGAAGGTTCTACTCGTATACGTAGTTTACGTTAGATTTAAAGGGTTCTCCTAGTTTAAAGCCTCTTTCCTCCAGATTAGTATTCTACTAGTCCTAAAGCTTTCGCTGGTATTAAATCCTAAGCTGCTTCTGGACCTTTAAGTAAGCGTTTATATAAAACGGCTTTTAATTATTATTAAGGATCTTTAGAACTGTTTTAACGTTTACTTTTAGTTTACAGATCTATTATACGCTATAGATACAAGCTTCGTTTCAGATATAATTGAACTATCGTCCCTAGTTACAAAAGGTCTCCAGCCGGATAACGCTAAGAGTATAATCTTTAAAAACTAAGTCTATTTTACTAAGGAAAGTACTTTAATAGTTAACGACGGATTTTTAAAAAAAAAAGAGAAATTAAATAAGCTAAGCGTTTTAAAGATTAATTTAAAGGTTTATAATAAGAAGAGGAGGTTCTCTTTCTATATAGCAGGAAGGTACCGGGCTTATAACTATAATAGCCCGGACCTATAAAAGTATATATAGCGGAAAGGAGTAGTTGGAAGCTGTTATTTAAAGGAAGAAAACAACTATCTGATATACTTCTCCTGGAGGCTCCTTATATATACAATGGATACCCAGAATAGCAGTCTGAGCAGGCAGAATGCCTGCTGGGGTTCAGGACCAGGGTATAAGTCCCCATAGATCCTGTCACAGGTCACGCTACCAGGAGAATCAAAATCGGGAGCGAAAAGAAGTTAGATTCGTAGGACTCATAAGTATCTCGGTAACGACTCTCATGGAAACCGGTCAGAGAGACGGACACGTCGTTCAAAACGACAGGTTCAGCTCCCCGCTGTTTGTTATCAATTGCATTCCATGACGTTGATGCCCAAAATACACCAAGCGGCTTTGCGACGAGGGCTGGGGAGAAGACGTCGTCGGCGGGGGAGAAAACGTCTGCGGGGGAGGTGTGGCGGGAGGCGTCGGCCCCCTCTCGCTCTCGTGCGTTGCTTGTGGCGCGTTCTCGGCCGGTCTGTTCTGACCTTGGCCAAATTTTACCTTGATGACATCCTGGTTAGCCAGCACCTGCAACCCGCGATCTTGACCCTCAAAGTAGGTCCCAGGTGCACGCTGTGCAAGATATCCGGGCACTTGTGAGACGGCTTGATCGGCAGGGTGGCAGGGGTCGGTCTTGACAGCAGTGAAATCGGCCTCGACACGACCGCTGTTGGTTTCCATCTGTATACCCTCCTTCTGTCTTGCAAAGACGACAGTGGTCGGGGTCTGGCACTGGGAACCAAGGGCATCGCCGTGTGCTGCTTTTCCGGCGGATGGCCTGTCGTCAAGGGGCTCAGTGCCTATGGCGGGTTGGTATGGGACCAGCTGCTTTGCGTCGTCGGGAGAATCGGTCTTCTCGAGGCTGTGGACGAAGGAAGTTAGCACCTGAGCAGGTGAGTCTAGGAATCATGGAGGGCTTAGTAGTATGGGCTCTCATTACAAGTCTGGACGTTTAGCTTGGGCCTCGCGTGCTTGGACAGTCGGATTGGGGATGGTCATGGTGTGTCGGTATGCAAGGATCACGGGCTTTAACTCTTCGCGCTGTTGAAATGAGCTCTTCCTAAACGCCGTTAGCACCCAGAAAAACACCTATCAACTTCGTAGGTCGGGGAGCACTATTACAAGTTGGCGGTGGTTGCTAAGGCGGTAAGTTCAGCCAGAGCTTGGCTCAATTCTTCATTCACTGCCTTCACTTGTGGCTGTGTGAAGTATCCGAAGATAACACGATCAATGACCTTCAGCTCCCCTTTGCCAGTCCGTCGGTTCCAGCTATCGAGGGTCTCGCGCAACAGGGCGCAAGTCTTCTCGCAGGACTCAAGTGTGGTGCGCGACTGGATGATGACCGAGGGGCCGAGCGACTGCCAATCCTCGTCCTTGACCGATGTCAACGAAGCAAGCGTCTGATCCAACTGGATTAGACGGTTCTTGAGAACCTTGAACGTCTTTGGGGCGTTGATGATGTTATCGAGGTCGCTAAGCAGAGCTTGGACGGTGCTAAGGATTCCTGTGACAGGATCTATGGGGACTTATACCCTGGTCCTGAACCCTAGCAGGCATTCTGCCTGCTCAGACCGCTATTCTAGGTATCCATCGTATATATAAGGAGCCTCCAGGAGAAGTATATCAGATAGTTATTTTCTTCCTTTAAATAACAGCTTCCAACTACTCCTTTCCGCTATATATACTTTTATAGGTCCGGGCTATTATAGTTATAAGCCCAGTACCTTCCTGCTATATAGGAAGAGAACCTCCCCTTTTTATTATAAGCCTTTAAATTAATCTTTAAAGCGTTTAACTTATTTAATTTCTCTTCTCTCTTTTAAAACCTATTACTAACTATTAAAACACCTTCCTCGGTAAAATAGACTTAGTCCTTAAAGATTATACTCTTAACGTCGTCTAGCTAAAGACCTTTTGTAACTAAGGATAATAATTTAATTATATCCGAAACGAAGCTTATACCTATAATATATAATAGATCTATAGACTAGAAGCAAACGTTAAAACGGTTTTAAAGATCTTTAATAATAATTAAAAGCCGTTTTATATAAACGTATACTTAAAGGTTTAAAAGCAGCTTAGGATTTAATACTAGTGAAAGCTTAAAGATTAATAAAATGTTAATCTAGAGGAAAGGTGCTTTAAACCAGAGAAACCAGAAGAACCTTTTAAGTTCGATGTAAACTATATATATAAGTAAAACCTCTTCTAATACTTTTTAAAGACCCTATAAAACGATTTAAACAATTAAAAGAAGGTTTATAACGTAGTATATTACTTTATTCTTAATACCGTTCGGAAGGATCTATTTAAAAACGTTTTTAACCTTTTTATATCGATAAAATAGCTGTAGATCTGCTATAACCTTTTACGTATTCTAAAAGCTTAAATTATTTCTATTTAGACAATAAAGATAGAAACGTTTTATAAAGCTTTCTTTAATATCTTTAATAGAGCTAAAACAGCTATAGACCGTTTTAAATAGTTTATAGATTTCTGCTACGAATATTACAACATACTTATAAACAGAGTTATTAATATAGTTAGTTTCCTAGCTATTACAGTTTTCCTAAATACTATTTAGGAGTGTATTGCCCTAGGATAAGCCTATACTAAATATATATTTTTAGCCGATAAAGTTACCTAAAGCAACCCTAAGGAAACTATAGAGGTATATATAGATTAGCTATACCGATTTCTCCTTTAGACCGGAGCCGGGGTATCCTTTTACTATATATTTACGTTACTTTCGAAGGATATAAGTAGTTATCTAACTAGTAAGACCTATTAAAATAAGGGTTTAATACGAAAAATAGCGGTAACGGTAAAGGCAAGCCTTTTAGGTTAAAGGGTAGCTATAGATAAAGAAAAGGCAGGAATAGTAGTAGAAAAGGTAGTAATTAAGGCTACAACTAATTTAATAATTAAAATAGGAATGTAAACCGAACGCTAAAGGTTTATTATAACTACCTATATAGAATCTTCGAACAATACTTTTAAATACCGATTAAATACTTTAATTTTAAACCTACTATAACTAGTAAAAGTAAGAAAGGTAGTATAATATCCTAGAGCCTATACTAATGTATCCTTAACAATCTTATAAAGCTTTAATAGATAGACTTTAGAAACGAGTTATAAGTTTAAGGGAAAAGACTTCCTAGTCCTAGAGTATTGCGTTTACTATTAGGACTAGGCAATAAAAAACCCTTTCCTAGTTCGATCGGAGTTAAATTGAGACCTGATAATAATAAAGACTTTTTAAGGCCTCTCGTTAAAGCGGTAATCCTTTACGACCTATAGGTAAAAATTTAGCTTCCTTCCGGTATTTATACTATATTTATTACCGACTATTACCTGATTTATAACTCTATTCTTCTAGATAACTGTAAAGCAGTCTATATTATTAATAATAAGTTACGATATAAGCCTAGATTCTAATACGATATCGATAACCTAGACAAGTGTATAGAGGCTAGTACAACCTTTTTCTAAATATAAGCCTGTAGGCAATAGAGGCTTAGAAATATATTAAACGGTAATAAAGGTCCTAATACTAAGGACTTAATTCTAAAAGATACGGTCTTTATTAACGGGTTCTATATTAATATTGTATTAGAGGTAGCTTTTAAATAAGCAGGCTTCTAGTATTATAGGTAGGATAGAACCCTTTGTTATAGCCTTATAAAGTATAGTCTAGTAATAAAATAGTTGGTTTATAAATATAATTTAATATTCCTCGAATATAAAGTTTAATCTATTTACTTACGGGTTCCTTCGCTTAAGTATACTATAACTATATCTCTCGCTGCTATTAAAACCTATTTAGCTGCCTAATCGAAAGAGCTACTTTTTAAGAGAAAGTATACGGAGCGTTTATAATACCTGTGTATAAGATACGTAAGGCCCGAAGTAATATAAAGATTCGTCTTTATAGTTAAAGGAGTTTGGTATAAAGTAGATAGTATCCTAAGAAAGGAGTATAAGAGTTGTGTACGGGTATACGCTACTGTTTGAAATGGAGGTTATAAGAGCCTTGTAGGGTAGGGGATTACTCCGGCTATAGGGTAGCTAGTGCCTTCTAAGAATTCTTTTAGGGGAGTGTGTAATACTGTTTTGCTTGGACCTAACAGTTTTAGGGCCTGAAAGGCCTGTGTTTTAGTGGATCGCGCTTTACGTTTAGTAGCCCGAGGGCTTAAGACCTTCTAATATAGAATAGTATTATACTATTTAGCCTAAACGTAGCTATTGTAGGAAGAGGAACTACCTTCTTCCTGTAAACCTACCGACTAAAGCGTAGTAGGGCCTACGCGTTAGCGGGCTATAAAGTAAAAATTTAAATCCCAAAAAATTTATTTTGTATAGTATTTGTAAAAAATAGGATTGTAAGCTTGTAACGGTACGGCTGGCTCGCAGCTACGGCTGTCGGCCCGGCCTAAAGCTATATAGGGATAGGGTACCTAGCCCGGGGCCCTTATATACGGGTAGGGTACCCTATCTAAAGGAATCCAAGTACTTGCTAGCACTAGATTATAATACACTACTGTAGCTATAGTAGACTGTAGCTTGTATAACGCGCTAATAGCGTTTAGGCAGCTAGCCTTTTAATGCTACGGCAGCTATAAGGCTGCTGTAATAGCTTTAAGAGTACCGGAGGTATAGGGTACCCTAACTAGGTCCCTTTAGTGCCGAATAATATAATTATAAAATAGCACTGTAGAGGCCCTAATACCCTGCAGCTACTATTTTTAATATACTGTTTAATACCCTCTTTTTATAGTACGGTACTATAAATGTAATAGCTAGGGACAGTAGGGTATATAGGATATAGCTATATATAGAAAGAATTAATAAGGAAAACAGTAACCGTAGTATAACTAAAGAATAAAAGATTTAAGTATTGTTAAGAATACTTTTTAGCTTTTGCTAGTAGTTAATACTAGTTATATAGCTCTTTATAAAGTTTCCTAGTACGTATATAGTTACCTATAGTCCTTATAGTTGTAGTATCTTCGTTAAGGTTCTTTAAAGGATTTAACTTAGTATATAAAAGTAATATATAAATACTTAGAGTTAGAAAGAAAGGAAAGAGGAGGGGGCTATAATAGTAGTAAAAATAATCTGGGTAGCCTTTTACAAACGTATACTACTATAGCTTTTAATAAGATATATAGCTTTATAGCTATAACCTATTATCGAAGGGTTAAGCTAAGTATAGTAGTTGCGTTAAGTGTTCTTTTAGTTTAACTAGACTAATTAGATTTATAAATGCCTTAAACTTCTAGCTTGCTAACGCTTTTGTAAAGCTATTAGCCGACATTCGGTTAGTATCTAGAAAGCTTATAGTAATTAGCTGCTTTTTAACTTGCTTTTTTATATAATAGAACTTTAGAAGCGTATACTTTGTCCTATTATGTAAAGTAGGGTTATAGGCAGTAGTTATAGAGCCGGTATTATTTTCTAGGATAGGAATAGGTTTTAGCGGGCGCTCTAGCTCCTTAAAGAAGCCTGTAAGCGTATCGGTTTTAGCCTTTAACGTAGATAGAGCTATAGTAGAGGCTTGTTTAGATTTCTAGCCTATAGGGCTACTAGCAACTTTAAATAAATAGCCGTAGGTAGATTTATTATTTGCTTTATCCTTTACAAAGTTACTATCTGAAAAGCTAACGGCTAGAGTATTAGCTTCCTTTAGAAGGGTATCTGTTATACCTTTTAAAAGATTTATAGCTTTAGGACTATAGCGAATAGCTAGTAGATTACTATTATTTAGGTACTTTAATAGGTTCTTAGCGGCGTTTAGGTAACTAATAGTAGGCCTCTGTATATACCTAGCTAGCTACTATACTACGAAAGTAATATCGGGGCGAATCTGCGTAACTAAGTATATTATAATGCTTACTATTCGCTGATAAATCTTAAGGACCTCTTTGTTTACAGGGCTACCTTCTATAGCAGTTTTATCGATTATTATCCTAGGCTGTAAGGGTAATAGTATAGCTTTACTATTAGTTATCCTAAAAAGATTAATAGCTTTTTGTATAAACTATTTTTAGTAAATGTATAGTAGACGCTTACGTCTATCCTTTATAATTTGTATACCTAGGAAGAAGGATGCCGGCCCTTTATCTTCTATTGCGTATACTCTGTTTAACCTCCTTTTAAAGGCATCGATTTAGCTAAGGTTCGGCCTAATCAAAAGGCAGTTATCTACATATACAGCGATAAATATCTTACTTGTAGGATTATAGAAGATAGTAGAGTCTAAGATTAGTAAACTAAAACCCTTCTTCTTTAGTAGTCTAGAGAAGTAGTCTTGCTAAACCCGGGGACTCTGTTTTAAACCGTATAGGGCTTTTGAAAGTAGTATTATTTAGTGCTTTTTAGGATTATAGTTGTAACTAGCTAGCTTAGCTTTTATAGCTTTACTAGCTGTTGTAGCGAAGTTTTGCAATCCTTCCGGTAAAACTATATAAAGCTCCTTTTCAAGGGACCTGTTAAAGAACGCTCCTATAAAATCTACTTATTTTACTTCCTAGTCCTCTATAGCCGTTAGGGCTAATAGGATTCGCTATAAGAGAGGTATCGCGATAAAGGTAAAGGTTTTATTATAATTAAGGTCTTCTATTTACTGGAAACCTTTAACTACTAACCTAGCCTTATACTTATTTATACGGTTTTCTTTGTTTTATTTAGCTTTTAGTAGTAATCGATAAGTAAGTAGTTTATAGCCTTTAAGTAGATCTTTATTAGGCAAGAACTTAAAAGTTTTTAACTGTACTAGCTATTTAAACTCGCTATAAATAGCCTCTAGCTATTTAGTTTTATAAGGGTCTTTATAGGCTTATTTTAATATCTAGGGCTCCTTATAATAGCTATTTAACCTTGTAGCTTTGTAGCTATAGTAGGTAGGCCTATCTTTGTAGGCTAATATAATGGTTTGTATAGCTTAGTTAAGCTGTATTTTATAGTTTTTAGGGCCTTCGTCGAGATCTATAGGCTTTAAGGGGACTAGAGGGGTTAGTATAGGTTCGGCCTTTATAGAAGGTACTAAAGGGCTTCCGTTGTTATTACTTCTAACGTTATTTTTAAAAGGTCCTGAATCTTGTATAGTAGGACTAGTAGGTAGTAGACCCTTTATAGCATTTATAGGCTTAAGAGGCTTATTAGAAGATACTAAGCTTGGATTTACTGTAATACCTTCTAAACTATCCCTCTTTCGAACCGAACTAACCTTTTTATAATTACTATTTAAAGGGGTCTCCAAAGGTTCGGTAGTAGTAGTAGTAGTAGATTTTACTATAGTTAGTTCGTCTACTATTTTTATAAATAGCGATTTTATTACTGCCTTTCTAACAGGTATCTAAACTAGATAGGTTTTATCTTCTAGTATTATTAAAAGGCTACTAGCCTTTGTACGGCTTTATAGCTTTAGGGACTTAAACCTCTTTTCGGGTAGTATAAGGACCTCTATAAGTAATCCTATAGCTTTATACCGGCCTAAGTTAGGCTTGTAAGGAACTCTAAGCTTTAATTTATCGAATAAAGCCTAGTAAAGGGTAACTAACCTGTTGCTAACCGCTATAAAGTTAACTATCTTTATAATACTGGGTAGAATATAATACTATAAGTATTATAGTAGCTGTAGTAGAACTATTATAGCCCGTAAGCGGTCTAATATTACGCGAATGGAACGCTTTATTAAACCGTTCTGCTTGTAAATATAGGGGCTAGAAGTAGTAAATTTAATACCTTTCTTAGCTAGCTAGGCTTATAGTAAGCTATTTACCTCCGTACCTCTATCGAAGTAAAACTTCCGGGAGTAGTAGCTATACTTATTCTTCAGACCTTTAAAAAGGCTTTTTATCGCTGAGAAGATAGTAGGCCCCTCCTTATTAGGGAGCTATAGGTATTACTTATAGCGAGATTTTCGATCTATTAGAAAGAGGATATTGCTTAGCTTATTTAAAGGATTAGGTTTAATTTTTATTATATCCCTCTCTATAGAATCAAAAGCCTTAGGTAGATTAGGTATAGGGCTAAAATTAGCCCGTTTTACTACTTTCGCTTTTATATAAGCAAGGCACTGAAAATCTTCCTCCTTTACAGGGTCTAAGTTAAGTATTTTAATAGTTATTTTAACTGTTTTTTAAAGAGGCGTAAGCCGGGATAGCCTAGTTTTACGTACTATACTAGAGCCGCTGTAAATAATTTATTATAGGCCTTAGAGCTAGGTACTATAATGGTTCTACTACTATTTATATTACTATTATCCTAAGCCTCTTTACCCTTTTCTACTAGCTTAGGATCTTCCTAAGGTACTTTTAGTAAATATTAGAGCTTTTAATTTACTATAGGTCTCTGGGGCGGGCCCTATAATTCTATACTAGGGCCAGGGTTACCTAGATCTAAAGGCCCTTCGTTAAAGCTATAGGGTCTGTATTTAAAAAGTCTGCTTCGGCTACAGCCTACTTTATAACTAGGCTTAGCCTCTATAGACTAACAGGGTTTTACTTCTTTAAAGGCTAAACTAAAGCTAATAGTAGTACTATTCGGCTTTATATTACTGCTTTACGCTTCAGCGGTAGTAGGTTCTAAAGGGTCTAAGCCTTCGTTAAACCTCCTAAACTATTTCTTTTAAGTAAAGGATTTAGAAAGCAGTTTAATTATTAGCTTTTTAAAGCTAGTATAGGCTAATAGCTTTATACCTTTAGCAGCTAGGTAGGTAAACCTGTAGCTAGTATAGTATAGAGAGGGACTTAGGTAGCCTTCGATTTATAAAAAGAAGCTACTGGCCTAGAAGTCTAGAAGGCTGATTTACCTATCGTTAAAAGCTTTCAGGACCTTCTTTTAAAGGTAACTACCTGCTTTATAATATTATATCCTACTAAAGAGGTTAATATCTATTATAAGTATACACAAAGTATTCTAAAGCGTTAGCTTTATATATTTAACAGGTTCCTTTTATACGAGTACTTTAAATACTATAGTATTTATACCTCTAGGGGCTATAAGCCTGCCGCTTATTATTATAGGCTTTAACTGCCCTCGGTTAGGGGTATAGTTAAGGAACTATTTCTTACTATTTACAATATAGTCCGTAGAGCTAGTATTATATAGTAGAGTATCCTTAAAGAGGTTCCGGCGGTTATAATAGAAGGGTTTCGAAAGCTTATAGTTCTTTTAAGCCTTAAAGCTAGCCTAGTTCCTAAGGCTAACCTCTAGGTAGTTACAGGCTGCGTTATAACCGCTAAAGTCCTCTACAGAAGCCTTAGAGCTACTATAACCGCTATAGTCTTCTAGCTTGCTATTATTACTATACTAGCTAGTAATAATATAGTAGGATCCTATTATACAAATAAAGGTAGTAGTACTTATAGTAAAGGCTTTATTCTTCTATTAGCTGCCCTTAACACTCCTATTACCTTTATTAGAGGCTTAGCCTTCAAAGGTATTCTTACCTTTTCCTTTGCCTTTGCCTTTACTTTTACCTTTACCTTTACCTTTGCCTTTACTATTGCTAGGGCTATTGTTTACTCTGTTAAGTATTTTAATAATAGTAGAGGCTGGATTACGTTATTCTTTTAAAAGGTCGGCTATTAGGAAGTTGACGTCTAGCGCTATAACCGGCTAGTTTAGTACTCTAGCCGTACGCAAGTGCCCTCTTTGCCTTTTAGCCTATTAAGGGAAGGCTACCTCTATAGCCTTTAAGTACTGGTTAACCTGATCCTTAGCGGCTATATTAATCCTAGCTATAGTTAATTAGTTTACTAGATTACTAAATTTAACATTATATTTAGCTAGGCTAAGGCTAGTCTTACAATACTCTAGGGAATAGAAGTCCCTGTAAAGATAGTCTCTACAAAGTACCGTTAAATAGGAGTAGCGTTGTTCTAATACCCTATAGGCTTTTATCGGGTTTTACAGCTACACAATAGCCTCTTATAGGCCAGGGCTTATAAAGGACTTTAAAAATACTAGTATTATTACTAGAGTATCGTCAAACAGCAGCAGTATAGACTTTAGATTAATAGTAAAACCCCTTATACCTAGGGCTCTATACGCTACTATAAGACTTTGCTTCTATACTTCAAAGCTTTCGGGGCTTATAAGCTTCCAAGCTTTTAAAAAATCGTAAACCTTTTTACTTAGCTCCTTTACTAAACCAGCCTATATAATGTTAGATCCGTTAATAACCAGAGTAATAGTTAATAGTACCGGTAAGGGTAGTATAATAAGAGTAGGCACTAGTATAGAGACAGGTATAGGCTTTATACTAATAGTCTATAGTAGTAAAGGCCCTAAAGTTATAGGGCGTAAAGTAGATAAGCGTAGGCTCTTTAAGGCTGCTAACAGGTTACTAAGTTATTTAGATAGCCCTTATAGGTTATAACCTATCTTTATAGTTAGGCTTTAGAATACTTTAATAGAGGTATCTTAGGTATTAAAGTATTCCTTTATAGTAACCTCTACCTTAAAAACTATATTTTAAAGGTTATTTAACGTCTAGCTATAGGTATTCAAGCTTCCTTCTACTATCGCTAGCTACTATTATTCCAGGGATATATCTTATAACTATCCTTATAAAGCTATTATTACTATAGAATAAATAGGTCCTACTATAATACCTTCTATACTATACTATAGTGCTTACTATCTAATAGAAATAATAGGTCTAGGTCTTTATACTACTAAAGGAAACAGTAGGGCTAAGACTATAGCTACAGCTAGTTTTATATACTAATGCTTTAGGTTAGTGTAACTACTGTTCGCAGTTTCAGTAATAGACTAGTTACCTAGCCTAAGCCTTTTAGGCTTAAAGCCTCTCTCTTTAAAGGTCTTTTACAAAGAGCAACTTCCCTAACCTTTAGCTACTTAAAGGATAGTATAATAGCTATACTAAGGTTTTACTTACCTACTAAGTAAAGGCAAAACCAACTAGTTAATCGGATTCGTTAAAGCAAAAGGTATAGCTTTTATAATAATCTTTTATAAAGAACTAGCTCTGTAATTTTACGCCCTGTAGTAGCAACCACCGGTAGCGCTTTCAGTAGGCTAAAATAGACTCCTATCAGTCTATTTTAGCAGCTTAATTGCCTAGCTTCAACTAGCTTTAATACTCTAATACACTATATCTTATATACTACTCAGCAGTAGTTTAGTACCTACAAAGAGTCTAAAATAACTACGTACCGGTAAGGAATAGCGTATATTAAAGTTATAAGGATTTTGTATAGCGGTACAGTCTTTCTAGCCCTCTAAGGGATCTAAAGCTACTGTTCCAAGCGTTGTACGGTATTTTAAAAGCTTTAAAATAGTACTATTTTATAAGCTTATAAGCCGGGAAACAATATATTTTCCGGGCTTATAACCTGTTTAAAATAAAGGTTATAAAGGCCCTGTAAGGTAAGAGATTACCCTGGCTACAAGGCAGCTAGTACCTTCTAAGAATTCTTTTAAGGGAGTATACAATACTATTTTACTTGGATCTAATAGTTTCAGGGTCTGAAAAGGTTATATTTCAATGGATTACGCTTTACGTTCAGTAGCCTAAAAGCCTAAGACTTTCTAATATAGAGTAGTATTATACTATTTAGCCCAAACGCAACTATTATAGGAAGAGGAACCACCTTCTTCCTATAAACCTACCGACCGAAGCGTAGTAAGGCCTACGCGTCAGCGGGCTGTAGAGTAAAAATCTAAATCCTAAAAAATTTATTTTGTATAGTATTTACAAAAAATAGGCTCGCAAGCTTGTAACGGTACGGCTAGCTTGTAGCTACGGCTGCCGGCCCGGCCCAAGACTATATAAGGATAAGGTACCCGGCCCGGAGCCCCTATACACGGGTAGAGTACCCTGCTTAGGGGAATCTAAGTGCCTGCTAGCACTGGATTACAATATACTACTGTAGCTACAATAGACTATAGCCTATGCAACGTACTAATAGCGCCCGGGCAGCTAGCCGTTTAATACTGCAACAGCTGTAAGGCTGCTGCAATGGCTCTAAGAGTGCTGGAGGTATAGGGTACCCTAACTAGGTCCCTACAGTACCGAACAGTACAATTATAAAACAGTGCTGTAAAGGCCCTAATACTCTGCAGCTATTATTTTTAGTATACTATTTAACAGGTATCTAAGGATTATATATACTAGTAAGGAAACTAAGTTGCGAGTACTCTTTATTATAAGGGATATATTATTTGCTAATTACTTTAATACTCGAAGGTTTACCTAAAGCTACATAATAATACTCTTCGGAGGTATAATTATATAGAAGGCTATAAAGCAGTCGATAGTTACTACTTTATCTATAGAAGCCGAACTAATAGCGTTTATAAGTATTGCTAAGGAAACTACAATACTGTAACGCCTCTTTAAGGATATTGCTTTAGACTTCGGAGAGCTGTAAGTAATCTATTATAATAATGTTAATGTAATTAGACTAGTAGTTAAAGATAGAATACGGATAAGTACCTCTTTAAGGTATATTAATATCTATAAAATATAGGTAAGAGAGTAGGTTAAAAAAGGCATTTTTAATATTAAGTATCTTTAAATGGTATAGATACTAGCTAACGGATTAACGAAAAATCCATTACAACAGCATTTTAAGTATTTTCGGAAGCTCCTTAACCTTTAAAATATTACTAAACTAGTATAAGATCTAGGGGGTAACTTAAAACAAAGAGTTAATTAATAAGACTTATTCCTAATAACTTTATAATAAAGGTATAGAGTATTAGAAACTAATATAATAAACCGATAACCTAAACATCTAACCTATACTTCTTTAGCTTAACGCGTAGATACGTCTTCTAAGCCTCCGCTTCCTTCTCCTTCGCTTTAGTATCCTTTTTAGCCTTTATATTAACTAGAAGACGCTTTAAAAGCTCCTCCTCTTTATCCTTATTATTATCCTTCTTTACTATTTTACCCTTACCCTTATCCTTAGTCTTCTTAGTAAAAGGAGAATTATCCTCCTTCTTCTTTTTATTAGCTAAGCCGGAAGGAGCGGAAATTACTGTTAAAGAATGTTTACAGGTACTAGACGGTATAGAAGGACCGGGCTAAACTAGGGTAAATAACGTTAGAACGCTATTAGTAATATAAAGGAGTAGAGTCCTTAAACTCTTCCTTAAAGCCGGAAAAAACTCTAGCTACCAACTTTTAACGATACTAGCCTCTAGATCCTTATATATATAACGGGTACAATCCATAATCTATATACTTATCAGAACCTATCGATTAGGTCTCTAAAATAATAAACTTACGTTTTTAAAGGTACCGGCTTATTTATATTGTATATACTAAGCAGTAGTAAACGCTAATAATAAAGGACTAATACGTAATTAAGAAGATTAGTTAAAAATATAATACTGGTTACTATAATAGCCGTTTAAAACTTTAAAATAATAAGAAGGAAGTTTTACCCGAGTCTATAAAACATCGTTATTTTATAACGATAGTAATAGGTTTAACCTATAACTAATAAATATACGCCGTCGTTATACTTTAAAGCTAACTTAAAACAACCTATATAGGGCTAGATCCGTTAACTAAGAACCCTATAACCGTCCTTAAACTTCTATAGAAGCTTAAAGAGCGGAAGCTTAGTAGGGTTAACTTTGCTTTTATATAGTATAACTATAGTATTTTAATTATCGTTAAAGAATACTATAACGCTATTAAAAGACAACTTTATAAACGAATTAATATTACTACCCGTATTAATAGGTTTCTACTGCTCCTAGTAGTATAGGAAGCTAAATAATTATTATAATACGTTACAAAACTATAAATAATTATAATAAGAACTAATTAGTTACTCTTTTATAATTAAAGAGTAAAAAGAGTAGTTTTAAACGATTAAAAATATACTCTAAACGACGAGAACTAGTAACCTAGTTTGTTAAGCTGTTTAATAATATACTTTTAATACTAAAAAAACTAATAGAGCTGGAAATCGATATAATATTTAAGGAGGCTATTTCTACGGTTATAATAATTAGAAAGATCGCTTTTATTATTATAGTTTTAAAATATTATAGTCGACCGAATTATTATTAATATTTCTAAAAGAAGAATAATTTCCTTTGTTAACCTTTAAATCGACCTTCTAAAGGTTTAAAAAGTCGACTAATTATAAAGACTTTAAATTACTGGATATAGCTTATCCTAAAGTCTAAAATAGTTTATAGTATACTATAAAGGGATTTAACTCCTAACTACTCTATTAAAAAGGCGCGAGAGCTACGATAGTATTTCTCTCTTTTCTTTAATTTTTAGCATCCTATTATAACAATTGCTTACTGATCACGAATAACTAAGGGGTATATAACAGGATATATAGGGACTTATACCCTAGTCCCGAACCCTAGTAAGCATTCTACCTGCTTAAACCGCTATTCTAGGTATCCATCGTATATATAAAGAGCCTCTAGGAAAGGTATATCAGATAGTTATTTTCTTCCTTTAAACAACAGCTTCCAACCACTCCTTTCCGCCGTATACACTCTTACAGGTCCGGGCCATCACAATTCCATAGACGCCGGTGGCGATGCTGATGGGATCCGCCATGGAAAATCACAGTCTTTTTATACTTTTGCAGCTTAGGAATAATTATCGAAACTCAAACCATACAGATAGTCGCGTCGGTAATATCAAGGCAACTGGCACGAGGCTTTCGGCGATGTGGTTCGCGCCCCTTCATTGCTTTGGGGACCATAGGGATAGCGCTGAATTCCCAGGCTGTGTTGGGCAGTAATCCCGCATGTTTGCATTGGGCAACTGAAAGACGTAGCTTGCCCTGACAGACCTATAGGAGGTAGGTAATATATACATTTTTATGCAGAATTACGCTACAGCACTCGTGGTGTCGGGCCATCTGCTTCGCAGTCTGCCGTTGGCACAGCCACCAACCGAGTTTGAGCTTCCTAGACACAATCGGTCCTAAGGGCCATTTAATCCGTTCATATACGATGCTGATAGGGCAGAATGAAAGACCCATCCCTTGTCAAACAGAGATCAGGCGGATGCTCACAAGGCGCATGCCCCAAGTATATTAACTTGTTCCTTAAGATAATTGAATGGACCATCGCAAAAGGCGGTATGTTCGGAACTCTACATGGTGGCGAGAGGTTGAAGAAGGGTAGCTTGCCGCAGCAGCACAGCCTTCTACGCCGATATGCAGATCTTGCAACCGGTCAAGCCAGGTATTACAGTACTATGTCATGGTCAGACCTGCCATTGGATGATGGTGCAGGTGATTGCATGACGCAGGTGTTTAGTTGTCTAGGGCTTTGCTCGCCCGTGGAGCGTGGCCCGAAGTGAGAGGGCAACGTATAGGAACCCAATGCAAAGAGCACTCCATCCCACAGCTTCCCTGTCCATCTCTTTGCAGGATATCATAATAGCGCGAGCCCTAGCGACAACGTGATCGCCTGTGAGTTTCACCGGACACCTGTGATGAATTGGAGAGAAGAGGGTGTCTGATAAATGGTGCAAGGCCGTTGTTCAACGACGTACGGGTTTCCGAAGCGTCAGGGATGTCGGTGAGGACGTTCAAGAATGACTTGTTTGGTTCGGGCAGCGATGGTTACGATGTTAGAAGTATCACAGCTACCAGGATCAGGCCATTATTCTTCCTGCCTGCTTGGGTAACACTGCAGCCGGGCGAGAAGCAGACGGCTAGATACGGAACACCTAAGAAAGACTATCGCCTTCTCCTCGAACCGTCCAATCCAGAGATGTCAGTGCATTGGCTTTCCTACCGTAGCATGCTATCTATGCATGCGCCTAGTGTGATGTGCTGCAGCAATGCTCTCTCGTGAGCGGTTCTCTGAACATAGTCTGGTATTTCGGCTGAGGGGTTACGCCCGCTTTTATCATTGGCCGCCATTACTATCGCTCAATGGCACAAGGCTGAGCTCGGGTACATCTTGAAGGGGGTTGTTATTATCCATCTTGCTCATTGCTGTTGTTGGAAGCATTCCAGCCGTAAATGACAAATTCCATCACCCCTTTCTATTGCACTAGAACGCGGGATAGGAGTGGGACAAAACAATGCCCACATCAATGCTACAATCCAGTTAATTACCGCCAGGTCAGTAGTGCACACCCGTGTCAAGCATACACCCGACTAACCCTCATGCACGCCCAGAATAACCGCCAAAACCATTCGCCATCATCCCGTCTAATCAACCCGATTTCGTCAACCCGGACGTGTTCTACGCTCCGACCCGTGCATCAAATTCTATTTTCATTACTCGGAAGATATCATGCTATCATATTCGCGACCGACAGCCAACCGCCACAGTTCTCCTATCGCTCATGAGCCTCTCAGATCCCAAAGCATACTTGAACTCGCTCTGAAGTCTCTGCGAGTACCTAAGAACATCCGGGCCAATGACGAGCCCCACGATACTCGGGACCAGCTAACAACCATGTCATGGTTTCACTTTTACCTCCCTCCATAGCTCTACTATTGCCGCTGCCAAGTTTTGTTACCTTATGCTTGAGAGACCAGGCGACTGGCACAGATATTCTATAGTTATCGACGGTGGGGCCGCAATGAAGAGTGCGAAAAGATTACGCGGAGCATTCTAGATCGTCGAAGTTCAACGCTTGGCGCTCATCACCCAGTAACACTCGAAACAAAGACCAGCTGTTGCAGTAGCAGGTATATATGGTGCACTAGCTGATGGCAGCATCAGCGGATCCGTTTTTGCTGTCACACCAGCCTAGTCGGGTTCCTTCGTGGTCAAGACCAGCTAAAGGAGCCCCTGGTTCTGCTAACGGAGAGTTTCGAGGGTCCCGAGTCTCAGGTCGGAAATGATGATCTGTTGGGCTGGAAATGCATGATTGACTTGCCGAGATGTATCGTTCACTACAACGCCATGAAGATGCCGAGCGTCTGTAGAGTACCACCCCGGGAAACAATTCTGTACATGTGGCTGGCAAAGACTGGCAGGAGGACAACGGAGTGCGTGTCCAATTATGTAATCTTCAGGAGGCACCAGGGACGCTCTCATGGGACTGGAGAGATATTGAAGCGGTTTCTAGAAGCCTCGCTCTACTCGGTTGTGAGACGAGCCATGCAGCTCCTGCTTGCTCCGCTGATGCATGCTCAAGGTCGCCGCGAAGAGGCTGTCATATTGATGCAGGGCGTTGCCAGCTGGGCGGAGCGGAAACTGGGTCCCGGTCACACTGTCACGCAATCGTATTCTGCGCCGATTGAGGCATTGGAAAGCCCGAGGGCCGGAGGAATACTTCAGAGGACCTGGGAGGCCAGCATTTATATTCAGGCCCCTGCTGGACAGCCGGGCAGGGCGATGGAGCCTTAGTAGGGCGGTGGACTGGGTCGTTCTCTAGTCCTCCCTTTGGCCGGTTGATTGCCAAATAGATACAGCCAGCATGAGACTAAACATGACTGACAGGGACTTGGAGACGGTTTCCTCGCTCGCTTTGGACTCAGTCAGTATCGTGCACCAGCAGCTCACGTTGCGTATTATGTTTGCATTAGATTTTGCTAACGAATACGAGCTCAAGCAATGGTGTTGTTTCTAGTTCCAAAGCATTCCGAACTTGATGCTGACCTGCCTTGATCAGCAGAGCTGTCCTGGACATACCTGGCCGTTTCAATTGCTTTGTTCGGTTGAGGCCTAAGTACGGTAGCCTGTTGCAACTGATACGCTACCATTCCCGCGTCTGCGGACATCTGCAGTACCCCTGAATTAGACCCCTTTGGTTGAGGTACCTTAGGACATGGTGTACCTAGGGATTTAAAGACTGAAAGCTGTTTCCTTATTCACTCTCTAGCGACTATTACTGATCAACCTCCATGTCCTCTCCTGAGTCTCATACGACTATTGCGTCGACTAAGCAGGATACTTCATGGAGAAGCCATCGCCCTCCGCGTCTCACAGACGGTCTCAGGTGCATACGATAGGAGTCGTGTAAATTGTCCATATTTGACCCATTTTATTTCGTTAAACAATGGCATTGTTAGGATGCCGCACCGACGATGTACCATACCTAACCCTCTGTCGCTGACACAATCCCCTTGGTTGAGAGACAATACCATTGATAGGACAGCACTAATACCGTTCAGAGAACAAAGCCACTGGTACGGGCGCAACATGTTTACCCGGAAGACAATGGCCCGGCATATAACACGTTCCCCTCGGTTCTGTTCATCAAAGAAAACATTTAGAGTCATGACTGGCCCGAGAAATCATCGTTGATCCCACCAAGCCACCAGCACCCAAGCAAGATAGGCAGCTAGCTACCTACCTAGGTCTTTTCTCCGCGGTTGACCACGAGGCAGAGAGCAGGGGCACCTCCCTACGGCAGCCTTGGCCTTCCTCTCTTTGCGGCGTCCAAGAACAACGCCAATAGAGACCAAAGTGATGGTCCAACCAATGCTAACCGACCTTGACACAGGCCGGCAGGTGGAAGTGAAGCGCGGTCAGATAGTCTGGCTCAATAATCTATCATACGACGATGTCCAGGCTCTGGGGCTTCGTAGGACTGCCAAGAAGCAACTGGTCGACCACCCCGTGGTAATCTGGAACGTCAATGACGACGGAACGGTTGACATCTTTGGCCTTACGAGTCTAGGATACCCATACCATCCTCTCCTGAAGACACGTAAAGGCGACCACGGGTTCTGGAGCTGCTATGTTCCTGTCGCCCCCACTACCAATGCTCAATACGGCGGCGTTGACTTTGGTGCGCAGCTGGCGTTGACAGACGGGGCCGACGTCATGGATCACCCATGTTGGCTAAGACTCAGGAGGTGCACTATTGCTCTCAGATATTTGCGCCCATGTAGAGAACGATGGGGATGCCTCGACGTCGGATCGCTGAGGGTCCTGGAAGATATTCTGCGGCGAAAGAGTACGATGGACACCTGGCATTCTCAGGATGCCTCACAGAGCGAACCTTCACCAGACGGCGATGCATACGAAGACGGTTGGCAGGCGGTGTCGTACAAGAAGTCTGGCAGGGCGGCAAAGACAGTCCTCCGTGTTGCGGTTGTACTTGCTTGCACTGCTGTGATTTCCTCTGCGTTTGCTGGGTAAAGCAGCTCATGGTGCGAGGTCGTCGTACCACGGACCCACGCCGACCTAGCAGGTGTGCATATGGCAAGGTCGGGTACTAGAAATTATTCTCTTCGGGCTGGTCCCAGACACCGGCGCGAGGAGTCATTGCTCGCTCTCAACACTCATACAGAGGTCTTTAATATACCGAGTGTGTTGATAGGTTACCATGTGACATCTTTGCACGATGAAAGCGTGTGTCTTTCTCATTAACTGCCCGTATGTCCCTGAACTATCTACCCGTATGAATAGGTATAAATTTCCTCATGGTCAAGCTCCTCCCTTATCTCCACTGGGATTTCTGCTATACCGCTACTGTAGGACACCCTTCAAGTTCCTCAAGGGTGAAACCGAGAGGCCTGCCATCCTGCATTTCTTGTTCTCTTCTCAGCACGCCTTACTTGACCAATCTCGATAACTTAAAAGACATCTTCCTTCTTGGCAGCCACTCAGTGGAGTTTACATAAGTAACAGCTTCTCTCTTTCTCCGTGACCTTTCTACTTCTCAACAACTTTGGCAAAGGAACCGGCCTTGGGTATCTGGTTGTCACTGCAGGTCTACCTATGTTCAAGTCATCGTCGATATCCTAGCGAAACTATGCCAGGATCTTAGTTAATCAATTGCTTTGGTTACTTTGGCATATCGTGCCCTTCCGCTATCTGTACTTCCCCCCGTTTGTTGTATGCCTCACCTATTGCATCCAACCCTGAGGTGGCGTTCCTCTCCAACCACCAACCACTAGGGACACCAAGATGGGGCAAATGTTTGCTTGACGCTTCCGTCACGCATTTGCTAGTGAAATGGCGGTGGACCATCCGCGTTTCCCTTCTGCCCAATTCTATTGCAACATGATATGGTTTCTGAGCCCTGAGTGAATCACGGGACCACTCAGAGGCTGATATCCATGTGCCGTTGGTGCATGGGAACCCCAAGCAGCCAACGTCAGCAGCACCACGGGACGTTTAGCCGGCAGTTCCACGCTGACGCCACATCACGAACCCACCTGTAGAATCAACTGGGAGAACAGCGATCAAAGGTGCCGTGATTGTGGAGTTCTGCTCGTCCAGTGGGATCCTCCGCGCGAACGTGGCGGGTTTGTGTGAGCCTTGGCTACCACCGGACCTTGAACGGTTCGGGAGTGGCTCAGACCGGGCGGATGCGGCATGCATTTGAGTGCCGGGAGAGCGGCCTGGGCCCTACAAGATGCTTACTTGTAGCAGAGAGTGCAGAGAGTGCAGAGGCCGGCGAGGGTGTGAGCGCCTGGATTGGTACCCCAACGAGCCGCCTCTGTATAACAGCATGTGTTGGGTGAGATCGTATATTAATTACGCCGTGCGCCGTCAACGAAGATTCAGAGAGCTTACTGGTAAACCGGCCGACGCATCCGGTTCCTGACACGGCCGGATCTACTACTATTGGGTCGTCGCCCAATGTTGGTCCAGATGTAGTCCTGCGCCGGGATAGTTAACGGCAGTTGCTGCAACTGTAACGGTTTAACCGTTGCTGCGATGCCATTGATAGGGCTGCAGTGCTTCCGGGCGTGCGTGAGGGTGGAGAGCTCGCAATGATGCAGGTCTCACCTCGCCGGCATGACTGACCATTGAAGTCACTGTCCCTGGCATGTTGGACTCGGCACCCGGCCAATGGGAGACCAAAGACACCAGGCTGCTCCGTCAGCGACAGATAGGACGGGATGTCAAGCCAGCGTTGTAGCGCACTCCATTTTTTATGGAGGCCATGTGCCAGAAATCCTACCATGGCCTTCTCGCCTCCAGGTGGTTGGGAACAGTCGGAGGCAGGCCTGTC
Source organism: Remersonia thermophila (assembly GCF_042764415.1). NCBI lineage: Eukaryota > Fungi > Ascomycota > Sordariomycetes > Sordariales > Chaetomiaceae > Remersonia > Remersonia thermophila. The sequence goes on along the minus strand of NC_092221.1, from coordinate 3,150,639 downwards.
ACGGCGCCGTCCCTTTCATTGTCCCAGCCTGCCAGCCAAGCATGCATGTTGGTGAAAAGAGATGTTCCTGTTGCCTCTGATCGCGAGTACGAGAATCACCTCATTCTCGACACTTCCAGTGTGAAGTGTAAAATAGAAACCTCGGAGCATGAACCGACCCAACGCGGGTCGGTGGATGCTGCAGCATGTGAACGCTGCAGGGGTTACCTGGTTGGATTCGGCGATGCAGTCCGCCAGGGGGTTGGACTCGTGGGGTGGCGCGAAAATGGGGGGAAGCATTCCTTCGTTTGTCACCCTGTCACCTTGACCTCCAATGTGTCACGATGCGGACAAAAGGAACTCATGCCAGCATTATGTTGGACAGAAGATCGGCAATACCCCTCGAGCTCCCCGGTGACGGGCTTGGAGCAAGAAGCTGTTGGTTGATGTCCTTCGCGGTTCATATCCCGCCAAGTGTGTTGGCCTCGATTCGGCCCGGTTGAACAAACCGCTGATGAACTTGGGCATTGTCCGTGGATCAGCAACGAGCAGGCTCTCACGAAGTGGATTTGTTTAACATCATCACCATCGTCAGCGCCTGGTGGTACCTGTCATTTCTTCGAGCGCCGTGCCGCCATTGAGCTGGTCGCCGGGTTCCGACTCCACCGTCGAGGTTCGTGTTGAAGAGAGTACCTAGCGCTTGCCTTTGTCCACTTTACCAGTCCACTAAGTTATCGCGGTGTTGACGGTGGGCTCGCCCGCGCGGGCACGAGCTCGCCATTACGGGTGACCATGTCTTATCGTGACACACTCCACATGCGTTTGTCTGCAGAACGAACCGACCGGAGGTTGAGCTTGGCTGGCTGGGATGCCCAATCACTGATGCATACGCCATGGCTTGGCCCTCTGGGCCAGGGCAGGGACCGTGAGGCGAAGCTGACTCCTACCAGGGCCACCACGCCAGCAGGCCACCGAGGGTCGGTTTGGCATTTCAAAGATATGGACTGTTTGATGGATTGCTCCGAAGATGCCAGACGGTACTGTTTCATCGCCCGGCTAGCGGGGTTCCCACATGTCTCCAGCCCGGTGTTCCGGACCCGAAGAGGTCTAAACGCCTAGAGAGCCATCATCACTCCATATCTACGGTGCTAGAATCCTCTTCCTCTGCTTCTTCAAGGAACCTGCCATCAGCCAGTCAGTCTCTCACGCCCACCGGTGACGGTCACACATCCCAAAGCACCGCCATGCCACCATGGGACTCTACTCGCCAGCCCCGCCAGCTCGGTCGTTCAGCGACGACAAGGCCACATTGCTCACATCTTGGTGGATTGTGGCCATGTGCACAGTCGTGATCTTCCTCCGTCTCATCGGCCGTCTCATCCGCGTCGAAAAGCTCTTTGGCGAGGACAAGGTCGCCGCGCTCGTCTTGCTCCCGCTCTTCGCTCGCATGGCCTTCATCCATCCCGCCCTCGTCCTCGGCACCAACAACGTTCTCGTCTCCGAGGAGAGCCCCCTGACAAAAGAAGACATCGCTCGCCGTGAGATAGGCAGCAAGCTCGTCTTGATCAGTCGCATTTTGCAACCCGCCATGTACGTCTTGCCCGCTTCCCCTTCCCACCTGAACCGCATCCCCTCTCTAACCGCCCGGCCACGCAAGCAGCCTCTGGCTCCTCAAACTCGTAACTCTCAAGTTTTTCGACCACCTCGTCTGGCAGTCCGGAAAGCGCAGACACTCCATCCTGCTCCTCGCCAGCCGCATCATCCTCGCCGTCACCTTCCTGGGCGTCGTCATCGCCAACCTCGCCGAGTGCCGGCCCTTTTCCCATCACTGGCAGGTCACCCCGGACCCGGGCGGGCAGTGTAGGCAGGGCTACGCCTACCTGATCGTGCACACCGTCTTTCACGGGTTGACGGAGCTTTTGCTGGTGGCATTCCCCGTGGCGATTGTGTTGAAGGCGCGGAGCCTGCCAGCCTCGCGAAAGGCGTTGCTGATCGTGCTGTTTGCGCTGCACTTGCTCAGCGTCGCCGTCGCGGTGTACAGGGTGCCCAGGGTGCTGGAGGATGACGGATACCAGGCGACAAGGACAGGCTGGGCAAGCGTGGAAGTGTTGGTGGCGACGTTTGTGACGAATACGTTGGTGTTGGGGACATTCGTGAGGGATAAAGGCGTGAAGAAGAAGAGGTTCAGGTACCAGCCGCCACAGCCTGGGGAAGAGGGGCTGGCGATGCGGGCTGCGAACGGAGGATTGAGAACTGGGAGGACGATGAAAATGGGGTTGGGGTATCCGGATGACGAGACGGGGGATGAGGAAGTGGTCGGGGGGGTTGAGGAGAGGGGGAAGACGGAGATGGCGGAGGATGAAGACCTGGAGAGGGCGAAACAAGCGCTTCACGATCGTGCAAGCAGCGGGAGTGCAGACTCGCTGATTCCCCGAGGAGCAGGGCTGCGTCCACCACAAACGCCGAGGCGGGACAACAGCGGGGTGATGAGGACGACAACCATCCAGGTGGCGGTGTCCGCGGCAGATCAACGTGAGCCTCGGGATGCCGATGCGGACGACGCGCACGGCATCAGGCTGCGGCCGGCGGATGGAGTGGTCACGGCCCGAGTCCAAGGGCGGCTTCGCGGGTCAAGCATTCGTTTGCGGGAGATGAGGGGGCTCCCCGAATCAGGCTCTTGATGCTTCATATTGCTTGTGGTTCTTGGGTTTTCTGTAGCTTAGTGTCTATAATTACTAGATGCCATGTAACGAACATTTTCCTTCCTAAAGCTAACTGCAAGCCATGAAGCATGTGTCCATCTTGACTTCTTGCGATGCGGCACTCTTCCCCAGGCGGCATCCTATCCATCAACGGCCGCAGAGGTCCTGCAGGGACTTAGGCTCTCTCTCTCTCTCACACACATGTTCTTCCACAAGTCCTTCGGTGCATCACCCGTGGTTCACGCAGCTCGGCGTGGCGTCCTTGGCTCAGCACGCGACCCAACCAGGAACCGAAGCAAGCTTGCCCCTGAGCTAGGTGGCTTTGGGCAGCGTCGCCGATGCACGGGGCGTTCCCAGCCAACGGTGCTACCCACTACCAGTACTATACACAGTACGCAGCATACAGGAGATGCCGGTGCCAAGTGATCGCTAGAGAATGTCGTTATCAGCGATGAAATCTCTTGGGGGGGCGCTAGCGAAACAAAGGGCAGGATTGGCTCCGGTGTACGTGGGGGTCGTTGGGTGGAGGTTCACGCGAGAGCCTCGTGGCTGTTGTGACTCCCTGACAGAACGCAGGACAACCGCCGGGCAGGCTAGCTGAGTTGAGCATCGCACTGACAGAAGCGGAAGTCTTCTCGCAGGATGGCCGTCTTCCCTTGTGTGATGAGGGAATTATGGTTGCAATGCCGAGCGAAAGACAGGTCTCCTTCACTGCCCGTCCTGTGGTGCAGTATGAACCGGCAGCCTGTCAGCCCGCCGATGCAGCCTCCGATGCTTCCAGATTCCAGTTGTTTTTGAGACACGCCCGGTTTTTGTACAGACACAGCGCACGGCGTGCAAAACACCCAGCGCCAGCAGCGCTACATCCGTTATCGCTTGTCGGCGTTGTCGGAAGCTAACTTGGCGAAGTGCTTGGTGTTGTTTCGGCCGTTCCCACCCCTGGGCCTGTTTCTCCTCTAGCGTAACACACCACACCATTAACTATCTTCTGGAATGCCGCTAAGAATAGTGCAGGATGTTGCGGATTCCACCCGATAATAACGCCGGCTGGCAGCCTTTCACATGGGCCGCCGAGTCCCTGAGCCGGCCTTGTTGGTCTTTAGTGGTAGAGGGATGCTCGGATCGGTGCCGAACCATGAACGCGCCAAAACCAAACCAGCCATGCATGCGACAAGCCGGCCCCCGGACCCATCCTCCCAAGGCCGCTGATGATTTGCCCTGCCAAGGAATCGCTGTCTGCTCCAGCACCTGCGACGATGCGCATATGTACTCCGCTTTTCAACGTTGAACAACCCCCGTCTGACACCCTCCACCGGCACCCCACCATGTTTTTATCCCCAGAGCTGTTGTCAAAGTCCACGCCGACGTCTTGCCTATCGATCTATGGGCACGCTTGTCAAGACGGACCCAGTCCTCGGGAATTACATGGGACGTGCCGGTCTGCGCTGATACCTCGCCACGAGGAGCTCCGGGGACTGTGCGACGAGCATCGCGGCCTCATCCTGGTCCGGCACTCGGGCCTCCGGCAGAGCGAAGCCCACTCACCGAGCTACTTCCTACGCCCACCAAGCTCAAGAGTGCGCCGCTGGGCAACCTCAAGACGAGGTGGTTGAATCGACGGTCGGCTGGTCTCAGCATCTCCTTTCCGCGAAGACTCGGAACAGCGGCAGGAGGCGGGGCACTTTCGGTCAACCAGGCGAGCAACTCTCACGGTGCCTCATGTAGACATAGTACCAACAAGATCCGACCGGAAGTGGTACCCACGTCACGTCACCTACGCATCATCACCCACCCATCAGCACCCCTTCGCCTTCCCCGTCCCCGACGCCAGCATACCCTCACCATGCCTTCGCGGCACAGCGACATCGAGATGAGCCAGCTCGGCCGGACGCGCAGCGCCGCTTCCGCAGCCACCTTCTCCCGACCGGCCAGCCGCGCCGGGCGGCTCTCCTTTAAATCCCACTTTGCCAACTTTATCGACTCCTTCCGGCGCGACGACGGCACCAGCAGCACGGGCACCAGCGCCGCCAGCCCTTTCCTCCACGTCACCCCCGCCGCCGACGACGATGACTTTGACACCCACTGGCCCCATGACCACCACCACCACCACCAGAACCAAAGCCAGAACCGCTCCCGGCGGCCCTCCTTTGCCGGCAGCCACCGCACTGAGCGGTACTACGACCTGCGCTCCGCGACGAGCAAAACCGCCTCGACCCTCCTCGCGCGCGAGCTCAAGGGGAGGCACCTGCAGATGATTGCCATCTCGGGGTCGATCGGGACGGGGCTGTTCGTGGCTTCAGGGAGGGCGCTCAGTCAGGGCGGGCCTGCGTCGTTGCTCGTGGCATACGCCATCGTGGGGGTCATGCTGTGGTGCACGGTGCAGGCCATGGGGGAGATGGCGGTTATGTTTCCCGTGGCGGGGAGCTTCTCGGCGTATTCGACGCGGTTTTTGGATCCGAGTTGGGGGTTTTCGATGGGGTGGAAGTAAGTTTTGTTTTCTGCGTCTCGAGGGGCCGCGCAGGGGGGACGTGGGCGTTGGAAAGGTGACAGGCTGACACGTTGACGCGTTGCGCAGTTACGCCATGCAGTGGATCGTCGTCCTCCCGCTTGAGGTCATCGCCGGCGCGCTGACGGTTGCGTACTGGAACCCGGCGCTGGACCGGTCCATATTCGTGACGTTGTTTTTGTTGGTCATCGTGGCCATCAACCTGGCGGGAGTCAAGGGGTACGGCGAGGCCGAGTTCATCTTCGCCATCATCAAGGTCACCGCCATCGTCGGCTTCATCCTGCTCGGCATCGTCATCAACATCGGCGGCACCCCGACCGGCGGCTACATCGGAGGGACCTACTGGCGGGATCCTGGACCCTTCAACAACGGCTTCAAGGGTCTCTGCACCGTGTTCGTGACGGCTGCGTTCGCTTTTGCCGGGACCGAGCTGGTCGGCCTGGTAAGTTCGGGGCATTCTTCCGCTCCCTCCTCCCTGAATATCGCGGGCTAACCACCACCAGGCCGCCGCCGAAACCGCCAACCCGCGCAAATCCCTCCCCACGGCCATCAAGCAGGTCTTTTGGCGCATCACCCTCTTCTACATTGTCTCCTTGATTCTTGTCGGCCTGCTCGTGCCCTACAACGAACCTCGCCTCCTCGGCGCCACCAACATGGCCGACGCCACCGCCAGTCCCTTCGTCATCGCCATCGAGAGCGCCGGAGAGACCGTCCTGCCTAGCGTCATGAACGGCGTCATTCTCATCTCTGTCATCTCCGTTGGCAACTCCTCCGTGTTTGGCTCGTCCCGCACCTTGGCGGCGTTGGCGGAGCAGAACCAGGCGCCGAGGATCTTCGCCTACGTGGACAAGAGGGGAAGGCCGTTGGTGGCAATTTTGGCGGTGAGCAGCTTTGGTTTGCTGGCGTATCTGGCCAGCTACGAGAGTCATGCGAGCATTTTCGACTGGCTGCTTGCCATCAGCGGGCTGAGCACGCTATTTACCTGGGGGAGTACATGTCTGGCGCATATCAGGCTGCGCAAGGCGTGGACCAGGGCGAATCGGTCGCCGGAAGACCTGCCCTTCCGGGCTCAGGCAGGCGTCGCGGGAAGCTGGGTCGGCCTGATCTTGAACGTTGTCGTCTTGATTGCGCAGATTTGGGTGGCGCTTGATCCGCTCCCGAGCGCGGACGGGGCGCCCATGTCGGCTGTCGAGCTGGCAGAGAACTTTTTCCTGCAGTGCCTCGCGTTGCCGGTTGTGGTGGTTATGTGGCTGGGACATAAGCTGTGGTATCGGACAAAGGTTGTGAGGACAAAGGACATGGACATTGATACAGGGAGGAGGGATTGGGGGGGAAGGTTGAGCGTCATCAAGGAGCAGGAGGATGAGGAAAGGAAAAGCTGGCCGAAATGGAAGAGGCTTTACAGGATTATTTGCTAGCTACCGTGCTTGCTATTTCCACCTTCATTTGTTACGGTGGATCCGGCAATAATTACTTGTGTTCTCACTCTTGTATGTATCCGTTGTCCGTCCGGGCCCCCCGAGCCTCTGATTGTTCTTGTTCCCCTACGCATAAGTAATACAGCGGGTTTCATTCGGCCTTGGAGACAACCAACCTAGACCCCAGTCGAGTCACAAGAGGTACCCCCGGATGCGACGGATAGCGAAGGAGCAGAGTGTAACTAATGACAATGACGAACGGGTTTATACTAATTTACCTATCAGGTGTTCGCTCTGAGCAGGTCTCAGGTCAGGGCGTCATGACCCCCATCAAATGCATCAAATGAGGAAATGGAACACGACAAGGACACTTGACTCGTCTCAAGTCCGCTTCTTCCTGTTGCGTTCTTCCGTTCTCAACTTGCAACCCACCGTGGCATCTGGTTCGCCGGCTAGAATGTCTGGTTGGCGAGCCCAATTTGTTTCTCCATGTTGTGCATCGAGTTGTTGATGGTTTCCTCCACGTTTCTCTCCGTTGTTCTACCTATTTGAGGAATGCATCTTGCATCGGCTAAAGTCTCCGACGCATTCGTGTAACCTGTACCATTCTAGGCGCAGCAGGTTGTCTCCAGAACATCAAACGGCATGCCCACTGTAAAAGGGGAGCCTTTAACCAGCCCGTCAGCCAGAAGTACACGATTGGAGTAATTATTATACAACCAATCTCGAATGAGGGAGCCACCAGTCACTCTCATCTCCAGTCCTTGTCATCATGCATCTCGCCAGCCTCTTTTTCGTGCTTGTCGTCAGATATGCGGTAGCCAGAACTCTCCCTTTTGAGAACATCCGCCTCTCAGAGGAGGATGTCGAGTCCTTGTCAACCATCGGCTTCGGTGACCTCGACGCAGCACCAGAGCGGGATTCATGGGATGGTGCCACGCCAACATGCCGAGCCTGGCCAGGCACCGAGGACTGGCCTACCGATGCTGAATGGGCACAGCTGAACAAGACACTGGGCGGTGCCCTGCTACGCCCCATACCGGCTGCGGCGGTGTGCCATATTGATGATGTCCATTACAACGAAACCACCTGCCGCTGGCTGGTTGAAGAATCTGGGCAGACGCACACATGGCTCAATGACCCCCTCTCCACGCTGACGCAGTGGCCGCAGGGCGGTACCTGTCGGTTGGCCTTGAACACGGCGGGCGAGTGCACCCGGGGCGGGTATCCGGAGTACGTGGTCAACGCCACGACGGTGAAGCACATCCAGGCGGCCATCAACTTTGCGCGCAACAAGAATATCCGGCTGGTGATCAAGTATGTTTTCCTGTGTGGCCGCCGAGGAAGAGCCAAAGGTTGACGAAGCAGAAACACCGGTCATGATTTCGCTGGACGCTCCATGGGAGCTGGGTCCCTGAGCATCTGGGTGCACAACATCAAGGACTTCAGCTTCATCCCTGAATACACAGCTGGGCTCTACCGGGGCATGGCTGTCCAGGTTGGGGCTGGCCTGGAGAGCTGGGAGCACAGAAAGCACATGGCTAAACACAACATATCTGTCGTGACACCTGGGGGCGGAACCGTTGGCGCTGTGGGCGGATGGATCTCAGTGGCCGGCCACGGCTGGCTAACATCCAAGTTTGGTCTGGGAGCCGACCAGGTGTTGGCCGTCAACGTCGTCACCGCGGATGGACGGTTCCGGACGATCGACATGAAGAGCGAAAATTTAGAGGAGGAGCTGTGGTGGGCATTACGCGGAGGCGGACCAAGTACATTCCCCTGGGCAACCCCCCAGAGAACGGTCAGCCTGCTAACCAGCCCCTCCAGGCACCTTTGGCGTTATCACCTCCGTCATCCTCCGGGCCTACGCACCCGTAAGTATCGCTCGCGCAGCCATCACCTTCTCTATCTCCTCCTCCGACCCTCCCTCTTCCCGCGAGGTCTTCTGGAACTCCATCTCGAGCTACTACCTCTTCTGCGCCAATTTCGTCACCTCCAACGGCGGCTATTGCCACGACTACATCTACCCCCTTGGCAACGGTTCCTTCAACTTTTCCACCCAGATCACCCTTCCCAACCTTTCCCAAGCCCAAACGCTCGATCTCTTGAACCCGCTGTACAAACAGCTCGGCCAGCCCTTTCCGGAGGCAAGTTTGATCCAAACCTTTCCATACGCGGACAGCACCCTCACCGCCCCGCCCTCCCGCTTGCGCGAGACACGGTACCGATCTCGCATTTTTCCGGGCTATCTTTTCCGCAACGTCTCTGGCGTGAACACCAACATAGGTTGGAACGAGGTGTTCGCCTCGATACGGCGCGCGGTCGAGGAAGCGGGGTACACGTTTTCGGGGGTAAGTTACGCGATTCCCGAGCCGGCCCCTCTGCGGCCCGAAGGGGAGAGCCGTTGGTCGGATCGGGGGGCGGTCAATGCGGCGTGGCGCTGGCCGGTGGTCTTGCTGGGGAGTTTGGTTGAGGAAGACGCCATCGGGACGGTATTGAGTGCAGCCGAGGCGCGGGCAAGAGACGCACGGGCGAGACAGTACGTTGGAGAGTGGCAGGATCTCATGCCAGGTGTTGGAGCGTATTTGAATGAGGGCGATCCGATGGAGGAGGAGTGGGAGTGGCGGTTTTATGGCGAGAGCATGAGAAGGCTGGTCGGGGTGAAGAGGACTTGGGATCCGTGGGGTGTGTTTTGGGCGCCCAACACGCCGGGGAGCGGTGAGTGGTACGTCACGACAGAGTATCCGGGGGCTCAAAATGGGAGGCTTTGTCGGAAACAGGGGCGATGAGCCTGGGCCGAACGGGATTCGGAGGCGATGTGCCAGAGAGGAGCCGGACGGACAAGCAAGTCTGCACACGAGGTCTCTTTCTTATGTAGAGGATCACCATGATTATCGTCATGTTAACTTCATCATCAAAAAGAACATGTGACATACGCTATATACTTGTCTGTGTCACCCCGTCCATACTCCTAGATCATATCCCCGCCAACCCAATATCCGGACTCAAAAGCCCTCTCAGCGCCTCCTCCACCGGCGTCAGCGGCGCCATCTCGCCGTCCGCGGCATCGCCGCCTCCTACACAGCCCGAAGAGACATCCATCATCCCGTTCCCCGCTGCTGCACCCACCGTCGACGCCACCGCATTCGGATACCCCGTCCCTAAACTCCCTAATGGAGCATATCCCTGCGGCGGGAATCCCAACGCCCACCCCTGCTGCTGTGCCTGTTCCTGCTCCTCCCGCTGCTGCTGCTGAAGCAAGAGCCGCCTCTGCTGCTCCTGGTGTATTGCCGCCTGTTGCGTCGCCGCATACGGCGGGTAGGATCCGACGACGCGCGCCGAAGGCATCCCTTGCATCGTTCCAGTCGTGGGAAGAAGCCCTGCGGCGGACGCAGCAGGGTAGACCGCGGCGCGGGGCATGCCGTACACGTGCTGCATGGGTGGCATTACGGGCGGGAACGCCGACAGAGCGGCCGGCACTGGGTAGGCCATGGGCGGAGGTGGGACGCAGAGATCCTCGATGATCGGCGTGGTTGCGGAGGCCGTCCAGAGGGAGGTGGGTGGCGAGAGCGCGCCTTGAAGCGGTGATGGGTTGGCGCCGAGGGGCGTCCCTGTCCCTGGAGCCTGGCCGGTGAAGGAGGTCGGCGGGGAGGTGATCATCCTCCCTAGCGATGGTCCTGCTGGCTGCATGGCCTGGGATGGGGCACATCCCGAGTCGTATGGAGCTGTTGAGACGCAAGGGAGAGCATCATACGTGCTACCATTGTAGGGAGGGTTCCGCTGATCGTAGCGACGGTTCATGCTGTTTCAAGCAGAGCGGTGAGATGAGGTGATAGGGAGTCCCGTAGCTTTGGAAGAAGTCACGGGAATAGGCAGGAGATGAGTAGAAGGAGACCAGGAGGAAACGGGACGCACGCGGCGTGAGGCGAGTAACAGGCCTTATAGTTGCGTTGGTCTGAAGGCGGGCTTGCCTCGCCTCGCACTGCGAAACCCAGACTGCCCCGGGCTCAGGCTTCGGCCATCCACAAGACCCAGTCGATTGCCTTGACGCACAGTAAGTTTCCTGCCTCGTCGCCTTTGGGACGGATTGGGATCGGACCTGTTCGGGAGACCCAACTCCGCACATGCGCACCCCAGGGGCTGTCCAGGAAGTTGGAAAGGTTTTCTGAGAACTACTACGAATAAAGACAGACAGACGGTTGGACATCGGGTCAGACTCTTCACAACTAACGATGAACCGTCTGCATTTCTCCACGGCTGGACCTCTTCGCTGCCTTGTTTCAGGGCTTGGCCTGACCGGGGCAGACCGGAGGCCGGCCCGGTGGTCGGGCCCGCCATTCCTCAGGTCCGAGCATTTTGTGGAGACGCTCGGCCCCACCTTTCCGGACATGGACATTTTGGGTGCAAAAGCTTAACAATCCGGAGGCAAGCCCAACATGAAAGAAAAGAAAAAAAACTAGCGGACGCCTATGTGGTTGTGAGCACTGGCCTGCCAAGGAGAGCCGACACCCACAGAGCTCCCGTCCTCCGGGTTTCGACAACGTAATACAAAGGCGCCAACGGCCGGATTTCGTGGGCATGGTGCCCAACCACGTTTCTGAGCCGCTCTCTTCCAATATCTGAATGTCCAACATTTAATGCTTTGCGCCCTACCAGCTCTAACTGAGCCATTGCTCTCGGTCCCCTTCTTCTCTCTGTCAGTCCAATCGTTCTGACTCAAACCGCTCCCCCCTCATTTCAGTCGAACGTCTTTTCTTCCGTCACCGTATATTTCATTCAACACCCCACAGCACCCTTACCGCAAGCCTCGACTCAGCATGCACATACGCCACACACTGATCCGACTGCACATTCGCAAGCACCGCGTCATCGCCCAACCAGAGTTCCATGAGATCAAATGGGAAGACGACTGCGAGGTCCGGCCGGTAACTCGCGGCAAAGCGAAGCAGTTCGGCCTCGAGGAGGCATCCCCAAAAACCGTCTTCAGTGACGAGCCTTTCCGGATGCTATCTTGTCTGTCACATTCCTCCCAGCCGCCTTTGACGGGCCATGGCAACTTTGCGTCGGGAAAAGATGGCGAAGAGTAAAGACAAGCACTTTGCTTCGTCGTACAGGAAGCTCGGTAGCGCATAATCTTCCGTTCATGATGATGTCTGTGTTTGTGATTCGGTTGCAGGCAGAGGTGCTGTTCTTAGGTTCTTACAGCCCAATGCAATGAAGCATACACCGTTCCTGTATCGCCATTGGCACCCGGCATTCTCATCGCCGTTTTTCATCAGTTTGACTGGCCATGCTCATTCATCGTAGGCCGAGGTTTCTGTCCGTACGATCCTGCTCCTGCTAGCCTGAAACATGATCTTGCAACGCCATCCCAATGTCTAGTTATATCATGCCATTCCGATACTCCAAGTCCCCAAAATGGACGACAATCGATGATCCAACCTAGCGCCGAATGTTCCCATGTACCTGTGCAGTGGAAAAGAAACCCCCCAAAAGCAAGGACAAAGAAGAGTACAGAGAGAGGTAGACAGACACACAGAAAGAAAAGAAACGGAATGAGGTCACCCATCATCGCCCCCCTCCGCCGCATCCATCGCCGTTCCCTCGCCCGCCTCAACAAACTCACGCCGTAAACTTCACCATGCTCTCCTCAATTCGCAATTGCACATGCCTCGGCAAGCTCGACAGCGGTGTCCAATTCTGCATGTAATGCGGACCCCTTGACATGTACACCCTTGTGCGGTCCACGTTCCGCGACGAATTGGGCGGGTAGTACGGCGTGCGTCGGGACTGGCGGATCACCGGGGTCAGCGGCGGTGCGCCGGTGAGCAGCGGGATGGTACCGCCGTCGGTGGTGCCGGTCATCTCGACATCCGCGTCCTCAACGCGGGTCGGGGACGTGGGCCGTGATGAGGTTCCCCTGGCGCGGGACCGGGTGGGGAGGCGAGAGATCCGCTGCGAGGATGTGGGCCAGCGGGGGAGGCTGGGAGTCGGTGGGGTGGAGGTGGCTGAGAAGGAAAGGCCGGGGACCGACGGCGATGCCGCGTTGCTCCCGAGGCTGCTGGTGCTGCTGCTCGGGCTGCGGCCGGGAGTGTTCGGAGGAGAATCGGAGGGGTTGTAGACGGATGAATATCTCTGGCTGCTAGGACGGTGCCGGCGCGGTGTGCTCGGCGGCGACGGGAGGTTGACGTGGTCAAGCAGCAAGGCATCTGCCGAGGGGTCCACGGCCAGGCTGCGTTTGGCCTTTGACCGGGCGAACTTGGAGTTCGAGGCAGTGTAGGTGATGCCCTCCATGTCGTTGTTGTTGTTCTTCTCGTCGTCGTCGTCGTCGTTGTCGTCGTCGTGGGTACTGAAGGCCTGCCAGCGGTGCGGCGTGTAGTGGCGGGAGGTGAAGGAAGGCATTATAATTGAGGAGGCTAGGAGACCAAACTTCGGGGTTTCGAGTCAGGTAAGGGCACGCCTGAGGAAGAGCTCGGGAAGCTCCCGGCAAAGAGGGAGAAAAACGTTCAGAAGGTAATAGGTAAAGTGCCAACTCTGTGGGTACGGAGATGTCAAAAAAAATCCGAAAGCGACTCCAGCGCTGCCAGGCCTAAGCGCAACAAAAAACCGACAACAAGAATGACGAAACAGGCCGTTGCTGCTATGCACAAAGACAAATCACAGAACAGCAAGACCGACTTGACTCGAGGTCGAACTGACCGGGAAACTAAGAACGGGTCAACCGCGCGGGTAGACCTCAAACAAGGGTCATTCATGGCGGCGGCCTGACCTGGTGTCCCGGTGATTTAACTATTTGGTCGTAGGTCGACGTCACCGCGGGGCACCATACCTTAGGTACGGGCAGCCAAGTGATGACAGGAGGTGACCAGACTCCCGTCGGTGGAAGTTGGTGATCCGGCAATTGCCGGCACCCCCGGTAACCTAAGGCCAGGTACCTTACCTGAGCTGACCGGAGCCCCACCGTGTTGCATGGCTGCAACCGCTAACCAGGACCCGGGAGTTCCAGGGTGTCGGGATCACTAACTAACTATACCCTGCCTAAAATTAGTGGGACATGTGCCGGGGTCGGGTCTGTGGCCAGGCCATGCGCGGCGCTGTGTCGGCGACGGCAAATCAGCTGCCGAGAAATGCTACCAACCGTCCCAGGTGAACCCCCAACAGCCCTGCAGGGCACTGTCTGGTGCTGGGCAAGGTCGTAAGGTAGGTCCTTTAGGGGCATGGCCGTTTCAGGATTGTTTTCGGGAATCCTGCTGCGATTTACGGGTCCTGCATGTAATTACCCTTTATGGGCTGAGGTCTTGGGTCTAGGTGGCGCCCACGGCCGAGCATTCCGAGCCAACGCTCGCCGGAATGGCGCGGGATGGGGGTTGCGTTTGAGGTGATGCCAGCAAAGTCCATCCATGAGTTGGTGCAAGTGGGACCATCTTGATCTCGCGGTCCCCATCCGCCCGCATCAGGGGATCCGCGTGTCCTGTCAGATCACCTGCATGCCAAGATGACACCCCTCTCAGCGCGTACGGACCGGACGGGAGCGTCTGTGTGAGCAACCATGGCAAGGATCCATGAATGTGAAGGCGACGGCGGGAAGATGAATCGCGGAGAATCAGCTACACTTCAAGTCAGGCACATGTACCTTTCGAGACTGTACCTGATAGGGAGCCGAGTAGCAAGCAAACAGTGGAAACCATACACTCAGAATGCAGCCTGGGTGGATATCCATACGTAGTGCGGTAGTGCTATGGTGCTGGACGCTTGGCAGCTCAACTGAAGTCAGGCATAAAGGCAAAACGGCAGCGTTTCTTTCTTTCTCTGTTTCTTGTTCAAAAAGACATATCAATAAAAGGAAAAAAAAAAAAAAAAACACTGCAACCACCTCACATACCTGCCAGTCCCTCCTGTCTGGATCCCGTGCCTCTCACTGTTCTGGATGACACCCAACTACGGCACCTACCAAACACGCAGCTCACGGTGTCCAAACATCCAACCCCTCCCTCTCAAACCTTGGCCGTCTTTCCAGCAACCGGGCACACCGCCCCCTCTCCGGCGCCGCTCACATCTGGATGTCCATGAAGCTTCCCCTTGTGATGTCCCACCGTGGCCTTCGTAACGGGGCAGACGGCATCGTCAGCCTGATCCTCCGTCCTGGGGTGATCCGGCGGCAGCGTCGTGGTGGCCGTGCCGACGACGGGACACAGGGTCGCGTCGACAGCCGCCGCGGCGTCTTTGCTGGACAGCTTGCCCGAGACGACGGGACACGCCGAGGCATCGCTGGCCGAGCGGCCCTCGGGGATGGGCACGGCGGGGTGCTTGTGCAGAATCCCCGCGTGGTGATCCGTCGTGGCGCCGACCACGGGGCATGTCTGCCCGGGCTGCGAGAGATCGATGTCCGGGTGGGAAGGGGGAAGGGTGGTGGTGGTGGTGCCGACAACGGGGCAGTTCTTTTCCTGCGAGGTTGCCATTTTGTTGGGTGCCGAGCGTGTCGCGTGCAAAGGGAAGATGAGCGTTGCGTGCTGTATTGTGCTTTGGTTGACGTCGAGGGCCGGGGGTCGCGTCGAGAGCGAATAAGTTTCGATGGGGCACGAGAGTTCTCTGGGTCGTGTCTCTTTGAGCAACAACGTGGTCCGGGAATGTGTCGTGTATGTCGTGCGTTGGATGATCTGTGCCGCTGGTCTGGCTCGTCTCAAAGACTCAGGTCCCAAGGGCGGGGGCTGCTGCCTTCTGCCTCCGCCCCGTCCATGTTCACAATGGTCTGACGTCATGCGCTTCGCTTGCCAGCCCCCCACCGTCAGACCTGCCAACCAACAGGCTGTCACGTTGGTGGTGTTGGCATACCCCACCACACTCAAAGCCGGCCAATGGTACCCAGGCATTTGGTCAGCCTCCCCACGTGCCCCGCAGCAGCACCACCCAGGCCATGGCTCAAGACAGGGTTGTCCACGCTCATCGATCAATCTACCCTGAGGTGTTGTCCAGTCCTCGGCCTTTGCTTCAAGTCAGAGCTATAACAACACACAACCGTCTAAGGTACACAGTAGAACGTAGTTCCTAGACAGTCAAAAACACGGAGCGGTCGGCGCCGTGGAACCGAGCTGAAATGCCCATCAAGTTCGTCATCCTCGGGTTTACACGGCCAGATGCGGCTTCCACCATCTCGTTGAGCTGCATGATCTCAAGGTGCCGAACGGCTCAAGGTGTTCAGATAATCGTGTGTCGAATCGGATCGAACATGACGAGACGGCATGGAAGCCTGTTTGTTCATGACTTGTGTTGGACATCCCCGCATTCGTCTCGTCAACGCAACAACATTATGGCACCAATGACGTGGAATGCGGACAGCGTCACTGACAGGTGACCAATGCCGAGGCGAACAGTCCATGTATACCTACTTTGTCAAAGTCGTATATTATCTGTCCCCAGCGGAATGTGCAGAAGGCTGTCAATTCTCTCTTTCTTTCAGATTCGCCCGTGCCTCCATTCCTCTCCTCGGAATCCGTTACGCCAGGCGACCATCGAACGGAGATAAACATCGCCAAAACCTGACAATGATCGACCCGGAGTTCGCTGCCGCAATGCTCGCTTCGGCGGCAACCTCTACAAGCCACCCGGGGCCCATCATCCCTACTGTGGTCCGTACGTCGTCACCTTCCTTATGCCCTATCACCATCATATCACCATACCGACTCCTAAGTTGATCCAGCCACCCCAACCCACTATGAATATATCTCAGAAACCGGCAAGCGCACCCTCTGGGTTGGCTTTGCCCTCATGACCCTCACCGCGGGCATCTTTTCCCTTTTCAGCTGGAACGTTCCCGTCTCCAAGCGCGTCTACCACGTCGTGGCAACCCTCGCCGCCGTCATCTCCGCGCTCGCCTATTTCGCCGCCGCCACCGGCCAAACCTCATCCCTCGCGTGCCACCCGGTGCGTGACCACCACGAACACGTCCCCGACACCTGGCACGACGCTTGCCGCCAGCTGTTTTGGGCTCGGTACATCGACTGGTTCTTCTCGACGCCGCTGGTCCTGCTGAACCTGTGCTTGCTCGGTGGCGTTTCCGGGGCGCACACGCTCGCTGCGCTCGTGGCCAACGCCGTGGTGGTGGTGGCGGGGTGGGCGGCCGCGTACGGGACCTACACCGGAGCGAACACGGGCGGGGACTCGCACCAGAAGACGGCGATTTGGGGATGGTTTGCCATCGCGTCCGTCGCCTATCTGGTGGTGGTGTGGCATGTCGGGCTGCACGGGACCAGTGCCGTGAGGAACAAGGGGGCCAGGCTCATGAAGCTTTGGACACCCATGGCGGTGTACATCCTGGCGGTCTGGGCGGCATACGTGGTGTAAGTTGGCCCTGTTTTCTTTGTTGAGTGGTTTTTGGATACCTGTTTTCCTTTCCTTCCTGAGGCAAAACGGAGCAAGGGGCTGACCAACATCGCCGTTTCAGCGTCTGGGCTATCGCTCCTCTCGCGCACAGGACCACCGTTGACGCCGAGATCATTACGTACCTCGTGCTCGACATCCTGGCCAAGTCTGTGTTTGGCTTCTGGCTGCTGATCACCCACCGCAACGTCGCCGAGTCGTCCATCAACCTGAACGGTTACTGGTCCCAGGGACTGGCGGCTGAGGGTCTTATTCGCATTGAAGATGAGTAAACCGTCTCTCTCGTCCAAGGCTGAATTGGACAAGAGCTCGCAGATCCCAATCAGGCGGAGGAAGCGATCCACGGTGTTTGACTGGATGTGATTACACGTGGTTCATGGAGCAGGCTGAAAACATTGAGCCTTTGAGGATGTCGTTGACTAATCAAGGAGGGGTCGAGACCACACAATAATGAACAACTGGGGCGCATGTTGGCTCGGTCAGCACCAGAATCAGGTTGGAACTTGTCAATCCACCACAACAAGTCTTGTATCATCACCAGAGAAACATTTTACTAGTTATCAATTATTTCTTGTCTTTTTCACTCGATGGCATGGAAAGCTTCGGCCGGGTTGCTGCCGTGTTCCCTGCTGCTGCGCTGTACCCCTAAACCAGGTGAACGGCCTTGATGCCGCGTTGATATCACCCCTTTCTAGAAGCTGTTCGCACTCTGCCGCGACACCTCGGGCTTACAGCTGCATTAAAAGTACTGCTTATATCCATATATCGTGTGCGGACGAAGCAACAATGTTAGCGCTAGATGATAATTGTTGCAGTAGCAGGTATAGATGGTGCACTAGCTAATGGCAGCATTAATAGCGGATCCGTTGTTGCTGTCACAATAATTTAGTGGCTGCTCTGCCTATCGACAATGACTGCTACCCCGGAGCTGATTTACTCGTCAACGATTCTCGGTTTGAGGCGGGAAGTTTGGATGACATGGGTCGATTCCAGAAGCTAGAGCTTCTGGGCAATAGTGAACCATTATCAATCTGGCATAAAATACATAATTGAAAATCTCCAAGAAATCAAGACCGGATATCTGGCCCGTCCCGCTACACTACCAAACCCTCCAGACGCCCAAACCAAAAAGATATCTCCTCCTATCCCCTGTCTTCGCGCCGTCCCATCATACCCAAACGCCAACGCTTAATACATGACTGCGGTATCTTTGCCTGAATCATTCCGTTTGTCGCTTGTGTTCCCGTCATCAGGTGTGTTGCCACTGGTCCTCTAGTTGTGATGCATGTCGTATTGGCCTCTGGGGCCGCCGCTTCAGAGCTTGTTGTAGCCAGATCGGCCGCCGTCTACATTGGCCGCCTGGGGCACCGAGTTGTAGCCGGAACGGCCACCGCTGGCATCGAGCGGTTGTGGCACCGAGTTGTAGCCGGAACGGCCGTCGTTGTCATTGGGCGGCTGTGGCACCGAGTTGTAGCCGGACCGCCCATTGTCAGGGATTGCCAGAGCTGCGGCCGTGCTGAACATGGCCCAGGCGGTCAAGAGCTTGATCCAAGCGGTGGGGTGCATGGTGAAAGCGGTTGAGAGGTTGAGGAGATAAGACGAAGGAGGATTCCAAGACTGGGATGGTGCTTGTTGCAGAATACCTGAGCTGCTGAAGGTGATGGTCGCGCTGTATCTGGAAGAAGTCAAGAGGGAGACCAGCAGTACCACCTGGATATTTTATACCTGAAAGGTATGACGACTCACATCGTGTCCTTGTGCGATATTCATGCTTTCTTCGAGTCATCGCCTTGTACGACAGGTCAGGCACCAGAATTTCCCACCTCAAGAGCGAGGCTTTGCCCTCGACCCCAAGGAAAACAGGCACCACCACAGCCCCCATTCCACACACGAAGTTGCTTCAACAGGTCGTCCCCGAAGATAGCCATGAGACCTTGGCCCTGTGCCCCGCACGGAGCTCACAACATGTCAGCGCCGAGCTCAGCAAGCCTCACTCAGCGGCCGCATCGCTGGTGCTAGTGATGGAAGATGCGGCGCAGAGCCAACCAAAGTTCCGCGCCAGGTCAGCATATGACTGATGGCGGCGTGGCTGTACTGTGGTGCTGTTCGGTGCTAGCCGTTATGTGTCATGGTGCGGGTATCTCTAGCGAGAAATGCGACGCTGGAACTGTCCGGCCTGCAAGATAAAGCCGCAGGTGATGGTTGCAGCGCCTCGCGGACCTGCCCGGTGGGTAGCATTTCTGAATGTGCTAGCCGCCGCGCCAGACCTATGGGACGGTGTTATAATAGTTCCCGGGTGTATATCCTCAACGCCGGTAAGCTCGCAGCAGCGGCGATGATTGTGGCATGGTCAAAATCCCCTGAACGTGATGGCACGGATCAGCGACTTTGGTCACGGTGTCAGGCACGTCCCTGGATACTATTCGCACCATTCCATACCGTGAATAACGCGGCCTATTTCTGTACCACACTCGTGAGCACGCTCTGATTGGGTTGTACTTGTGTCAATGCAGCTTCCATACACAACCGGGGGAGAGCTTATGGCTCATGGAGAGAAGATAGCTATGGGTTATGTTTGGTTGGAATACCTGTTATACAGTGCGATGGAAAATGAAGTCAGAATACTTGATCATCGGATGCCGGCAAAGTTGAGGAGGGCCTAGGCATTGTAAGATGTCTCAGTGCCCTGGTACGTTCAGGTTCCTCTCACTGTTTGCCTCGCGTCCTTGTCCCACTACTGGTTGGTCAGTATAGGATTTCTATTACATGTACACTGATTAGAAATTACAATGCAGAGGCGTATCATTATTTACAGAGGTGTCGTCGGAAATATGGGTGCTTTTTTACGAAGAATAGTTGGGAGCTCTGAGGACTGCTATCTTCCTTTTAGACGCGACCCGGATGTTATGCACGAACTGAGGGTCAGATGAATAACGACGGGAGATGAGAGGAATACACGGTTACACCTCATCCATTGTTGCAGCTATTCTACATCCCTGGTGCCATGACTTCTAGGCGTTCCAACACGGTAGGCGTATGTTCAGGCAAAGCACGACACGCTTACGCTACCTGCAGCCTCCGGCCGACACCCGATGAACAGCCATTCGGAGGAATTCGAACGGACGACCGACCCCTTCCAGGGAACCAAGCGGCGACAGATCGTGAATACAAGACTGCCTGTTGGACATTGTTATGTGTATCTTTGCAGGAACGCCATATCAGAGGTCTGCGCCTCCACTGCGCATAAAAGCTCATGATGCTCCGCCAAGTTGCCCGGACAGAGCTGGTGGAAACCTCTATAAATAGCGGCTGGCCCTCCCCTGGCACTCATTGTAACCTATTAATGGCTAACGACGAAGGCGCCGACCGTTCCTGGGTGTGGTTATCTGAGCAATAATAGCGGGAAGGGCCATGAGCCCTTAAAGGCAACCGATAAAACGACGCATTGCTACATCCTGCTACGTCGTGCGGTGAGAGGACGGTCACGTCTCGGGGGCTGTCGATCAGCACTGGTTAGAAGCCATGTTTCAAATCGAAGGGCCTGTATACACAGTAATAAGGGTGTCAGAATAGCACTCGGTGGCGGAAGCCAGAATGGCTCATTGTAGAAATGGGTTCAGAGGGACCGCTTTGGGTGCAGGTATATAACATGAACGAGAATGGTGCTGGAAGAAGCAAGGCACGATACATCTGTAGCTGGCAACCCTTGCTAAATCTATCAAGATCGGATAGACGCTGGTTGTTGTTCCTACGATCTGGACCAAGGTACATTTTCCTCAACGACCTCAAGTCAGAACCCTAACCCTTGTACCAGAGCCTTTGTGATGCTGCTACGTGACTGATTGGCTGCCTGGTTGGAGCAGCTTGGCTCTTGAGTGAGCTGAAACGAGACTTGTGAGCCGAGTTCCGTTTCCTGCAAAGTTGGGTATTCCCTCAACATGAAAAAGAATAACAAGATGGAACGACATGATGTCGCCTCATTTCATCGAACAAGGTTTTCTGGAAAGCGTTGCGGGTCAGGGTTATTGAGTCCTTGAAGACAGGAGCTAGGACGTCATATCTGCCTCGCCATCCACGTTCCACCAACGGTTGGCAGGGTTGGTTGATCTCATGGCTGTGATGGCGTAGCGCCACCATCGTCATGCTCCAACAACCCCGCAATCATTACCGGGTCCTTAGGTGACGCTCAAACACCGGGCCACAAAGGCAGGTAAAAATATGTGCACCGCCAATGCCACCAACTGACCCGTACACCGATGGCAAACCGATGGAGTACCCAAACCGAAGTCTCCAGACCAATGGATTTTCAAAGGCTGGAATGCACGACTGGCAACCGAACGACATCGTACTGTGTACATGGTAAGGCTGCGGCTAGGTCGCCAGGCGCGTAGCTAAGCCAAACCCAGGCCTTAAACGTGCAAGCGCACCGCTGTGCCGCAGCAGTGGCTGATTCAGCTGACTTCCCTCGGCATTGTGCCACCCCTTGGCGGGCGGCACTGGGGCTGAGCCGGAGATCTAGATCGGTGCCTGATAAAGCCGGGCCACGCAGCATGATGTGCTAGCCATGAAATGCATTCTCTCTCGCGGTTCATCGAGCGTATTGTGTCTGAGGTCTGAAGGGAGCTTCTCAGAGTTGCAACACTGCCGCCCAGCTTCACGGGTACCAGTGTCGTGAAGTGTGGACAGAGAACCTCACGATCGTGTACTTGACCGGACCCCACCAAGATCCGGCCCCTTGGCTAAAATCAACCATGTTGCCTATCGGAGGTGTCTCCCTCTCGGCGCTGGACGCCAACGCGGTTTTCCTGGGCGACAAGACCATCAACAACCAAGACGTCTCCTCGCAATCCAAGGAGCAGCTGGAAGAACATCGGCAGCAGCGACGGCAGCAACACCCCGAGATCCTCCTTTACCCCGCCCCGCAATCATCAAATTGGTGGTCAGCAGCCACCTCATGGTTGTTCCCCTCCGCCAGGCCTGATCCCACGATGTCTTCTTGCTGGACTTATAACACCACGACATCCAACTTCGCCCCGGCCCCAACAACTCTCCGCGAACACGCCATCAGCATCCTCAATCCCACCCAGCATCAGCAGCAGCAGGTGGAGCAGCAGGAGGAGAAACAACGCCCGGCGGACCCAGGGCTCCTGCTATCTTCCCCAGGCCTGCTAGGAGCCAAGGAAAAGCAGCCAACGGTGACAGACCCAGCTGTCCTCGCAGAGGTGGCAAACGACTTTTCCGCGCCCCAAGCGGTCGAGCACAGGCGCTTGCAAACACGGCTGCGGCGAAGGCCCGGGGTGGACGCGGTATTGCTGGTAGCGGCGGTTGGGTTTTTGGTGTGGAAAGTAGGGGGTGGGTTATTTCTTTTCTCCGGGAGAGCGGTTGGAGAGGGGGAGTGGGATACGGATTCAGGCGTTTGGTGAGAGTAGAAGGTAGGTTTGTTGTGGTGGTGTTGTAGCTTAACCGGCTGGATTATTGGGGAAGTTTACCTAGAGGTTTGGACCAAGTCGGGTAGCTTAAGCATCAGGTTCGGGACTCTGAGTGCTAGTTCAACTGCTGGAAGTCAAGGAAAGCGGGTTGTTGTGTTGAGACGAATGTTAAGCGAGACGGTTCCGTCGGTGTATGTGAAAATGTAGATGTTGGGGTGTGGGTTGGTTTTGCCAGGATACACCAAACGATTTCAGGTCAGAGTTACTTTGTGGCCAATGTCAATGCGTTGTTTCGGAGGTATTGTGTTAGATTGTGGCCCCCGGGCATCAACAGATTCGTAGGCGTAACAACGCGACAACAAATCTTTAACAAACAGACGATTGATTCTCTAGAAGAAAAGGTCCTTGAAAAGAACGTGTAGCTAAGAACCTATATATACAAGGGTCTCGCTGTATAACTAAGCGAATGCTTCCTGGTGTTCCTGCCATCCTCCCGATGCTCCTGCCATACCATCTTCCCAGCGCTCCTACACACCAGTATCGGCCATGATCGTGGGTGGGGGCATGGTCTTCCAGGGGTGGTTTGGGGACATCATCCGAGTCCCTGGGAATGGCGTCTTCCATTCCTACGGAGTGGTGGCTACGCCCAGATATGGCTGCGGCGTCTCGAGCCCTTTGTCTCTTTTTGCGCTTGTTCTGGGCTACGGGGACGATTGTTTTGAACGGTTTGGGTTATCCAAGCCAATGTCGAAGTGGTGTCTGTTGTCTTGAATGCTCCGTAAGTTGTTGATGGCGAAAAGGGGCAAGAAGGTCAGTTGGTATGGGAGCTATGTGGTTACCCTGGTGTGGGACTGTCTGCGTGACGTCTGCTCCTGCAGCCGATCCTTCTCCTACACCCCTAGGCAGGTGTGGTCGGTTGTTGCTTGGAGGAAGGAGGCTTGTGATATCGGCTTGGAAGGTGTGAGATAGGCGGTCGGCTGGGAGACTGGCTATCAGCCCAGCTTACGTCGCCGGAGGCCTGTTGTTGATGGTGTTGTCGTATGCGCGCGCGCGCGTGGCTTTTCGTATAGTGATGTCACTGTATAATCAGGTCCCGGGTGTATCTACTAAGAATGGGACCCCGGGAATCGCCAAAACTTGCAGGGCCTCAGATGGTACAGTCAACAAGTCTCAGCAAAACGGCAATGTATTCTATGTAAGAGCTCAGAACGGAACTGCGGGGCCGAAGCCCATAAGGATGTGGTCACCCCCGGTCTGGGCCACCATGACTAAGCAAAGCTAATCTCTTGCACCTTCCACACCAGTGTTGTCTCGTCGGCTTGGGCTCATCGAAAGGAGGCAGACGTGTTTCGAAAAGACGATATCATCCATGTGCTGCAGCTAGGCCTGCTCTTCCAAAAGTCCTTCACTCATCCATTACCTCCCCATTTTGACGTCATTAGCCGTTCAAGTGTCAGGTCAAACCCATGTGACCAAGACCACGCGCTTCATTCCGTCATTCCTCTGATCCATGTCTGTGACATGACTCAAGCGGCCTCCATTTTCCACACCCAGCTGCGTCCTGGGTTCAGACCGGCAGTTGGAACAAAAAGCAAGACAAGTTACCGAATTACCGGATCGAAAAGGATGGGAAGAGTCCTCGGGTCCGGGCCCGGACCCGCTCCCCGCAAACCTCAACAAAACAAAAAGAAAAAGGAAAAACCAAAAAAAAAAAAGATGAAAGAAAAGAAAAACACAATTAAAGGAACAGAGTGAAAAGAGAACAAGTGAAGATAATAAAAGAAGAGCGATATGCTCATCTATGGGCACCCAAGGCGCACAGAAACTAGCGAATGTAAATGATGTTACTAATTGCAACACCTATAAGGCCGTTACGGGGTCGGTCTAATGAACCATAGACCTTCACTCTGGTGTCATCTGACGTTGCCACCATATAATAGTACGTATTCCTGGGCCTGGGTTATTTGTTACATCTTAGTGACTGATGTGAATGACCGGCAACCCCTGAAAGCCATGCCAGGGAGAAATCAATAAAGCACTGGTCTGGATTCTTACTGGCTTCGATCTGCCATTTGGATACCTATGTTGCTACGATGCAAACCTCCGTTCCGAAAACAAGCACCACCCTTGGCAGTTGCCAAGTTCTCCCTTCCCACGGCCCTGGGATCATCCATCTTCGCTAGGCGTGGCTCTAAGGTAGTAGTGTAGCTCGCCCTACAGGAGATGACATGGGCTTATGGCATGGCAGATCGGCCTGACCGTCAGTGGTGGCTGATCTTTAATGAAGCCTTAATGGTACCTGACCAGCCGCAGCCGGCGTCATCGTCAATTCTAAGGGCTGCCGTAATGCGTTGGATATAGGCTGCGCCTCAGACCCGCGCGTTCATATAACAGTCAGCACAGCAGTGGACGATTTTCCTCAGGACGATGCACATGAGACTGTCGCCGCCATGTCTTGCCGTCAACACGTTCACACCATCCCCAGAATCGACACGCCACCCGAGCAAGGAAGAAAGACATTCACGTGTCCGAGCCAAGTGTCGTGCAAAAGTTCCCATGAACTGATCTGGCAACCGCTGAGGTTTTGACCGCCAACTCTCAAACGGCCGACGACTTTCTTCGGCCACATGATGCATATTTTGTCGTCTGGTGCGGAGACTTTCGGGCCGACCCCAGGGGCCAGGGGGTCCTTGGGTGCGGAGTTGGGGTTGGTGCCATCGGCCCCCGTGGGCATGCGGGACGCCGATGCAACGGTACGGGCCCTGTTTTGTCGATTGTTGCGACTCAGGGTTCCAAAACCTGCAACCTCGTCTTTTTTCTCCCTGAACGCCTCCACGTTCTGGCTCGCTATCGAGGACATCCCGTACGGGAAGCGTACTGCGTACGCCATGGCCGGGACTGGGTATGCTGTCGTACCCATCGCTGGGCACCTCGCTTACCGTGGCACCGGGCACGTAGGGCCGTGACACTGGGGATGTGTGGGACGTGACACGGGCCCAGCGCTGGGGGCGGCGAACGTGAGCTGCGTGCTGCTGCAGGGCCTGGAAGCTTGACGCGCCGCACGTACAGACGCGGGCGGTAGCGCCAACCAAACGGGCCGGTTACAACGGAAGGCGAGGCGAGGCGGTTGTGCCGAGGGCGGTGCCGATGACGCTGAGCGTGCGGCGTTTGGCCCCGAGGCGAGGCGGTCAACAAAGAGGCAGAGGCGTTCGCGCATTCGAGACGCAACGATTATTCGCCTGGCATCAGAAGGCAACTTGTCGAGGGCTCACGGGCGAGAGGCTCCGGGGAATATCCGGGAAACCAGGGGCGGACACGAGGAATCGCGTTCAGCACCACTTTACCTGCGATATCCGGGCAGCCAGCGTGGGTGCATGGTCCAGAAAAAGATGGAAATGAGCTTTGCCATGGTGGATCCAAGCCGCAGTGGTGCTGCTAGGCCCAACTGCTTGGGACACAATCAAGCCGCAGATGTGATTGCGATCGATCTAGAACTCGAGAGGGGGTATCCCCGTCGAGACACAGGAGAGCTGGGACCAGGCTCGACCCGAGGTTCCCCGAGACCATCCACATCGCAGGTCAAGATTCTCTACTGTGTAGTGAAGAATTGCCCCCGGCGATCTTCTTCGAGCTTGAAGCTGTGGGGACCCCAGAATTAGCACGGACGCCGCGCCCAGCAAGAGACCCATAAACGGACCGTTTTTAGCCGGAAAGTCCTTGCATGCCTTTGGTCAACCATCTCCACAGGCCACATGCTAAGTATCCCACGGATGTCGAGGGGGACCTCGGCGCCGGGGGACTCGCCGGCGCGATGCACGCCAATGCTTCGAATGCTTCCACGCACCACGCAGAATCGAACCGGAGGCTTGGGAGTGGGCCAAGCGCCGTAGCTGCCCCTGGGCTGGCTGGCGTCGGAGGCTGAAAACCCAGGTGCCTGGCGCAAGCGAAGGGCCTCCGAGTATTGCCGCTGGAAGAGCCGAATGGTGCCGTGGGGAAGGTTTGCCAGGGGGGGAAAGCAGCGCCGATGAAGCTTTCACCGAGTACACAGTAGTTTAGCGTAGCGCTATTGAGTGGCCACCGAAGCTTAACGCAAGGAATAGGCGTGGTGTGATGTGCACCACGCTGTCGTCATGCCTTTGGAAAGCGTGCGCGCCCGCCGCCTCAAACATTGGACTCCTAGCGCAGATGGGATCCGGATCCGGCGCCGGCAATCGGGGTCGGGGGGAGGTCGATATCCAAAAAAGGAAACAAAGTCTCAGATCCAGGGTACGGCTTGAGCAGGTGGGTTAGGTACTAACGAGGAACACCAGAGGTCACGATGGATTCCCATCGTACGCAAACAGCCAATAGCTGACGCCTGGAACATCAATGGAGCTGTCAGGAGACCTCATCCTTCAAGGATTCGGGATCCATCGGGGGGGTTTGTAGGTTTTGTTGGTTGCTTGCAGACTTGTTGGTTGTCTTGCCTCCCGTCCTCGGGCATGCATGGATATCTGTAACGTTACCGTATGGTACCGCGCGGCGTAACCGACCTCGGGAAGCGGTTCCCTTCTCCCTGTTGGTTCGCGAGCGCCCTTGTGTGCAACCCTCCACGGGGCAAAAACAGTTACTTTGACGAATCGAGGACCGGATCTCGGGACGAGATCGAGGGGGGAGGGGGATGCAGTGCGCCGGACCGACTCGGCCAATTTGCAGGAACCGCTCAGGTTCGTCAAGACGGTCTCATGGCGGCCGCTTGGATGCATGCCGCTCATTCCACAACCTACCACGCCCGCTTGTTCTCTGGCGAACAGAGCCGGCCTTCCCCAGCATCCGGGGGGATCTGGTATCTGGAGGTCGCGGCATCGTTCGATGGTCTGGGGAATCTTGCCCCTGCTATCGTGATAGTTCTCCTCCAGGGCTGGGGGATCGGGGGTCTCGAACGGCGGCGGGGCGGGGGGGGGCAAGATCTCCATCTCTAGGCTGGACGTCGACCCCAAGGGCCTCGTCGGTGATGGTGAAGCAGGGCAATGGTGTAACTATCGCATGGCTTTCGCCAGGGCGTGGGTTCCAGGTTGCCAAGATCATGACCGACCGACCAGGGACCCCGAAGATTCTCGGCGGTATTGTGCAGGGCCCCCATCCCGCGGGGAGAGCCTAGGACCCCACAGCGCCCCTCTGCTTCAGGCCAAAAACACACTCGATCCGGCGAGACAACGGCGAAATACCCCCGGGCACACCCTTGCCAAGCCGGGGTTGTTGGACCCGCCCGGCGCGTTTGACTGGTTGGGTCATCTCCCATGTCTTTCCCTTACAACCAAAACCGCAACATGGAACCTCCGTTGCCGTCCTCTACGACGCATCCTTCCATGCGCATACACCTCTTCTCTTGTTCCTTGCGGGGTTGCAAACGGTTTTTGTTCTACTTTTGATGTTCCAGCTGCCACCAACCAAAACCCCGGTCCGCTCGTTAACGATTTCTCGACCTCCGCGTCCCACCACCGAGCGGCAGCTTGTATAATACCAAGCGCCGTCCGCCCGCCCTCTTCCATTTTTCGTCGATCCTTCCCTCTTGTTTTCCTCACTCCTCTTCCACCGTCCAGTCGCCCATCCAACACCGGACAAGCTGGGACTCGGGAAAGGTCATCCAATGTCGGACCACGAAACCAAGGAGGCCGGCTCCGTGCCGGACGTCGCCCACGTCGGCAACCTCCAAGGCACCCAGGATGTCGAGCGCATCGAGGCGCCCGTCACCTGGAAGGCCTACCTGATTTGCGCCTTCGCCTCGTTTGGCGGCATCTTCTTCGGCTACGACTCGGGCTACATCAATGGCGTCCTGGGCTCCCGCATCTTCATCGAGCAGGTCGAGTACGTCGGCGCCAAGGCCATCAGCGAGTCCAAGACCTCCCTCATCGTTTCGATTCTCTCTTGCGGTACCTTCTTGGGTGCTGTGATCGCCGGTGATGTCGCCGACATGATCGGCCGCAAGTGGACCGTCATTGCTGGCTGCCTCATCTACATCGCCGGTGTCGTCATCCAGATGTTCACCGGCATGGGCGACCCGCTCGGCCCTATCGTCTCCGGCCGTCTCATTGCTGGCTTGGGCGTCGGTTTCGAGTCTGCCGTCGTCATTCTCTACATGTCCGAGATTGTAAGTTCACGTCGCCATGTCGTCGCCAAGACATCTCGATGGACGTTGGGCTAACGATGAATTCTTTTTTCCCCCCCTCAAGTGCCCTCGCAAGGTTCGTGGTGCCCTTGTCGCCGGCTACCAGTTCTGCATCACCATCGGCCTAATGCTGGCGGCCTGCGTCGTTTACGCCACCGAGAAGCGCACCGACACGGGCTCGTACCGCATCCCCATCGCCATCCAGTTCGCTTGGGCGATCATTCTCGCCGGTGGTCTCGCCTGCCTGCCCGACTCGCCTCGTTACTTCGTCAAGAAGGGCATGCTCGACCGCGCCACGGAATCGCTCTCGCGCCTGCGTGGCCAGCCCCGCGACTCGCACTACATCCAGATCGAGCTCGCCGAGATCGTGGCCAACGAGGAGTATGAGCGCCAGCTGATCCCCTCGACCACCTGGCTGGGCAGCTGGGCCGCCTGCTTCAAGGGCTCCGTCTTCAAGGCCAACTCGAACCTGCGCAAGACCATTCTCGGCACCTCGATGCAGATGATGCAGCAGTGGACCGGCGTCAACTTCATCTTTTACTACTCGACCCCCTTCCTCAAGTCCACCGGCGCCATCGAGAACAGCTTCCTCATGTCCATGGTCTTCACCATCATCAACGTCTGCTCCACCCCCATCTCCTTCTGGACCGTCGAGCGCTTCGGTCGCCGCAGCATCCTCTTCTGGGGTGCCCTGGGCATGCTCATCTGCCAGTTCCTCGTCGCCGTCATCGGTGTCACGGTCGGCTTCAACCACACCTACGCGGCCCCGACCGTCGCCGACCCGGGGCGCACCTTGGCCCAGAACGTCCCGGCCGTCAACGCCCAGATCGCCTTCATCTGCATCTTCATCTTCTTCTTCGCCTCGACCTGGGGCCCCGGTGCCTGGATCCTCATCGGCGAGATCTTCCCTCTGCCCATCCGCTCTCGCGGCGTCGGCCTGTCGACGGCCTCCAACTGGCTGTGGAACACCATCATTGCCGTCATCACTCCCTACATGGTGGGTGAGGACCGCGGCAACATGAAGTCCTCCGTCTTCTTCGTCTGGGGTGGTCTCTGCACCCTGGCCTTCATCTACACGTACTTCTTCGTCCCGGAGACCAAGGGTCTGTCCCTCGAGCAGGTCGACAAGATGATGGAGGAGACGACCCCCCGTACCTCGGCCAAGTGGAAGCCGACCACAACCTTCGCTGCCCAGGTGACCCAGAAGCAGGACGCTTAGAGCGGTTGCACAAGCGTGCGACGTCGGCGGGCCGCCTCGTCCGGCCGTGTGGCCCCGCCAGAAGGCTGGGATCTTGGGTATCGCTACGGGGTTGGGACCGCGTCAGGTCGCGCATGGGTCACGGAGAGGCTTCTGTCTGCGGGTTGGCATGAAGGCGTTTGTGATGGGGGGGTGGGAGGATTTACGGTGACGATGTTAAGAGTATATCACAGGGACTCGGGATGAGATAGGAGAAACTTCCTTTGCATTTCTTTTTCTTTTTCTTCACTTCATCATCGCTCCAGGTTGATACTTGGATCATGTAAATATGTGCCTAATGACTCGTCATCTCGAGATTCTCTGTGCTGATTCCCCCTCGCGCTGTGGTGATGATACTCGCCATTCGCACTTTCGTCGCGGGCCGGCCGACCGGCCAGACGAAAAAATGAAGGCCGAAACGGGGTCGACTCGCCACCATGTCTCAGCATCTTTTCTCGTGGCTTGATGATGCTTGACTGCGACGTTGCATCGTCGTTTACGAGCCGTCTCTGCTACGTACTAGTAACAAGCCAACATCGCCGGTCCGTGGCGACTCTCGGACGCAACGAGCGCCACCGCGCTAAGATACGTCGTTCTCGAATGAAGTTCATGTAAACACGGGACACGGATCCCCGCCCGGCTCGATGTCTCAGACTGCTATAAGCAGCCGCCAAATCGCTGATGCACACCGCCCTTCTTCTCCTGTCAATCATTCCGCCGTCATTGCCTCATCTCTGCTCCGACGGTTGCACAGCATGTCATACGGTTGGGCTCTGACGCGGCTGGTCGCCAACGCATGCAAACGGAGGAACCGGAAACGCAGCGCAGCTGAGACACTGGCTGTTTGAGTCAACTGGCATCTCCGCTTGCTGTTCCTGCTCTGAAGACAAGCAACGTTGTCTTGTTTCGTTGACGTTGAAGGGTTGATCTTGGGACGCATCGGGAACCCTGGCTAGGGGCTGCAGATTGGGATCCACAGCCTGCGAAAGCCCGAGGGCGAGCGTGCATCTGATTGATCGATCCCTCCCCGATCGGGCAAGAAGCTCGAGCCACCCCAAGTTTCCTCAAGGCACGTGGCGCACAGCTGGCCGACAGGGCTTGCCGGTCAAGGCGTGGTCTTGGCGCTTGGCAACCGCAGCCACAGCCGGCGCCGACCGCCGCCGACCGCCGCCGACAATCGCCAATCAACTGCCGGCGTTGCCCAGGACGCGCTAGCGCCACTCCTTGACCTCCTTGACGTCGCTTATCAAGCCACTCCCGCGCTTCCAGGTTTATTTTTCCCTTCGGCATGTCTGGCCGGGTTCTCTTGGTGGCCTAGCGACCGTTGCCGCGTAAAAAAAACACACACACAAAAAAAAGGGATGGGGCAGGCTAGGGACCTAGCTACCTGGACCAAGGCAATAAGGTAACCAACTATGCGGAAGATCTGACGAGGCGTTGACCATCCAAGGTGCTTCGTACCTATATACCTATTTCTTTCCAGTATGAATCAGGGACTAGCTGCCACGGGAAGCGTATTGAACTCCCAAGGCCCCTTGGTCCGGCAACCTCCGCTCCAAAACGCACTGCCGTGCATGAGGGGAATTTGTTTCCCCGACGCGCCGCGTGTGCCCCGCAGCTTGGCTCCATCGCGGTCGCTGTCGCCGACCCCATGCAGGTGGATTTTGCTGCCACTTCCCCGCACCAGCTGAGGGATGACGACGCAGCGATCGGCGAGGAACTCCAAGCTTCTTCACTGCCGTGGGCGGCACAGAGCCCCTCGGAACGAGGTCCATTGCAGAGCCTTTTAAGCGGGAGAATACATAGGGCCAGGGGGTGGCGCGGCGGCTGCAAGCAGCCCCCCCAATCCAGGAGGGAGCATGAAATGCGAGGAGGATGCGTTCTACAAGAGGTGGATGCACGTGGTACGACCAGGACTACCCCAGGCACGGCAGTGACGACGGTTCCATGGAGCCGCGGGGTCAACGGAACTTTTTGAGTAATCAGGACACAGTAAAGTACCTCAACCCGTCGGCATATATTTCTTCGTAGACTACGTGTCTCTCCCGCGTTACCCATTCCGCCTAGCTTGCTCCTGTTGTGCGACGACCTTGACCTTGTCTGGATCAACCGCTCCCCCACCTGCCAACAGCAGCTTGTAGCTCCGACGTGCTGGATCCTCTCGACTCCTTCCGGGCTTAAAGATCCTGTCGCTCACCGCTCCGTGTCTTACCTCTCCAAACCCCCCCCCCCCCCCCCCCCCCCCCCCAAGAAACGAGAGCCACAACAACGACGACGACGACCACCGCCACCACTACCACCACCACCACCACCACCACCGCCGCCGCCGCCGCCGCCGCCGCCACCGCCACCATGCCTCTCCCTCCCGGCGTCTACCGCGCCGATCACGTCGGCTCGTTCCTCCGCCCCAAGCCCATCCTCGACGCGCGCGAGACGCTCGACGGGCCCAACCCCATCTCCGCCGCCGACCTCCGCAAGCTCGAGGATGAGCACATCGCCACCGTCGTGCGCAACCAGCTCGCCAGCGGGATCCGCGCCGTCACCGACGGCGAGTTCCGCCGCGCGTGGTTCCACCTCGACTTCCTCCAGCACCTCGCCGGCGTGGAGCGGACGGGCAGCCTGTCGTCGACCAACGTGACGACCCACGGCGTGACCCCGCCCAAGATCGCGGTGGTGGGCAAGATCGGACACCCCAACGCGATCCAGGTCGACGATTACAACTACGTCGAGTCGGTGCGCAAGGAGTCGGAGCTGGCCGCCACGACCACGACCAAGGTGTGCATCCCCAGCCCGACCATGGTGCACTTCCGCGGCGGGCGCGAGGCCATCTCCCCCGAGGCGTACCCCACGCTGGAGCCCTTCTTTGAGGACCTCGTCGCCGCCTACCAGGCCGAGATCAACGACCTCTACGCCGCCGGCTGCCGCTTCGTGCAGCTCGACGACACCAACCTGGCCTACCTCTGCGACGAGGGCATGCGCGCCGAGGCGGCCAAGCGCCACGGGGCCGACCCCCAGGCCCTGACCAAGCAGTACGCCGCGCTCATCAACAAGGCGGTGAGCAAGCGGCCCAAGGACATGATCATCGGCATTCACCTCTGCCGGGGCAACTTCCGCAGCCAGTGGTTCGCCCAGGGCGGCTACGAGCCCGTCGCCGAGGTGCTGTTCCGCGAGCTCGACGTCGACGTCTACTTCCTCGAGTACGACGACGCGCGGTCCGGCGACTTCTCGCCCCTGCGCTTCCTGCCCGAGAACAAGGTCGTCGTGCTGGGCGTCATGAGCAGCAAGAAGGCCGAGCTGGACGACAAGGACGAGGTGATCCGGAGGCTGAAGGAGGCGGCGACGTACTGCCCGCGCGGCCTGGACCAGCTGTGCCTGTCGCACCAGTGCGGGTTCAGCTCGACGGTGGAGGGCAACGAGCTGACCGAGGAGCAGCAGTGGGCCAAGGTGAGGTTGGAGGTGGAGATTGCCAAGGAGATTTGGGGCGAGGATCTGTCCAAATAAATAGCTATTAGCGGTTGGGTGAGAGAAGAGGAGGAAAAAAAAAACAATCCGTTCAACATGTGATACCCCGGCCTGTCTTCAACAGCTAGCATGAGCAAAGAATTGGACGTCATGATGCAAACAACACAGGTGTCAAAGAAGAAAAAAAAAAAAAGAGATGAGCCGGCATAGCGGTGGTAGGGAATCCCGTGGTGCTCGTTCAGGCCGACGTAGGACTCTGCCCAGGCACACAGGCTTGCTTGCAATATCAACCACCAGGCACAAGCAGGAACCTAATGAGACCAGCGATTTGCGTGGCTGTTTTTGTGTCAAATCTCCGCAATGTCTATGTCTTGTATTCTTCCCCCCCTACGGCCCCCGTCTAAAAGTGAAGCGCATGCAATAATGCCGTCCCAAACGCCCCGTCAAACCACTGGCATGTTGTTCCTCTTCCTCTCAGATCGCCCGTCTTAGACCCACCGCCACTCTCCGTAAATGACGCCGATACCAAGGTCGGCAAGACGCTGGAAAGCGGACGGGCTGAGATCCAGGCCCCCCGGAGGGCAGCCAGGGCAGCGGTCGACAATGGCGACGTCGGTTATGCGGCCTTGGTAAGAGATGCGGACCCGACGACCGCACTGGGTGTTCCTGTTCGGGTTGCCGTTGGGAGTGTGCGGATCAAAGTCCTGTTAGGTCGTCGATGACGGCGTTAGCTGCCCGGAGAGGCTTTGAGGAGGATGGGTGACATATAGGGGGTTGGGGGGGGGGGGGGGGGTGTGCCATAACGATGGACAAGTAGCACAGATCTACCGAGAAAACTTACGGCGTAGCTCAGAGCAGCGACAATGTCTCCATCGCCATTGTAAAGGCCGCAGGCACCCAGACCAGGGTGAAACCAGGTGATCTTGCTGTTCCTGAGGATTCCCCCTTCGGCTTGGGGGTCAGGGCCAACACGGGTTTCCTTCGTGGGAAGGACCGTGGCTTCGCCCACGGTGGCGCCCGAGGCGGCCAGAAGGAGAAGAGAGAAGAAGGTCTTGGTGAGCATTGTGACGATGCTGGCGACTTGCGTAGGAGGGGCTGGCTGTCTTCGTTGCGGTGGGCGGCTCTTCAACGGTTAAGAACGCTCAATCGCGAGAGTGAAGAAATGATTGAGTGGTTGGTGGGAAAGATGGAGAGAGAGGTCCGGTGCTGGAAAAGAGTAGGGCTTCTTTATAAGTGGAAAACGTTCCACGTCACGTTTTGATATCAGAGTCTTGAACCTAAACCGAAAGCCCAAAGGGTTGTTCAAGTGGCGCCATCTAGAACCGTTTTCTTTTCTTCTCTGCTGACCAGATTGCTTCAGAGCCCATGTGTCTCGACCAGCCTTTGTTTGCGCCACGTTATCATGCCTTCCAGGGCTTCTATGTTTCCCGCGCCGCAAGTTGCCTGGGGTTGTCAAGGCTTGTCAGGCTGCTGACCAGCAGCAGCAAACCCCGACCCCGTGGACAATTAACGTCACAGCCATTGTGGCTTGCTAGACACTTGGTGGAAGCTATTTACAAGGCATTGACGCAGGAATGAATAGATGTTGTGCCACCCGACCCCGTATCTTCGTTGCTTTTCATTGACTCGGACCGTTCATGGGCTTGGCTGGCTGGAGTGACAAACAGGCCATTCGTTGGTCAAGTCATCGAGAAAACGTACCTGAACCTTGTCTTGCCCTGGCATGTCTGGGATCTGGGGTGGTTCCGAAGGTCAAGAGAGTCGGTGCTGGATCCGACATGCAGTTGAACCACGCAGTCTAGCCGTTGTGTGGTGTTACAAGGTAGCGGCTAGTATCACCCGGCCTGCAACGGCTAGTTTGACGTATAGGTGTCTGGGAGCAGACCTGAAGTCTAATTACGTCTGATATAGTGTCACATAGTTGTCCATTCTCCCAAAGTCTTCAGCAATGGATCCAGCGCGTTCCGATGGCTTCGGCTCGGGCCCTGGGCCGAGGCCGAATGTGGTGGTTGTTATGCGGATGAAGGACGCAGAGGCGTGCTGGACCGCACGCAATGCTTCTGGCGTGATGGAGTGGTAGCATTCTTGAAACCACCGACGCCAGTCGAGTCAACATCATGGCAATGCTACAAAGTTCATCTGGACTGTATCAATGAGGATTCTCATTTCTGAGGGGCTATTTGTTTACTTTGGAGCTCGCCCCTGAAGCGTGAAGGAGATCTCCCAACGTAAACTCCATAACAGGGAACTATTAGCTCCCACATTCATTATTTCAATCTCCAATCGCCATGTAACGACGCATCGATACTATCACCTCTCTATTCGCCGTCATCGATGTGGAGGTGTTACGACAGGGAAGCAACACCCCGGCATCCGCTCCGAAGCCATTCCGACAACAGAGCGATTCCTCTGCCATGTCCTAGATCTGGTGGATGACATGGAAGTACTGCCGTCAATAGGTGGCTGCTTGTAGTTGTGTGTGAGCTGTAGGTCCTTCGCATGACATGCACTCCCGGGCCCGTTGTCCGGATTAAGCAGGTCAGTAAGATGCGAGCGACGCTAGAGCAGAGGCGTTCCAGAAAAGGCGTAGCTTGCTGGAGTGGGGTGACGCACGCGACGTGAGCCAACAAGGCTGCTGCAGGGCAACGTTAATTAGTTACCTAGTTAGTTATTGGCAACGTTCATTGACTTTTACAGGATCCGGAACCTGTCAGACAGCTCACGAAACATTGCTGGGGCCAAGAGACTTCTTCCCTTCTTTCTCCCAAGTGGGGACATCACAGTTGCGTTGACGTCTGTCTTCACCTTGGGATCTATTCTCGAGCATCGAAACAGGTTGGTTATGTTGTCTTCAAAATGGATTGCGAAAAGCAGGTCTTGAAGGGCATCAGCACGCCCGAAGCAAGGCGTTGCACAACCCAGCACCCCAACCGCGACACATCGCAACGCACGCCCTTCCAGCTCATCATGGACGGCCTCCTTGTAGGCGCCCTCTGCCTCGTCCTCGGGCGGTCTCTCGTCCACGCCATCCCCCATGGCACCTCCATCCACCCCGGAACCGTGACCTACCCAGGGGAGTCCATCGCCTGGACTCCCTGCGGGACGATCGACAACCGCGCCCTCGAGTGCGGCAACGTTACCGTCCCCATGGACCACTTCAACGCCACCAACAACCTCCCGGACAAGAAGCACTTCACCATCGCCATGGTCCGCCTCCGCAGCCCTGACCCCAACGCCACCAAGACCATGCTCCTCAACCCCGGCGGGCCGGGCGGCTCGGGCACGTCCCTCATCTACACCCATGGCGCCGAGCTGCACACCATCCTCGGCGACGGCCCGGGCACCCCGCACCTCCTGGGCTTCGACCCGCGCGGCATCAAC
The DNA here is from genome assembly GCF_042764415.1 of Remersonia thermophila. NCBI lineage: Eukaryota > Fungi > Ascomycota > Sordariomycetes > Sordariales > Chaetomiaceae > Remersonia > Remersonia thermophila. The sequence goes on along the minus strand of NC_092221.1, from coordinate 3,114,000 downwards.
ATGTCGACGCCCCGCGCAACCTGCATGCCCCCGGAGGCCTTCCAGAACGCCGACCTCGGCCGCGATCTGCGCGCCGTGGCGTCCTCCATCCGCAACAAGAAGACGGTCGACGACAGCGGCGAGCTCTGGGCCTGGACGCGCGCCTGGGCGCAAGCGTGCGCCGAAGCCCTCGGGCCGCACGCCGCCTACATCAACACCCCGCAGACGGCCGCCGACATGGTCGCCATCCTCGACGCGCTGGGCCAGAAGGGTCTGTACTACTGGGGCTCCAGCTACGGCACGTTGCTCGGGCAGACGTTCGCGACCATGTATCCCGAGAGGGTGGAGCGGGTCATCATCGACGGGGTCGTGAACCAGGTGGATTGGTATACCGAGCCGTTGCACGCCGAAAGGATGACGGATACCGCGAGGGTGCTGGAGGGGTTTGCGGAGGAGTGCGTGAAGGCCGGCAAGGAGAGGTGCAAGCTGGCGGAGATGGCGGGGACGAAGGAAGAGCTGGTGGACGTGGTCTTGAAGGGGGTCGAGAAGCTCAAGGAGGATCCCGTCGGGGTGTACGTCAACAGCACGGTCTATGGGGTGCTCGACGGGTGGAAGGTGATGAGCAACGCCCTGTTCCCGGCGCTTTACAAACCGGCGGTCTGGGGAGATGTGGCGGAGGCGCTGGCGGCGCTCTTCAACGGCGACGCAAAGCCGGCGTTTCTGGCGTTTGGCCGGGCCGGCGCGTTCGAATCGATCATAGACGGGTACAAGTTCGTCGCGTTCAACGACGGCGTGTCGGGTCCGGAGCGGTGGAACGTGTCCACCCGCCACGAGCTTCTTGACCTTTTGGTGCCGTTCTTCAACAGGTCGATCTTTGGTGACATCCACCTCGACGTGTACTTCTCGAAGCAGGCGTGGGCAGTGCCAAAGACGCACACGTACGAGCCGCGCAGCAAGGTCCACACGGCGCACCCGCTGCTGGTGCTCACAACGACGTACGACCCCGTGTGCCCCCTCGTGTCGGCACAGAAGGCCAGCGCTGCGTTTGAGGGGTCTCGAATCGTGGAGGTCCAGGGGTACGGTCACTGCTCGCTGGCCGTGCCGTCGACGTGCGTCGCGCGCCACGTGAGGGAGTACGTTCGTCACGGCAAGCTGCCCAAGGAGGACGTGAAGTGCGATGGGGATGGGAACCCGTACTTTGCGAAGCCGGAAGAGACCCTGTCCGTGCTTCAGGCTATGGCGCAGAATGAAGAGGAACAGCGAATCCGCTCGGCCCAGCTCAAGCTCGCCAGGGACGCCTGGCCAGGGCCATGGAGGCATCTCTAATCAGAAGCTGTTGGAGACGAAAAAGCTCAGCTTGGAATGTCATGTTATATCACCAGGCACCTTCTTCACGTCCGCTTTTCGTTGAGTATCAATTGATAGTTTAAGAACCAGACCTCCGTTCACCGTTTCGCAAACACCAAGGAAATACGCAGCGATGCATGGTATTATCATCGCCAATCCGTTGCAGTCGACCAAGTCTTGGTTTGGGGCTGCTGTCGTTCATCTCATGGTCGCAGTCAAGGCAATGCCTGAACTTGAAGAGCACTGTTGAAAATGCCATCGCCAATGTGCTAGGGGAGCCTTGTTCCCACATTCCTCTCTTCCATCATCATTGTCGGCTGCCGAATCTGCTACGTTACCATGTAATACCTGCTTCCCGCAGATCATATTCCCTATATAGCTCAGGGATTCTCCGCTTGTCTTGCTCCAGGGCGTTGAGAACGCTAAAGAGGCGCGCTTCGAGGTTCACTCCGTCAAACAGACTGCCCCTGATGCACTCACCGACAGCGCTGTAGCAGTGAAAACCCCCCAAGATCATGACGCTGCCCAGCCGTTGCGTTGCTGCCTCGTAAGCAGCTGCGTAGTCCGGTAAGCTCCAAAATGGCGAGTAAAAGCTTGCGAAATAATTCTTGGCAAAGACCCTGCCGGTGATAACTTCGATCAGAGCCATCCCCAGGGCCAGCATCCTTGTGTTGACTTCCATCCCGGATGAACGGTCCTGCGGGCTGCGCCTATGGGCCGACGAGGAACTCGGGAAGGCGGTCAGGATAAATGCGTCGCGGTATGAGGTGATGCCGTTCCGTTTGAGAAGGAAGATAGCATCCAGCGTTGGGAGATTGCTAGTCCATGCCGTATCGTGGAGCTGGATCATAGCCGAGGTGATACCCCAAGCCAGTTCGATTTTGTCGTCATAAAGAAGGGGTTGGGCTGCTGAATGTTGGCTCGTAAGGGCCTCTCTCAATGATACCAGGCTCCAGTCTGTGGCAGCACCTATCGTTTCCGAAGCGCATACCTCGAGACCGGCTCGGGGCCAGGTGACGAAGTCGTCCGGGAGGCGACCGTAGCTTTCACCCGGCTCCAGCGCTGGGCTTTTTCGAATCGTTGCGCAGAGGTCCAATATCTTTGCTGTTGAATTACCAGGGGTAGGACGGGATCGTCCATAGCTCCAGGCCCTCGTCATTCCGACCTTGTTGCCCGTGTGGAAGGAGATCTTCTTCCACACCTGTCGCATCTCGGGGGGGGGAGACGTCGTCGACCGGCACCATCGTGGGGAAAGAGATGGCTGCGGGAATCGTCCAGATCATCGGCCGGCAAAGCATCTCGGAACGGTTAGACGCCTGGTAAAGATGATCGATGTCTTGTGTCTTGACGAGTCCGAGGCCCACGTTGTGGAGGTCGGGACACTGGCATGCGATGGAATCCGTCAATGAGCGCGAGAGGTCCTTAGCAATGGTTTGTACAGATCTGTGGGCCTTGAACGCGGATCGACTTTGCCGACCTTCCTCCAGCTCCACGTTGAGATTGACCAGGCTTTCCAGGCTGGAAACCCCGTCTCGAAGACGCCGGAGGATATCATCGAATTGGCTTTTCCGGAACATGAAGACGAACCGCACCACAACGCGTGGGACAGAAGACGGCACTTGAGATGTCTGAAATGCCTGCGAGAAACATTAGCTTGATGCTGATTATTACCTAGGCGCATACGACGGCAGCGGAGGCTGCTCGGATGGCGTCTTTTGTAAGAATTATTACCTTGTCGTCATGGTTCAGACCTAGCTTTTGTTTCAGTTCATTCACGGCCTCCAGCATATCTGCCAGGCTTTCGGAGAAGACCCTTCCGGATCTTGACAGCCGAACATCGATTCTGTAGCGCAGCTCGGGGTCACGCCATGCGTCACTCAGCGGATCGGCGATGAGGGCCTCGATCTGCGTGTTGGGTACGATGCCAACCAGCAGCTTTTCGCAGACATTCTCCAGCCTGGCACGCTCAACTTCGAGGGTTCGAATCCTGCTCCGAAGCTCGCGGAGGTAGAAGCGTCGCCTCAAAATCTGCCCGTCATCTGCAAGCTTCAGGTAAAAGCGGAACGCTTCGATGAGAATGGGCACGGTCCCGAGAACAAGACCGGCGGCTTCCAAGCCGGACATGCCGGAAAGATGCGGTTCGGGGACCCCTGGGTCAAGCACAGCGCTTTGAGCTCAGTCCGGTAACAACTGCGCCCAGCGAGCAGAAAAGACGATGCTGCTTGGCTGGGTACACCTCCATGCCCAAGACTCAGTGTAGATGGCGGAGGACATGCAAGGGAGCATGCATGCCGTGCCCCTCCCCGCTCCCTCTCCCTCAGCCTCGTCTCCTTCCCCGCCCCCACGGCACAGCATCCCTGATCAATAATACTCGGCGAAAGGAGGGGTAATCATTGAGGATTTGATGGAGCCTGTCATGCTCAGAGAAGACTGATTTGTGGCTCTGTCTGATCACCATCACCAATCCGGAACGCGGCGTCTCAGCAACATGATCGAAAAGTCTCTCTCCATATGCAAGAAAAAGTTTGAAAAGCTCGTGGAGGATGTTGGAAAGAAGGCTGCCCAAGACAAGCTCCCGTCCAACCTGAGCCAAGAAGGGTTTGAAATCCAGTACCGGAGATTCAAAAACTGGTTCGCTGTGAACCGCGCACTTCATGGCAACCTCGATAGACATCTCCACCATGCCTCTCACATTCGTGCTCAGGTTGGACGATTGCTTACCGACCTGGTCGAGGAGCTACATGATGGTGAGTTCCACGGGGCCTGCTCTCTTATTATGGATTCCTTTTAACCGCGCGTCGACGTTTGGAGCAGCCAAGGCAATCCTTTCGGGCACCGCTGTCCCCTGGGACAAAGAACCCCCTGATGCGGATGTGGCAGACGACCTGGGCGATTTTGGTGGAATGGCAGACCAGACAGAGCTGGGCCAGATCTTCGACACTGTCACGGAGATCATCGACTGTCTCAATGGCCTCGTCATACCGATGAGACACCTGGCGCCTCACACCCGGCTGATGATGTCGAGCAAGATACAAACCACCGTCAGCGACCAGGACACCGCCGATGCTCAACACCTGGTTCCTCAGGCCGATCCCGTCATGACGCAAAGAGTCGCTCACGCGCTCTCGCGCCTACGGGAACACTTTGCATACACCAGGCTCGTCCCCTACCGATTTGACCCGTCCGAACTCTGTGAACGACAAAACACTTGGACCACAGACGACAAAAGCCTTTGGTCCCTGGCTTTCTCCATGCTAGGCCAACCGGCAAATTTTGCCGCCGAGAAGATCACCGAGGTGCTGATCATCGATGAGTCCACCGTTCTCAATCCCAACCAGGTTTGGGAAAAGCACAAGGATGTCCTTCCGCCTGCACTCAACTATTTTCCAGTGTTGTGCCCGCATTGTAACCGGAGTAAAAGAATAAACCGCAATGACGAGCAAGAGCTGACCAAATTGTATGTCTTGTTTTTAACGAATTGACGTTAATACTACCTTGGCTTGCTCTGTTCCCTGCCATTCCGCGGTCCAGGCCCTTGAATTACTTAGACTAACCAGGCCGCCGCTCATAGCTACTATGACCATGTTCTAGGCTATCATCAGCCGTTCTTTTGCTTCCACCCCCATTGCACGGTGCCTGAAACGGAGTTTTACAACCAACGGGAATATGAGGGCCACCTTCTCCTGTCCCATCAATGCTCCTGGAACTGTGCGGTGCCGGGGTGCAGCACGACACTCCTATCCGAATCCGCCATGCGAGATCACATCAAGCCACAACACCAAGAGGACATGGGCAATGTAGCCCTTTCAACCGTCCTGCAGCTGAGCCAAAATATACTATCATCCTGGCCGCCAACTAGTTGCCCGTTGTGCAACATGCAGACGACAACCCGGGATCAATTTCTGCAACATATGATCTTCCACTTGTCCAGGATGGCGGCTACCGCCTTGCTCAGGTTGGCCGGTGAGCAAGCAAGCCAGCCTGAAGACCAGGGTGCTTGGGGGTTGAAAAGAACAACCTCGGATGGCAACTTGCCAGGTTCGTTCCCATGCACCAGTCGGTTGGGAACAAAGAGCGCTGATCGTATCGACCTCGGTGTCAGAAATCATGCTTCGCCCTTGGTCTTCAGAAACCAACCCTTGGTACCTGGAACTCCGCAAGGAGGCTCGGGGCTCAAAGGGAAAGGACGTCAAATCCGGTGAAAAAAAGGCCGATGATGCAGAGAGTAAGTACCCCATAAGGCTCAGCTGGCCTAGCACCACAAAACGGACAAGGTAATTGTGTTTGCGGTAGGGAAGCTACGCTGACCAGAAATCTCCTAGAACACCCCGGCGATCCCTAAAAGTCTTCCAGCAGCCCTAGCAGTCCCAAGATGGACCCCAGAACCCTTGGCAGTTACGAGATGGCTCTCAGCAACCCCGGCAGCCCGGAGCCATTCTTATTTCTCTGCAATAAAGGCTCAAGGCGCCTCACCAAAGTCGCCCAAGTGCAGAGGAGACCTCCGTAGCGGATTTCACGAACTTGGAGACGCGCCCACAAAAGGTCTTATTGGGAAGAGGCTATGAGACTTGAGACCGTGAGACCGTGGGCATGAAGATAGAAGGCCCGGGTCAGGTGCTTCGACATCAGCGCAAGAGGGTTGGGTTTCGATTGAGTTAATCGCAATACTTGACGAAACGCGGAGTTGCCGGGCCTGCATTTTCGTGATGAGGCCGTTTGAAGTTTCTGGCAATCGTACAGGCGTATCATAGCGGCTCAGAAGGCCTCTTGTAAATTCCGAGTACAGTGAAGATAGATTGGCTGGTGATTGAATCCTCTGAAGATTCAAGGCCATGAGACTCTCAATGGCGGGGGGGGGGGGGGGGGGGGGGTTCGGCGTTTCCCTACATGCCGTTGATATCACAACTGCCGGTAGGTATATCAATGTAACTACACTGCGCGAATGACCTAGGTGTCTAGGTGGGTAATCCCTTTTGCCATCCTATGTACCTGAACCTACAAGCAAACAAGGTGAAGAACGGAATGCCTTGCCGCCGTCCAGACAGAGGCCAGCAGCCCGGCTTGGTTCACCATCTCCAAAACTGTTATGTCTAGCGGTCGATGCGATGGACAGCTGTGGCTGGGCGGTTGGATGTGGCTTAGCAAGCTCCAAGATTATTGCACGAAGCCAAGCGCTAGGGGATGCGGTTGTGGCTGCGGTCTTGTAACGTGCCCGACAACAGCGCCCGGGAGATACACACTGCGTACCTGTTCACGACGCAGTCTTGCCCATGCAGAAGGGCCCAGCAAAGCATAGGTAAGCAAGAAACCCTTGAAGCGTTCCTTACCCAGCTTGAACAATCATGACATCTTGGATTTCTCTGCCAGTTCTCAGAGAGAACGTAGTGATGTTCGGGACATGATGACCGGGCACGCTACGAGGAAGAAATTACCAAGTCGGTTCCCGATACATTCATATTTGGTCGTCAATATCGGGTATCCATTCATCCGACCTATGGTTTGTTGGCATCAGCGCCTCCCGCAGAGCACCCAGAGCGGCCTAGAGGCGTAGCATTGACCACGGTTGCCAAGGAGCATCCCAGGCCGGCGACCCGGTCCTGGTCATTTCACCCCCGGGCTGCATTTCCGTAGCCCGTCCCATGAGAGAATCTGCCTGACCCAGGCGATGCGCCAGGCGTACGATCTCAAGGCGCCCTGTGCGCGGGTTGGCACCGCGTCGTGAGGCCTCGTCGCACATTCCCCAAGGCCTTGCAGCCCGATGATAAGCCATGATGTCCAGTCCACATCGTGAAGCGTCAGCTTTGACACTCCTCTCTCCTTGATATTCTTGTATTTAGTTCAGTGTCATTCAACCCGCCTCCCCCAAGATGGGGAAAGGGCCCCTTACAATCCACGGCGGTCGGCGCCTTGTCCCGCGTGAGCATGTCGCCGTCGCCGCTATTATCCTCGTAAGCTCTGCACCACCTCCACCGCCACCGCCACCACACCTACCCCCAGAGCCCGCCCTTCTTGTCCTTTGGGCACCGCTAACATGTTCTCCCTTGCCAGTTTTCCATCACCCTCGTCGCCTCTGCCGCTTCGCTAACGCGGCACCTCCTCCACCACCGCTTCCACGCGGTCCCCACCTCCCTGTGCATGCTCGCGCTCGCCCTTTTGCGCATGACCGTCGCCTGCACCGAGCTCGACCGGGACCCGTTCCATCGCCCGCGCACGGTCGACCTTGCCATCGCCCTGCTGGACGCCATGTCCCTCGTCCTTGTCATGGGCATGCTGGTGTCCCACTTCCTGTCGCACTTCGCGTTCCACGCTGGCAGGCCGCCAACCTCGGGCGTGGCGTACAGGGTGGATGAGACAGACAACGATCCCGTCTATGCGGTCGAGGGGGAGGAGCCCAAAGATCCCCGGGAGCCTGTTTGGCAGCGCTTCAAGCGGCTCGCCGCCGTCGCAGTGGCGATGGTGCTTGCCGTGCCGGTATACGTCGCGGGCGCCGTCGTTGCGCTGGGGCTTGAGGCGCAGGCCAGGCGGCCGGAGCTGCTACAGGCGGGGGTGATGCTATTCGCGGCGGTGGGGCTGTTGGTGGTGTGGTGCTTGGTGCGGCCGCCGGATGAGCGCGGCAGGGTTTCTCCGCGGCTTGTCGTCCTATACGTTGCGGTGACGGCGGTGAGGTTGATCTGGTCCCTGACCAGCCCGTGGTTCCTGTGGGACCAGAGGGCAACGTTCAACCCGTTCAGGGATAACAGGGCAAGCACGTTGATGCATATGGGGATGGTGCTGGTGACGGAGTTTCTTCTCTCGCTGCTTTGCTGCTGGTACCCGGGGATTCAGGGGAGGCTCAAGGAGCACGGGCAGATGAGGCAATGATGAATTATGGCTCTGACCCTGATTATATGGTTGTACCCTGAGGGTCGAGAAGCTTCATCGGTACAGTATTCAGCGTATACGACGGAAGGACCTTTATATCTTGCATGCCTGAACTTCACAGGAATGATGCTCAAAGGCGTACCTCTGACACTCAAGGGCATACCTCTGACAATGGCCTCAAAGGATATCATCGTCTTTGCAATGCCATCACTGCCCCGGACGGTCCAGTACGGCTTTGCTCTCTCCGTCTGGAGATATTACCCCGATCGTTAGGCTCAGGGGCTAGCAGAGACGCTTCTTGGTCATCCAACCCGCAAGCAAACAAGACAAACAACCGAAACGCCAAACTCCCGACCCTCGTACCCCATCAATCCCCTCCTTCCAGGCCAAAAGATGCACAAACACGCCTCCGCCAACGCCATCCAACCGCACCGTACACGCATTTCTCATACATGTCCTCATCTCCACCGTTCCTGCATCAATACCCCCGCCTCCTGTTCCACCGGCCTGCCACCGGCGGCGTGCCCCTGAATCCCTATCGAGCTGGCGGTAGCCAACGTCCTCGCCGACTCGGGCCTCCTCAACCCGCTCTCCTCATCCGATGGCCCCCGCAGCGGCCACTCGCCATCGCTCTCGGCGCCGGGGTGGTACTGAGGGAAGACGCTGTACTGTTGTTGGTGGTGGTAGTACTCTTTTCCCTGGCCTCCCGTCTTCTCCGTGCTCCGTTCCTGCTCCGCCCCCGACGGCTGGAGCCGGTGCTGCTGCGGCTGCTGCCCCTGAGTGCCATCCCCAAGCTGGAACCGCGAGAAGTCCACGCTCAGATGCCCGTCCGGCAGGGGCCCTCGGAGACGATAATCGTCGCCGCCATCACGGGTCGTGCCCTCCCAGTCATGGAATGTGTCGAGGAGAGAGTCGAAGAAGGTCCTGCGCTGACCGGAGCCCGAGCCGCCGGAGCGGGAAGGGCGGCCGCTTGGGGATTGGAGCGCCGCGGCGGCGGCCGCCGCCGCCGCCTTGTGTTGTTGGTAGGCCGCAGCCTGGGCGTTGCGCTCGTTGTGGACGAAGAGCATACGGAAGGAGACGAGGCAGGCGATGATGTACGCTGGGACGAAGGTGTGTTAACTGGAAAGAATGCAACAAGGGGGCTTGTTTTGAAAGGGACCTTTGGCTTACCGGTGATAAACTGGATAGAGAGCCAGAACCATGTCCAGGCGATGTTTTGTGTCTGCGATCCGTCGTCGGAGACCTTGCCCGTGTGGATGGTACCGCGGATGATGGTGACGGCGACGGTGAGCAAGGTCAGGGAGAAGATGGCGCCGAGGAGGAGCTTTTTGCGCAGCGTCACGCGGACGCGCCATAGGACGACGATGGGAAGGCCGAGGACTGAAATCCGGGTTAGCAAGGAGTAACGAATCAGTATTAATACACGGCCGCCCCGGGCAGCGGCTCAAGAGCACTCACTGAGAATGTCCGACACCACGTCAACGGTGCAGTAGGCAATCATGGCGTGCCATTGCACGACCGACCTCTCGGGGTCGGTACAGCGGAGGAACAGCACCTCAAGCGAGCCCGTCATGCAGGGGTAGTCGATGGTGGCCATGCAGACGACGTAAGATGCCAGGGTGACGACGGCCACGACCCACCAGAAGATGGTGTACTCGAGCAGGCCGCCGCCCAGACGGCGGAAGAAGAGCAAAAAGCTTAGCTTGACGGCGTGAACACCCGTGTACCCCAGGATGCCTTGAACAAGGATCCCGTGGAGCGCCATGTACAGGTCGCGATCGAGGAAGGTCTTGGGCATAGGCACGACCTTGTTGAAGACGTCTTCGACGAGGTACACCCATTCAAGCCGAAGCTGGGCCCAGACGCAGGCGGCTCCCATGATGAGCAGGGCAAACGCCATGATCCAGTCCTCGGGCAGCAGCCGGCAGAAGCACACCCAGCGAATGTAAGACCGGATGCAGAAGCCGAGGAAGCAAAGGGCGAACCCCGCCCAGAGGATAGCCTGTCGTAGTTCCGGGGTTCATTAGCATCTACGTCCCCCAAGGGCCCATTGGGCTCCTAATACAGCTCCTCGGCTCACCTTCATCGCCTCGACCGACATGAGATGCCCCACGGTCGAGAGCATGACGAGGTTGTCTGGATCCGTTGCCGACGCCATGGTGCTGTGCTGCCTTGCTCGTCGTCGGTGGGGTCGGCTGCTGGATTCGCGTGTAAGATGTCCGACGGGGATCAAGCGGAGGATGTCTCATTGGCAAAGGGGTTTGAATTTGTAACAACGACGAGGGGTCCCCCATCACGAATCCTTCCGGGGATGCATTCGATATTGTAGGATCTTATGATACGGCACGTTCCGCTCCCCCGCCGAAGAGGTCAGCTTCGACGCCGCCGGCGAGCATGCTGGCAGCCTCCCGCAGCCCGTGGGGACGGGAACCCAGGCGGCGACGGCACCAGCGGGAGTCGTGCGGCGTTTCTCGCGGGCGGCTGTACGACATGAAACATGGCACTGTTCCGTGGTGTTTGGATGCCGAAGCGTGCTGGGCCGTTGCTGGGCCGCACCGCGCCGCATGCCAAGGGCCTTGCGAGCCTGCGTGCCCGCCGTCGCCGCCGTGGGCTTGCAACCTTGCAGCCCGCTAGCCATGGCTCAGCCCGCTGAACTGCCAGCTTGGCGGGCCAGAGGTCGACTGAGACTTCACTTTACCCGGCGTCTGCCCTGCTCAACGAAAGCGGCTTGCTACGCTGTAGCGCGCCCCAGGCTAGGCTTCCACATTTCATCCATGTGGCCGGCTGGATCCAAGATAATTATGCCCTGTGCCGCGCTGGGGGCGATATCTCGATCGATAATGATGAATGCAGGAGCGCAGCGGTTCTCGAGAGGCTGTGCTTGACCGCGTTAGGCACCGAAGACGGCCTTGGTTGATGGATGAGATCCAGAGGCGACGGCAACCTTTGCTGTTTGATCGTGGGGGAGACCCGTCATGTTGGGGGGGGGGGGGGGGGGGGGGGGGGGGGGGAGGGCAGCACACACGTCAACTCCCAACACGATGCAGAGTCAGCGGCGTGTTTCGGTCGGCCTCTGGCGCAGATCCCCAGAGCTTCCGACGAGGCCCCGAGCAGGAAGTTAACTGATCTGTCGACTAAGAGCGACGCCAAGGAGCGCCGAAGATGCCAAAGGGCGACCATCCAAACATCTCTCCGCGCCTTTGGAGATCTGGTGCGCATGAAATAGTCCCTGAAGTCTCCCAGGCGGTTGGAATATTTTGTTTGTCTTCAGACATCGAGAGACAAGGCGTGGCCTGCGTTAGGGCACCTTGTACCAAACCCCGTACCCATTGAGGTCTGCGATCGCAAGTGCTGTACCGTTGCCAGCCTACCTACTTTATAACGTTATTAGTTACCTGCTGGCTGACGGTTTCAGCAAGGTGCTTGCTGAAGCATGCTACACCGACGGCCCTGTTTGGGGCTCCTGCAGCCCAACCGCCGGCCCCCTGTTGACTTTGCAAACTGGTGTATTCCAACTCGGGGTCCGATGCTGCGGTCAGCTTATGAGGGAGCTCTTGAGCCAGCTCGTGTTTTACCCATAGAGCTCATGTCCTCGATGCCTTCTCGGGTTATGTCTCACCGATCGTGTTTCCATTGTCTTTTGCGCCAGCCTTCTCCAGGGACAACATCTTCACAGCCAGATCCAGCAGGAGGTGGATGCCGACACTGCTAGTTATTAGCGTGCGGGTCTTGATGGCGGCGGCGGGCGGTTCAGCGGCCGCTAAGAACTGCCGAGCGGCGGATCGAGGAGCCAGGCTGGATCGGCCAAGCTTGCGCGAGACAACCCGACAGACACCCAACCAACGCTTTTGAGACCGAATAGCGAGGGGCTCCTCAAGCAAAAAGCATGGCCGGGTGGCGATGACGATAGTCTCGACGCGAAGTCGGTATTTCTCTCTCCTTCTTGTTTTGTTCCGTCCCTTCAAGGCATCCCCTGGGGCGCAAGCGCAGCAGCACAAGGGGGATCCGTTTGTTGGACCTGTCGGACTCGGGACAAACAGGCCAAGCGCACGACCGAGCAGACGCCTCATGGCAACAGATCATGCCGTTCGCAGCCGGGCGACAGAGCTTGCCCCCCCCCTCCTCCATCTGCTCGGTCAACCGCTTTGGACAATGACGATGACAAGAATCAACATCTGGATGTCGCGCAGGGCTCCGGCGCCAATCCGCGGCTTGAGGAGCGATTGGCTCTATCTGACGTGATTGTGCAGCAGCAGGGGAAAGAGTTGGCGTTGGGCTCGGCGGGCATGACGGCCTGCCGGATTAGGAGAAGTGAGGTTTGACTGAGATGACCCGTCCACGACGGCTTACAATCGGCTCCGCTGTGATTGGAGATACCAAACATAGCAATGTTGACGTCCTTGCGGAGAAGACGCCGAGCGTTGCGGGCCTTGAGGGTTGGGTTGCCTCGCACTGCGGCGGACAAGGTCAACGACACCGACAGACCTGCCTGAGAGGGGGGGGGGGGGGGGGGGGGCTTAGCAGCATGAGGAATATCCGCAGGATATCACGACGACGGATTCGTGCAGAAATGCTTGCTGCTTGGCCCAACAATGTACGGACGTGCTGGCGGTCCTTGGGCAAACCACACATGCTATGCTGGCTCGCCGGCGGCGCGTTTCGATCCCTTTCAACGCGCCCGCTCTGACCTCTACCTCTCGATGGGCCGTCACCGCCAACTGCTTCGGTCGTTGTCGTCTCTCTCCTGCTTGCACGTTGTCCCACCCGAGGCATCTACTGCGTATTCTGAGAGCCGCATCATATCGCACCCCGCTTGGCGCGCCGGCACTTCGAAGGCCCTCCTTGGTTCCGGGCCGTCCACCCTCCTTCGGACCCCACACCGCGATGCAACGGTCCTCTCGGTCTTGGTCCGAGATAGGGAAGTTACAATAACACCCAAGGACGGCCTCTCATTCCTCTTTCGGTCGACCGTTGGCTCACAGGCTCGCTCGCATCATCGCCCCCGGGCTTCCCACCTCCTCTTCCTGGCAGCCAGCGCGGTGACGATCGCAGCCTCAGATACAGCCTCGGTGGGAGGGGGCTCTCGCATGGGGAGCGTTCAGGCCGGCCGGCTGGCCGGGGTACAAATAGGCCCGGGACGCTGCCTGTGCTGTCCAACATGTCCGCGAGGTCGCGAGGGACATGAGCTAGAGTCCAACCCCCGGGAACCACCGCCAACCACGCACACGCCCTGCCGGGTTTCTCTGACCATCGCTGTTGGCCCTCGTTCACCATGAAGACCACCGCCCTTCTGGCCCTCGCGGCCGCCATCGCCCCCTCGGCGGCGTCCATCTCCGTCCCGGAGGAGGCCCCCGTCTACGCCTCCACCGCGGAGCGCATGGACCGCCTGATGGAGCTCAAGAACCAGGACTGGGAGGCGGCCGCCGCCCAGGGAGTCGGTCTCTTCAACGGCGCCACGCGCTTCCGCAAGGTCACGGCCAAGAAGAGGTGCGACGCCAACGGCCTCGCCGACGGCACGTACAAGTGCCGCAACGTGGACCTGCACGGCTTCATCAGCCACGCCGACCTGGGCTCCTCGGTCAAGCTCGGCAACGACGTCTGGGGCTGGACGGCCCCCGGCGGCCGCGAGTTCGGCATCGTGGGCCAGCGCGACGGCGTCGCCTTCGTCGAGATCACCCACAACGGCAACCTCGAGTACCTCGGGCGCCTCGACACGCACACCGAGGCGGTGAGCTGGCGCGACATCAAGGTGATTGGCAACCACGCCTACATCGGCTCCGAGGCGGCCGATCACGGCCTGCAGATCTTTGACCTCACCAAGCTCCTCGACGTCAAGCCCTGGTGGAACCCGCTGTTCTGGACCCCCAAGGTGTTCGACAAGGAGAAGGACCTGACGGCGCACTACGCCGGCTTCGGCGCGTCGCACAACATCGTCGCGCACGAGGAGACCAACATGATCTACGCCGTGGGCGGCCGCTCGGGGGCCAACGCGCGCAACACGACGTGCGCGGGCGGCCTCTTCATGGTGGACGTGTCGGACCCGGCGAACCCCAAGTCTCCCGGCTGCGTCGGCATCGGCGGCTACGTGCACGACGCGCAGTGCGTCATCTACCAGGGCCCGCAGGACAAGTACCGGGGCAAGGAGATCTGCTTCGGCTTCAACGAGGACGCCCTCACCATCTACGACCTGACCGACAAGGCGAGCCCGGCCGTGGTCTCGCGCACCCCCTACGTCGGCAACGCCTACAGCCACCAGGGCTGGCTCGTCGACGACTCGCAGACCTTCCTGCTGCTCGACGACGAGCTCGACGAGCGCGACGGCACCGCCCCGGGCCGCGACGGCCGCACCACCACCTACATCTTCAACGTCACCAACCTCGAGGCCCCCATCAACACGGGCTACTACAAGAGCCCGGCGAGGTCCATCGACCACAACCAATACGTGAGTCTCCCTTCTCCCCTCTCCTTTGCTCACGATCCCATCCTTCCCTCTCTTCTCCCCTCCCTCTTGAAACCTGTCCCGCTCGTGCGTTCGTGCGCTGACGCGATCCCCTCCTCTCCCTCGGCCCCGCGAAACACAGGTTGTCAAGGGCCTGAGCTACCAGGCCAACTACGCGTCGGGCCTCCGCATCGTCGACGTGTCGGGCGTCGAGCGCGACCCCACGGGCGGCAACTTTGAGGAGGTCGGCTACTTCGACTGCCACCCCGACGACGACGAGACGGGCGGCAACATTGCCTTCATCGGCACCTGGTCCGTCTACCCGTACTTCAAGTCGGGCTACATCCTCCTCAACAGCATCGAGCGCGGCATCTACTCGCTCAAGTACACGGGCAGGAAGGCGAGGTATCTTTAGAGCAATGCGTCCCCCTCGGGCCCGGGGGAGGGAATGAGCTGGGATGCAGTAATTTCACGACAGCCGGAGAGCGAAGGGGAGGGTTGCGATCATGATGATCATGTACATACATACATACATACACGCATACATACATACATACATGCCTGCCTGCCTATCGCTTGCATGGTCCTTGTGCCTTTCTCAGACGTTGGTGATGATAACGTGATGTGAAGAATGCCATGACGGCCCCCGGCCTTCCTCTATTTGTTTGAACCGCCTTTTTTACCTCCCGTCCCCATTCTTGGAACCCCATGACCCCCCGTGACCCCCATGACGGGGCATGCCCCCGGCGGCAGCCACCCCAAGCAATCCACTGCCCACTGCATGACGAGAAACACCACACGCGCTTTCGAAGAATCGGTTATTTGTGTACTACATCTTGTCGCACATCATCATCGTCATCATCATCGTCATCACCCTCACGTCCGTTCGTTAAAACAACCCCAGCAAATCATCGGCCCCCTTGGTCCCCGTCTGTCCCGTCTGCCCCTCCCCGGTGGCATGTCCCAGCTGCTGTCCCGGCGGCGGCGGCGCGCTGGACGAGCCCATCCCGCTCAGGTCCAACCCCGCAAACCCGCCCATCAAATCGTTCATGCCACCGCCGCTCGTCCCGGCCGCCGACGTGCCGGCCGCGGCCGCCGGCGGCGGAGGAGGAGCGCCAAACAGATCCATGATGTCCGCCATCGCCCCGCTCGGCGCGCCCGGCGAGAGCGGTCCCGGGCTGGCGACCCTCTCGGGCGTCGCCGTGGCCGAAGCGTGCTCGTGGCTGGCGGGCGCGGCGCCGTCGAAATCGATATCCAACAGGTTCTCGACGTTGCTCTGCGGCGGGGCCGCCAGGCCGTTGGCGGCGGCCGCCGCGGCAGCGACGGAGGCAGCGATGGGGTTCTCGGCCAGGTTCTGGCGCTGCTCCTGGATGGCGGCGCGCTGGATGGCTTCGGCACCGAAGCGGCCCTTGCCGACGAACGACTCGGGAGGTTTGTGGTAGACGGAGGCGAGGGTGGACAGCTCCGACAGGAGCTGTTCGAGCAGAGGGGCGGGTAGGCTGGTGACGGTGGTCGTGATGGGAGGCTTGTGCGCGAGGACGATGTTCTGTCGGGGGGCGGGGCATCGTGGTTAGCCGGCTCCCCCCTTTTGCCGCTACGACGGCGTGCGCCCCTTCGACGGGATGATGAACGTACCTTGGCGATGTCGAGATCGCCCGACAGGAGGCGCCAGTAGATGTAGGCGCGATCCCGGATGTCCGGGTTGTCGCTGTCGGCGGTGGCAAGCTGTAGCACCTTTTGCACGAGGCTTTGGTTGTTGCTCGGCTTCTTGAGGAACAGCTTGACGACGGCCGTGAGGATTTGCAATTGGGTCTGGCAACATGGTCAGCCGCTGCCGCCGCCGCCGCCGCCGCGTCCTTCCCAAGCTCCGTCTGCGAGGCTCACCTGAGTAAACTCTTCCGAGAATCCCTCGACGAACCCGGCTAATATGGCGTCGGCGTTGTTGATCTTCTCGGCGTACTCTCCCACGATCCAGATCAGGGCTCCCCGGGCGTTGGGCTCGTCCAGCTCGTCGATGTACTTGCAGAGGGTGGGGATGACGCCTTCGTAGCCGGGGTATTTCCTGAGGATGTCCTTGATGACCACGACGACCTCCTGCACAACGTAGTTGACCTTGGTCGCGATGAGGTCGAGCAGGGCGTTGACGCACTTCTCGCTCGCCAGCTCGATCTTGATGGCGACCTGGCCGATGGCCTTGATGGCACGCTTGACGAAATCCATGTCGACCTCGAGGGCGTACTCCTTGAGCTCGGACAGGAGCTGCTCAAAGTTCTTCTCGTTGGCTATCCTGACCATGATCTCGAGCTTCTGGAGCTTGACGTAGGGCGGGTCGTTGTATTTGCAGAAGAAGACGCGCATCTCCTTGCTGAGGATGTCGGGCTTGGCCTGCAGGAGGAGGTCGATGTTGCGGAGGGCGACGTATTGGACCTCGGGGGCGGACGAGACGAGGGTGACTGCGGCTCGTTGGTCAGCAGGGCGCTCCTGGAGCCGCCTCGGCGGCTCTCTTCGTTCCGGCAACACGCACCAAGGGGAGGGGCCATCTTCTTGAGGTACTGGCGGACCAGGTCCGGATTGATGAGCTTCATGTGGATGAAGACGACCTTGACGGCGGCCAGGACGACGCTCGGGTTCACGTGCTGGAACTGGGGCGCGACGCGCTCGCAGATGTGCTCCGACTCGCGGGGGTCGGTGGGCGGGTAGGCGGCGAGGGTGGTCAGGATGGTGACGCGTCCCCATTCGGTGCACTCGTTGAGGGCCATGAGCAGCTTCTTGAGGGTGGTTTGGTTGATGACCAGGGCCTTGGTCTCCGGGGCGGTCTCGGTGATCTCGGCCAGGGCCTGGACCGAGTTGGCAACGACCATGGGGTTCGGATCGCCGATCATGTCCTGGAGCATGGTGATGAAGCCGTTTTCGATGCACATGGTGGGGTTCAGGTCGAACAGCTTGGCGACGCAGATGGCGGCCGTCTTGCGGACGTAGGGCGACTCGTCGCGAAGCGTCTTGCGCAGCGGCTCCTCCATGTAATCCACCATCTTGTCGACGCGGACGCAGCCCATGGTGCGGATGGCCAGGGCGCGGATGAGGGGGTTCGGGTCTTCGGAGTCTTGGACAAAGGTGTTGACGGCGAGGATGCAGAGGTCTGGGTGCGACTTGGCGTAGTTCCTGGAAGCGAGGGGGGTTGGTTGTCCATCAGCAACTGGGAACCGGGGGCTCGCTACCCCAAGACGACGAGGAGCAGGAGGAGCAGGAGCAGCAGGGCTGAGCGTACATCAGATACAGATAGACGAGCTTCTTTTGGTCCAGGTCCGAGGTGGCAATGTTCTTGAGGACATCGGGGAACAGGGCCGACACATCCTTGCCCAGGGTCATGGCCATGATGGTCTTTTGAATGGCCTCCTTGCGCTCGTGGGCGTACTGCGACACGAGGCCGGCGCGCAGCTCAAAGGTTTCGCCCTTGCGCGGGGCCGCGAAGGCGCCGCGGATGCGGTTGACAGCCTGCGCCATGGTGCAGGCGTGGGGTCAAAAGGTGCTGCCGTCGTGGTATGCGAGAGGAGGATGCGTGTCTGAGTTCGCGGGGTGCGGCGGCGGGGGATTCCGGCTCGTGGCGCTCTTTCTCGGGTGCTCGTTGGCGTTGGGTGAGCTCGACAGGGCGGTGAACCCGGGTTGCTGGCGACAAATCCACCGTAGGCGGGAGGGGAAAGGGGGGGGTGTTGGCGGACGATGGAGGGTTCAGTCGGACAAGAGAGATGGCCGGGGGCGGAGGGAAAGGGAGCAGGGCGTCGGAGCCTCGTCGACGTCGAGCTGGGTCGGGTGGTTCAGTTGCTGAGGTCCAAGGTTACCAGTTCCCCGAAGTGGGTTTCGAGTTCTGGCCTCGTCGCCTTGTCGCCAGCTCCTGAGAAAGGAAGTGGAACCTACCTCACAACAAGCCTTGGCAAACTCGTCCTTCCCACTGAGGGGCCACGAATCCATGGTGGGGCTGTTGACCCCACCATGGATGGTTGGTCCCGGCCCCGTCCGTGCATCCATCCTGGTCCCTTCTCTTCCTTTGCGACGAATCGCAGTGGAAGCTCGGTCACCTCGCACATCTGGTAGAGCACCCATCAAACAGACTCGCTCATATCACCAGTGGATGCTGCACCTAGCATCCCTCGCAACACATTGAACCGAAGGGGAAAAAAAAACACCTCCAGACCAAATGGTGGGTATGTCCAGCTGATGAGACCGTCAAAACCAAGACATCTGAGACTTTGCGGCAGGCCAACTTTCCCAATCTCCGGCGACTTTTTGTCGAAGCCAGGACGGACCAAGAAGAGCGCGAAGTATCACGAAGAGCTGTAAGTGACGGACGACATTCCTCTGTAACTCATTCAACAGCGAATTATTTTTATGAATTTTTTTGGCAGCTGACAATCCGAGCTAGTTCTACAATGCCGTGCTCTTCCTCGGCGCCGTAGCGGTATTTAGCTTGATCGCACAGAGAATAAATGCCACCCGTTGACCCCCCTTGCCCGCTGTACTCCGTCGGGCGGCCCCATGCCACGCAGCGACTTGTTGGCCACCCTCCTCCGAATGTGTTGATGATGACGCAAAAAAACAAAACAACATGCCACCAAAACCCCTCTTGCAAACCCAAGTTGACATTCATCGGCTTTGTGCGGGGTACCGGCCAAATGCGTCGGCCTGCCCAACAACACCCTGGGTGAACACGATACGGCATTGGCGATGCTAGGGCATGTTGGCACGTCGCATTCAAAAGAACGACCGCCGACAGGCTCGACCGAGGCAAAAGGAAACGTCACCTGTAGGATTCGAACCTACGCTCCCGAAGGAACTGCCTTCCGTGCTAACTGGACATTAGCAGGGCAGCGCGTTAACCACTCCGCCAAAGTGACTTGCAGGGGCCAGTGGGCAACGTGCATTATGAATGCAGGACCCGACGCCGTCCCCACTCGACGAGGTCTAGACCTCTTCCTCCGATACCGATACCCGGTGGACTGCGAGGAGCGGACGCTGGGCTGTGCGGTACAAGGGCTCCGAAATGGGACGAAGGATGCGCATCTCGGCTAGATTCATCTCGCAGGTTGGATACCATTCCTACCAACAACCAGAGTCTCTCACGTCATGCCCGGCCATGTCATAAGCTCAGAAACAGCGGTACAACGATATCGACTCTCTCAATCCGAGTCCTCGCTCTCGCTCCCTAGGAACGCCAGCGGGTCAGCTCTCCGTTTGGCAGGTCCGCCCGCCTTCTTACGCACCACCGGCGGCCTGCCGCCCTCGTCATCGCTGTTCCCATCCTCCCCGCTCCCGGCCCTCTTCCTCCCCTTGCCTTTCCCCTCTTCCACCTCCTCCTCCTCCTCCTCATCGTCCTCTCCACCGTCGTCCTCATCGTCCGACTCATCCACGACCCTCTTGACCCTCGCGGCGGCGCTCGCCGCCGCCCTCCTCCTTCCGCCCCGGCCCCCTTCCGCTCCCACCCCCCAGCTCTTCTCCCCCTGCATCACATCCTGCAGATCCGCCTGCAGCTCCCGCATCTCGCGGATCTCGCGCGCCTTGGCCTCCGAGAACCGGCCCGTCATGCCCACGTCGGCCAGGAGCTGCTTGAGGTGCCGGATTTTGGCTTTGGCCGTGTCGCACCCGTGCTTCTTGAACTCGACGGCCCAGATCTTGCGCACGCCGCACTTGACGAGCTGGGACTGGAGGAGCTTGACCTGGGCCTCGTCGGGCGAGTCGGCCGCGGCCGGCTTGGACGATGCGGACGGCGTGGCGGACTTGGACTTGCTGCCGCCTTTGCCCTGGCCCTGGCCCTTGCCCTGACCCTTGCCCTTGCGCCGCGGCGGGCCGTCGTCGATCACGGAGGAGAGGGAGCTGTCCGAGTCATCGCCGCCGGCGGCCGAGGTGGTCGTTGCGGGGTTTTCGGCGGCTGGGGAAGGCGATGCCTGCCTGGCCTTGGGCTTGCGCTTGCGCTTCGTGGGTTCGTCGATGACGTCCGAGAGCTCGCTCTCGTCGTCCGAGGGAGCCGCCTTGGAAGCGTCCGACTTCTTGGGCGATGCTTTGGTCTCGGAAGCTCCGTCGGGCTCGTCGGACAGCTCGCTCGCATTGTCGGGCGATTGCTTTCGCTTCTTTGCCGGCGGTTCCGGCATATCCTCGGCTTCGCTCCGGTCTTCGCTGCCCGGCGCCTCGTCCGGCGATGGCGACGTTCTCTTGGCCGCACGCTTCTTGGGGTCGGCCCGGGCCTTCTTGGCCACAGGAGCTTTCTTCTTGGGGGACGGAGCCGCAGGCGGAGAGGCTTCGGCGGATTCCAGTTCGTTCTGTCCTCGACAGAATTAGCAAGCCGGCGAGATGCAAGACATTGTCTGGGGAGGCACAATACCAAGGTGTCCAGGATGATGTGCTTGCTCTTGGCCTTCCAGTCACCCTCCTTGAGGAAGCCGGATTCAAGATGCAGCTTCTCCTCCACAACATTGCGCGCGTAGTTGACCGTCAATTCATCTCGGTTGGGGCCGTTGTAGATCTCGCGCACCGCGGCGGCGAGCGCTTTGGCGATGGCCTTGTCGCTTGGCGCCATCGTGGGTGAAGGGTTTGGTGGCGAACGGAAATTATGTCACCGTATGAATGTCGTGCGTAAGGAGCCGTAATTGTTCCGACGGAAGTGCAGCGCTGGGATCTGGTCGGTCTTGGATACGTCCTGGGAGACGCGTCGACGCGTTTCCAAGTGTGGGGTGATGAAGCACAACGACCGGACGACCGACCTGGATCCATGGGTGTTGGCGAATAACCAGCTTCGAGCACCGAACCACCGAAATGTGGGGCCCCGGAGCACGGGCCACATGACGTACGAGCCGGGCTCTATACCGTGCTCCAGGTCAACTCTGGTACCACAAACGGGCAGAGAGGATCCAACATTGGCCTATAAAAATGCAAAACACGGAAAAGTGAACTATAGGAATTTCAGAGAGTAGAGTTTCGTTTTGTTTTTGGTTTTTTCCCCTTTGTTTTGACTTTTGCTCTCTGATGTTGAGGAGGGAAAGGGGTAGTTGCATGTCGTATGGGCATCGCTCGGCATGGCATTTCATTACCCTAAGAACACGGGACATGACTCCAAGACTTTAGAGTTCGTCTGGTTCGCCATACAGCCTTGTTCGCTGCGATGCGACGGCACCGAGCGGCGGGACGGACACCACCTCCGTGGCATTCATGTCGCCGCCGCGGAACGCATACGTAAACGTCCACCCGGAGCCGGCAGCCCCATGCTCCCCTTTGTTGTTCACCACCACAACGCCGCTCGATATCTCGGGGAACTTGCGCAGCATCCGCCGGACCGCGTCCTCGGCCGCCTCAGTCGGGGTCATGCCCCGCCTCAGGTTCTCGACGGCCTGGTAGCACGGCAAAAACCGCAGCATGATATCCCCGTCTCCCGTCGCGCCGCACCCGCCCACCTCCCCGTCCACGTAGGACCCGCTCCCCACGATCGGCCCGTCCCCGACGCGGCCTGGAACCTTGAACGCCGCGCCGTTGGTCGACGTCCCCGCCGCCATGGCCCCCTGCCGATCCATCACGACCATCGAGATGGTGTCATGCGACAGCTGCCCGCCGCCGTGCGCCAACGATGCCGGCGCCGCATCCACGTCCCCCCCCGGCAGCGGCGCGTACGGCCCGCAGCTGGCCGCCGGATCGGGCGCCACGCCCGCCCTGTAATTCCCGCGGCACCCTCCGGCCCTCCATTCCTCGCACCGTCTCCGGCTCTCGTCGGTGCTCAGGTCCTCCTCGGGCCCCAGGCCCATCTCCAGCGCGAACCTCGTCGCCAGGTCGCCCACGAGCAGCGAATGCCTCGTGTACCGCATGACCGCCCGCGCGGCCGAGATGGCGCCCTTGACGCGCCGCAGCCCGGCCACGGCGCCCGTGCGCATGCTCGTGCCGTCCATGATCATGGCGTCCAGCGTCGTTTCGCAGGCCTCGTCCGGCGACCCGCCGAAGCCGACCGTGCCGTCGCATTGGTTGCGCTCGCAGGCGGCGCAGCCGATTTCGACCGCGTCGAGGGCCGAAGCGGGCGGGTCGCGGGAGGCGAGGGCCAGGTAGGCGGCATCGGTGGCGGCGGTGAAGGGGCCGCCCCAGGTGTTGACGACGAAGGGACGGTCGACGGCTTGCGCGAGCGAAAAGAGAAGAAGGAGGGAAGAGAGAAGAGGGCAGAGACGAGCCATCATGGTCATGGTTGGGGTCGTAGGTGGTGAGGAGCGGGATGCGTGGTGTGCTGTGTAAGTACACAGTATCCGTCAATGGAGCCTTGGCCCGGACGTCAAGGGTGGGGCGTGGACATGGATGGAGACAGCGAACTACCTAGCCGGGCCCGACCCGTTGAAGAATGGGTGGATCACTAATACCGGCCAGGGTTGTGTGTGGGGACGTTTCTACTAACTACACTAGTAGGCGGCAGTTACGCAGTAACTGGTCGTACTGTGTACGCAGTACTGTGTATGTACATGGCACCCACGCAGCAGGTCAGGTCAGGCCTGGCAGGTAAACAAGTGTACGCCAAGAGGATAGGTAACTCCCACCTCGCGTTTCAACGGTCTGTTGAGTGCCGAACTTCCATGTTTCTTTTACACAGAGTAGTAGTAACGTTACCTCGGTAGGTAGTTGGTACCCAGGGACAATACCTCCAGTGTACACTACCCCAGCCAGGAGATGCACCTGAACAGCCAACGATCGAATCAGACAAACGTGCGCATGCATGCGCGGTGTCTGTTATCTCTCCTTCATTTAACGTTCACTACATCCCGTCCTCAACGAATCGGAAGGGCTCAGGGCTTGGGTTCCGTGCGTGAGAAAAAGTTGCGGTTGGTCCATGAGAGCCCAACCAGTTTTTGCCTGGGTCAGGCCGGCTCAAGACCCGGACGGTGCCTGGTGCCTGGCTTGGCCCTGCAGGAACCAATTGGCTTGCTCCACCGGACCCGGCGCTAATCTGTTCCCGGAAGAGCAATCTCACGGGCTCACAGCCCTGCGTGTGACAGTTGCGACCATGGCGTTTTTCTGACGGCCGTTGCTCATCCTCTGGGGGACCTGGCCGGTTCCCCCGGATTTTCGCTCCTTCTCAGCCCAACCCCCAACCATCCAGCATCGCGACCTCGTCCTCGCGCGTGTGTCGTAGCTTTGGCTCACGGTTCCGGCGCCGCCCTCTGGTGTCTTGCATCGCCATGGTGCCATGTCTTTCCTTTAGCTGAGCCTCACACAGACGATTCGCCCTCCCTCAGTCAGCTCATTGACACCACTCTCATTTTTTTCCACCTCCACCACCTCCAGCGCCTCGCGCACATTCCTTCCATCCCTCGGCAGATCGCCCAACCACAGGCTTGATCACGGTCCATTCCTTTCTTGACCTTGTTTCTCGAGCGCCCAGCATGCGCCGCTCCCTTCTTTCCCTCTTCTCTTGTCTTCTCGCCGCCGCGAGCACGGCGCACGCCGCCAAGGGTACCGTCTGGGCCACGCCCCACGAGAGCTACTCGTCGTCGGTCGGAGTCTTGGGCTGCAAGGTGGACACGAACCGTATCGCCTACTGGCCCGCCTCGGTCGACTGCGACAACATCTGCGTCTCCCTCAGCTACGAGGGCCGCACCGTGTACCTGCTCCGCATCGACCAGTCCGAGGGCGCCTACGACGTCAGCTACGATGCCTGGAACTATCTCCTGACGGGCTACTCGGCCACCGAGCGCCCCACCACCGGCGGCGCCGTGCCCATGGAGTACCAAGACGTCGACCCCTCGCGCTGCGCCCACCTGATCCACACCGACGGCCACAGGCTGCCCCTCAGCGCCGCCAACAGCATGAACTACCTCGCCAGCTGCCTGTCCCGCGACACGTGGGTCGGCAAGAACCACGTCCTCTACAACATCCTGGATCCCATCTGCTCGTGGGGCAACGACGAGCCCTGCGACCTGGACTGGCCGGCCGCGAACCAGGCCGTCTG
This sequence comes from Remersonia thermophila, assembly GCF_042764415.1. Classification (NCBI taxonomy): domain Eukaryota; kingdom Fungi; phylum Ascomycota; class Sordariomycetes; order Sordariales; family Chaetomiaceae; genus Remersonia; species Remersonia thermophila. Next base: position 3,089,410 of record NC_092221.1, on the reverse strand, counting down.
CCCGACCCAGCTGGGCACCCCGTCCGTCCTCACCTCGGCCCCCGTCTACAACATCCAGTACATGACGGGCCACAAGATCCTCGCGTCCAACGGCCAGGTTGTCGAAAGCGTCGCCAGCCCCACCATCGAGCCGCCCATGCTTCTGAGCGCCCAGTACGCGGGCCAGCATTCGGGAGGTCCCGCCGCCAGGGTCCGCGGGGCCTTGCTGGTGGCTGCCGGCCTGCTGAGCTACTGGCTGGTGTGCGGTATCTGATGTCTCATGTCGTCATGTCTCATGTCGTCACGAGCGCGGTGAGCGGATGAGGTTTTGGGTTGGGTCGGTGGTAGTTAGTGTTGCTTTTGGATACCCCTGCGCATGAATTTATTTTTTACCCCTTCTATCCTGGATGCATGTTGGCTCTTGTTATACAGTTCAGTTCCTAGGAACATGGTGCTTTTGGATGGTGCTTTATGACGTTGCTCCCGTCTATCGTTCCTTGATACCCCCAATTTTGGCTGATGCAACTGGTGCAATCCCAATCCCCGTCCCGCTACCTCTTGACCGGCGTCAGGTACACGTTCAGCGGTCCCTTTTCCCACAGGTTAAAGACGCGCTGCTTGCTCATCCAGTCCAGGCTGTCGTCGGCGATCTGCATGTCAAAGCTCCACAGCACCCGGGCCAGGATGAGCCGCATCTCGATGTATGCCAGGTTCCGTCCGATGCAGTTTCGCGGGCCCACGTGAAACGGCTGGAAGGCCTCCTTGTTGTCGTCCGCAAACGCAGGGTCGCCGAGCCACCTCTCGGGGTGGAACACGAACGGGTCCTTGAAGTGTTGTTCGTTGTGGTACATCGCCCACTGGTGGACCGCCACGACGGTCTGCCATAGGAATGCATTGATTAGCACCTCACCCTCCCGGCATGGCACCCAACCTCGCGTCTTTTGGTTTCACTCACATTCTCGGGCACGTACGTCCCCGCAATGGTGGCTCCGCCCTTGGGCACCACGCGCGGCAGCCCGGTCGGCACCGGCGGGTACATGCGCAGCGCCTCGTCGAGGCAGGCTAGCATGTACGGCAGCGTGCTGACGCTGGTGAAGTCGATCTCGTCCTCGGACCTGAACGCCCCCCGAACTTCGGCCGCGAGCTTCGTCATGGCCTCACGGTTCGTGAGCAGATAAAACGTCACGCCCGCCAGCAGCGTCGCCGTTGTTTCGGAACCGCCGATCACCAGAACGCCGCTGTTGGCTTGAAGCTTTTCGAGAGTGAGACCCTGCGGAAAGTGAGAGCATCAGCGTCGGATCTCCCGTGGAAAAAAAAATTCAAAAACGAGAAAAGTAAAAAAAAAAAACGGCGAGGCCAACAAGCAGCCAACCTACCCATTCATCCGCCCGCTTGAGCAGCCCTTCGATCAGGTCCGGCCGCTCCTTGCCCGCCTCCATGCGCCGCCGCAGCTTTTCCAGGGCCATCTGCTTGTGTTTCTCGTGCTCCTCCTTGAAGCTCGTCGGCGCCATGCCAAGCAGCATCTTCAAAATCAACGGATAGCCGGCGAGGCTTTGCACCAGCGTGCCTGCCCGCGACATTTCAAACATGGCCTTGACCCACGGGTGCAAGGCGCTGTTTTCCAGGCATCCGAAGCTGTTATCACGCGCGTGGAGGGTCAGCCAGGTCACCTGAAAACACACGCATCCTCCTCCTCCTCCTCCTCTCGCCATTCCCCACACCACACACAACAAAAGGAGAGACGGGAAACCTTACCTCTCCCCAAACGCCAAATCCCCAATGACGTCGAACGTGGTGCAGTTGTACCACATGGCCACGTCCACCTTCTCGCCCGTCCCCGCCCGCTCCCTCAGCCGAGCCATCAGCAGATCGATGTACCGCTTGATGATGGGCTGCTGCTCCCGCATGCTCCTCTCGCTGAACCCGTGGCTGAGCGCCCGCCGCAGCAGCTGATGCTCCTCGCGCCCGGCGATGACGATGTCCCTGGGTATCTCGGGGACCGGGTGATAGTGCTGCTCCCACTTGGCAAACTCGTCGCCGCGGGACGAGGGGGTCTGGCTGGTGCGGTGGCCCATGATGTCCTTCCACGCCCTCGCGTCGGCGAACGCGAGCTCGTCCGGCGCGACGCGCACGACGGGGCCGTAGCGCCGGTGCAGGTCGAGCATGTCGAAGGACAGCGTTCCGCGCAGGCGCTTGACGTTGTAGCCCCAGCGGGTCGCGCGCATCAGGGTCGGTCCGGGGAAGCGGCGCAGGGGGTGGAGGTAGAGGTTGTAGATGATCTTGCAGGCTGCGTAGAGCACCAACTAAGCCGGCCGTTAGTCGGTCTTTTGTCCATGATGGTTTGGATGTTTTCTTTCGTTTGTTTTTCTTTTCGGGGGGAAAAGAAAGGAAGAAAGAGCGGCGATGGTCGACTCTCGAGACTCAGGGCTCTGAGTCGCGCGAGGACTTGCGTTGTCAAGGGGCAGGGAGAGGAGAGGAGGACTTACAGAGGCCAGGGCCGCTCCGAGGAGCTGCCCGGCGTTGAGGCTCAAGAGAGCCATGTCGCGGCGGTCAGAGAATGTTGGCGCCGGGTGAAGAAAGTATTCGTCGACACGATCGCGATGGTGTTGAACAGCCCCCGATGGACGAACCAACACCGCCGGGCAGAGTTGAACGAGTTGATCAAGACTCCTGGCAGCCTCGTCCTGCGAAATCGCATGCTTGCTTTTTTGTCCATTTCGGTTTCGCTTGTTGCAGGATTTTGATCTGCCTTTGCCGGGTACGAGTACGAGAGGCGAGGCGCGCGATAGTAAGGGGGTGGACCTGGCACGCTTGTGAACGAGATGAGCTCACTAGCGGCGGAGTCGAATGCACACTTACTTAACTACCTTGGACTCGACCTATATCGGCCAGAATAATGGGCGGATGGATATGCTATTGCATTGAGCTTGACACCTACCCGTTCGGCATCTCTGTTGTCCATGGCATTGAAAAAAAAAAAAAAAAGTTCGAAATCCGACCTTTGAGAAATGATACCAGTAGTTGATCTTTGATTTTTTTCAAAGAGGTTCACTCTCGGCGTCTCACCAAGGAGCGTCTGTATAGTTGGCGTGTGTGAGTGGCTCGCTGCTGATGTGAACCATAATTATCCATGGAAACGACCCGAGCTGGAGTCTTAACGGGAACTTTGAATCCCTTGGCATCTTCTTTAGCAAGAACTCCCAATTCCGAACATTCTGAACATTGCGACATGGATTGCTGCTCTTGTGCAATGACGCCCATCGCGCAAAGGCGTGCTCTATCTTGGCATCATGTACACAGTAGTATCTCCACGCAAATCCTATCATCATCACCAACAGGTTTCTTTGGCCGACTGGTTGTTGGAAGTTGACGGAGGTAAGAACTAGCTAGTGCTTTCTGAGAACTGCCATGCCACCTCAACTACCTTGCCTGCCAAATGTGGGACACTGCGGTGCTCAGGAAGATAATCATCGATGCCCTGAAACGAGGAGGTCCTTCTGCTGTTGGCATTACCTATGCGAGTTGTAAAAGTGCCAAGAGTAGGTACGGCGATCCTGACGGCCACGTTCACGATGCTCAGGGTAAGTTATGCAGGCGTGAGGCTCCGCGTCTCTTTCAAGAGGCAAATCCTTCTGTACACAGTACACCGCCCTGGAGCAACGCAATTGATCGAGCCCGCTTCTCTCAGCGGGCTGTCAGCGGCTTGCTCTCGATGGCCCGATGTAACGGTACGGGAGCCCGAGCAGGGCTCAGGCCCTCGGACCACCACCTTCCGCCCACCTTACCCTCGCCAACCTCTGCGCAGCGTTCAACCGAGGGTTGCATCCAGCCTTCCACAATCATCGTGGCCGCGGGATGGTTGTGCGGGTGGCCTGCCGTCAGCCAGGGGTTTGGACCCCCCATTCCTGGTTGGCGGTTCCCTGGTAGGTAACAGTAGGCAGAGCACACCTCCCTAGAGGTGATCTGTCAACGGGGTTCCCTGGGTTGCCGGGTTTCTGGGGAGGGCTTGACAGCCAGCATTGCCCGCCATGCTGGCTGCCCAGGCTTCCATGCGGGCTCGAGGTCTTGTCGAACTGGTATCGACGCCATGGTGGCGGATCGGGACCTCGGCAGCGAAACGTTCTCTCCTCGTACGTACGACTAGTGGCCAGACCGCATCGCAGCTGAGAGGGCCCTCTCTCCGCACAGACGCTTGCGTGATAAAATTGAGCGAAGCGCAGCCCTCGCTTCGATGCCCGGTCCAGCTGTCGGGGTCTTTTTGACTTGGTCGGTCCTTCTTCAGCACTCGCGTCCCCTTTGCCTCGGGATCTCATCCACCCAGAAATCGGTATATCTGATCCAAGATATGCTGGGCCGCCGCTCCCCTTTGACGCAGCAACCTTGGGCTGAACCGTGGGGGGGGCTCTGGATCAGCGACGGGGTTGATTTTTTGATTTAAGCTCACGTCGTGCGTTGCCTTTGTATGCCTGCTCGCGATCCGACATCCACCTCCCACGGCATCTACCGTTACAACCGAACATGCGCGGCCCGGCCCAGCCGCTCAGCCGACGCCTTGACGAGCAGCAGGAGCCTCTGCCGGATGTCAACCTAGGCCCGTACCTCAACCGCGTCATCTGGCTGCTGGCGGGGCTGGCGACGTTGTTTCTGGGCCTGAGGGTGTATTGCAAGGTGGTGAGGCGTAAGCCACTGTGGTGGGACGACTACGTTCTCATAGCGAGCTGGGTACGCGGCTGATCCATGCGCGCCGATAGTTGATAATTACATCTACACCGCGGTGTCCCGTCATGGCTCCGTCGCTGACCATCGGTTTCCAGGTCGCTCTCGTCGTCTCCGTCGCCCTCCAAACCGTTGCCACCACCCACGGGCTCGGTCGGCTTTACGGCTACCTGGATGATGGCTCCGTTTCTGCCGTTGCCGTTTATTCCATCGCGGCCGGGTTTGCCTCGATCCTGGCGACGTGCTGGAGCAAGACATCGTTCGCCATCTCCTTGCTGCGGCTCGCGCCCAGCGGCGGAGGCGTGAGGCTGTTTGTGTGGGCCATCATCGTCAGCGTCAACCTCGTTTTTGGCTCCAACGGCCTCATCCAGTGGATCCAGTGCTGGCCCGTGAGAAAGCTGTGGAATTGGGAGATGGCGGGGAGCTGCTACCCGCCGGAGGTTGTTCAAACGTACAACACGTTTGTGGCTGGTGAGTGTCGATGCGTAATTCATCGGGAATTCCCCCCTCCAGACACCAGCACGTCCGTCGCCGCGCGGCCGAGGATGGCTAACTCACCATGCGCGCAGCCTTTTCCGGCAGCATGGACATCATCCTAGCCATCCTGCCATGGAAGATCATCCTGACGGTGGCCATCAACAAGAAGGAAAAGCTGGGCGCGGCGATCGCCATGAGCGTCGGGGTGATGTGAGCTCCTTCAACACCCCGGCCCCCCGCGCCTCGGTGCACGGTGAATCAAGGCTAACGAGGTTCTCGCGAGGCAGCGCCGGCATCATGGCCTTTCTCAAGATTCGAACATTGTACGTGATTGGGAACAGCAACGGTGAGTGTGTTGTTGCGTCTTTGTCCGATCCCCGCCACGAGGCTCGTCCGCGTCGGCCATGCCCAAACCACGAGCCTCCCGGCAACGCCCACGCCACGCTAACCCCGGCCAACCGAACCCAGCCACCACGGTAGACCTGTTCATCTTTGGCACGGCCGAGCCGGCCACCTGCATCATGGCCGCCTCCATCCCTGTTCTCCGCATGCTCATCCCGCGCAAGCCCAGGGACGTCCAGAACGTGTCGTTCATCGAGCTGCCCGAGAAGGGCAGGAAGGGCACATGCTCGGCCGCGGTCGCCTCCCCCTCCTCGTATGTCACGTTTTTGGATCGAAGCAAGCGCTCGAGGCAGAGCGCGGAGGAGCAGCGCTGGGGTAGGAGGATATCGCATCTGGAAGATGCTCAGGGGAGGGAGCTGAGCGAGGGGAGGGAGCTGAGCGAGGGGAGGGAGCTGAGCGAGGGGAGGGAGCTGGGCGAGGGGAGGAGGGCATCGGGATCGTGAGCCCCGGCGCGGTTCTCACGAATGGGAAACAGGAGGCATTTGGCATGGCGAGGGCAATGGCAATGGCGTTGGGGCCTGAAATCGCATTTAAGATACCCAGAATACATCCATCATATCTGTTACTTGTTGAGCGTCGAGAGCCGGGTCTCCTCGAGGTCGGTCACGGGTCGTTCTGCGGGGATCCTGGGGATGGGAACAATTCAACACAGGCTATGGGCGGCTTCTAGTTACCCATGGCCGGCCATGCCCAAACCACAAGAAAGCAGGTGATCCCGTCCGCTCTCCCCCGTACGCTTGTGAGGGCCCGAGGAGTAGTTAGCTGGGTCGGTGACGACCAGCGAATACCGGGTGTTGTATGCTTTTTTTCTTTCTACTTGTTCTAGGATTCTTTTCTTTTCTTTCTGCCTGTAACTTTTTTTCCCCGATTCCTCACGTCCCTCTGTAGCAATAAGCACAGTGTTTGCAAAAAGGGTTTGCGGTCCATTTTGGACAGTCTTCCGTGACGGTGGTGATAAGGTGACTGCTTCTCGTACCGGCGCAGGCTCGGCGGCTTGGTCTTCTTGGCTGCCGGGCGGCCGAAACAACGCCAGTGCCGGGCCGCCAAGCCGGAGACTTTGCGGTTGTAAATAATATGGAAAACTGCTAACGAGTTACTACACAGTATTACAGCAAGCTTGGCATGGGCCTTTCAGGCCATGTCTACGCGCTAGCTGGACGCGATGCAAGGAGTTGAGCATCGCCGAGTTGGCACTGTTTTCAACAGTCCTATCCGAGACGTTTTGCTCCGTGGCTTGCAGGACCGCATTGCATGTTCCGATGGACGAGAGATGCGGTGGAAATCATCTGATCCACCTGGGTGCTCAGAGAGGAAAGCCGGCGGCGGGTGTAAGTGGAGTGTGGGGCGTACTGTAAGAAACGTATGGAAGGCACCTTGCTTTACAATCCCGAATCACGAAACACGATGCCCGGTTGAGGTGGTGGCGCTTCGGCCCGGACGAGCAAAACGCCAACAAACGAAACCTGGAAGCGTGCTTGTCTCGCCTCGAGCTGATCGGCTAAAGTCTCTCGGCAAGGTAATCGAGCGAGAGAGAGAAAAAAAAGTCCAACGGTCCTCTCTCGTCAAATCCCGCCCCCCCTGGCCATGGCCAGTACCTATCTGACAGACAACCCATCGTGGTCTGTCTGAAGGCTGTTATTGGTTCGGTCGGATGCAGTTGTGGGAGTCTGTTGAGGGTGCTGTGCCACCGCTGTTTGAAGGTCTTGACGACACCGACCGTGGCCAGCAAGGTCAGCCAACTGATTGAGATGGCATGAATCGCGGCCTGGATCGGGTCGTAGGTGAAGTCTGGCCATGCTACGGCCCTCGGCCCTCCAGCAATGAAGGGCCCGACGACAAGCTGCATAGTAGTACACTTTGAGCTCCAGCATCACCATGCAGCAAGTCTCCCAATGCCGGTGCCTGTCGGAAGCGGTTCGGTGCGGCATTTCCGCACGAAGCCCATTGACGGCGGCATGGTAAAAAAAAAGAGAAGGGAAAAGGGGAAAAAAAAGCGCGCTACCAGGGTTGCATTCGTCCTTCAGAAGCGGCCCGTCTGCGTGTCGAATGGCCTGCCGTCTCCTGGTCGCACAGCGGCATCACAAGGAATCATCAGCAGATGCGAGCCTGTGCCGTTGGGAGGGCTGAGGGACGTCACCAGGCAGGTCGGGCGCAGGGTGGACCCACGGCCAGGACCCGAAAATTACCACCCAATGTTACGAGGATCGTTAACGTTACCGGGCGCCTCCGTTCTGCATGCAGTCGGACAGCGGAGCGGGGCTTTTGACCATGCTTTTCCAAGAATCACGAAACCAGAAAAAGACGTTGGATAATACCCCTTGATTCCCGAGATGACTCGCTCATCCAAACCTCCCGGTTAGGTACCTACATAGCACCTTGGGTAGGTATCTTTCTGTACGCAGTATGCTTGCCCGCCTTAGGCGATAGGGCCTCCCCCCCCCCACCCCACCCGGCACCCGATGTTTTGACAGGCTGTTGGAGGATCAAAGCGTGAAACACCCATCGGCCGCCCACTGGTGTAGGCTAACTACGTTACCTTACCTACCCCGCTCCGTGTTCCGCCGTGTTCCGTCCCTGCCAGTGCCCCGCCGAGATCCCAGCACCATCAACGGCCGGCCCGCCTCCCAGGTCCAGGGCGCAGCCAAAGGGGAGAGAGCCTGAAGCTCAGGCTCCGGTTGGTTCTGGAATCTTTTTTGTCCCGCTGAAATAACGTCACCGGGGTTTCCATTGCCGTGGTCTCGTCTTCAGCCCGGAATCCCTCCCTATCCACTTTCCTCACTTCCATCCACTTCCACTTCAAGTGTCCCTCACGTCTCCCCCTCCCGGAGGACAAACCGCTTTCATTTCTGCCATCTCGTCCTCGCCGCCCTGCATCCCTGTATCCCTTTGGGATCCCGAGGCTCCCCACCACACACCACAGCACTCGACAGCGACCAGCTGCGAGCCCACCCGGACCGGCGCATCAAGAGCGCACCGAGACGTTGTGAGACAGCCCGTCCCGCCCCTGCGAACCTCGCCATCCACGACGTCAACATCATCACCATGCCGGGCGTCGTCACGGACCACGTCGGCAACTCGGGCCGCCTGCTGCTGATCTCGAACCGCCTCCCCATCACCATCAAGCGCTCCGAAGATGGCCAATACACCTTCTCCATGTCCTCGGGCGGCCTCGTCACCGGCCTCAGCGGCCTCTCCAAGACAACAAGCTTCCAGTGGTACGGCTGGCCAGGCTTGGAGGTGCCCGACGCCGACGCCGGCCCCATGCGCCAGGAGCTCAAGGAAAAGTACAACGCCATCCCCGTGTTCGTCGACGACGAGCTGGCCGATCGCCACTACAACGGCTTTGCGAGTGCGTATTCCTCCTCCTCCCCCAACGTCTGCAGCACGGCCCACGGACTAACCCCCTCCTCCCTCGCGCCCTCCAGACTCGATCCTTTGGCCCCTGTTCCACTACCACCCCGGCGAGATCACCTTTGACGAGTCCGCCTGGGAAGCCTACAAGGAGGTCAACAGGCTGTTCGCCAAGGAGGTGGCCAAGGACGTCCAGGATGGCGACCTCGTCTGGGTTCACGACTACCACCTGATGCTGCTGCCCGAGATGCTGCGCGAGGAGATCGGCGACACCAAAAAGAACATCAAGATCGGCTTCTTCCTGCACACGCCGTTCCCCAGCAGCGAGATCTACCGCATCCTGCCCGTCCGCGAGCAGCTCCTGCTGGGCATCCTCGACTGCGATCTGATCGGCTTCCACACGTACGACTACGCGAGGCACTTTTTGAGCAGCTGCTCCAGGATCCTGTGAGTAGCATGGAGCCATCCACCGACCAAGCCCCCCGGGCCGACGCCGCTAACAACATGCCCCCCCTTCCAGGTCCACCACCACCACGCCCAACGGCGTTGAGTGGAACGGGCGCTTCGTTACGGTCGGCGCGTTCCCCATCGGCATCGACCCGGACAAGTTCGTCGAGGGCCTCAAGAAGGAGTCGGTCCAGAACCGCATCGCCGCGCTCAAGCGCAAGTTCGAGGGCGTCAAGCTCATCGTCGGCGTCGACCGCCTCGACTACATCAAGGGCGTGCCCCAAAAGCTTCACGCCCTCGAGGTGTTCCTGACGGAGCACCCCGAGTGGATCGGCAAGATCGTGCTGGTCCAGGTCGCCGTGCCCAGCCGCCAGGACGTCGAGGAGTACCAAAACCTGCGCGCCGTCGTCAACGAGCTCGTCGGCCGCATCAACGGCCGCTTCGGCACCATCGAGTTCATGCCCATCCACTTCCTGCACCAGAGCGTCAGCTTCGACGAGCTGACGGCCCTCTACGCCGTCAGCGACGTCTGCCTCGTCAGCTCCACCCGCGACGGCATGAACCTCGTCTCGTACGAGTACATCGCCACCCAGCGCGAGCGCCACGGCGTCATGATCCTGTCCGAGTTCACGGGCGCCGCCCAGAGCCTCAACGGCAGCCTCATGGTTAACCCGTGGAACACCGAGGAGCTCGCCAACGCGATCCACGACGCCGTGACCATGTCGCCCGAGCAGCGCGAGGCAAACTACCGCAAGCTCGAGCGCTACGTGTTTAAGCACACGAGCGCCTGGTGGGGCCAGAGCTTCGTGACGGAGCTGACGCGCATCAGCGACGCCGCCGCCGCGGAGGATGCGGCGGGGAAGGCGAAGCCTCTGGAGGGTGAGGCCCCGGCGGATGGGGAGGAGGTGCAGCCGGAGGACAAGGCAGAGGTGGCGGCGGAGTGAGACGTTTAGCGAGAGAAAGAGAGAGAGAGAGAGGCGCACAAGGGCGAGATGTGTTGACGTACGTTCATTGATATCATTTGGCTTTTTTCTTTTTTTTTTTTTTCTTTAGATTTGCGTCATAGGGAGGGCGTCGGGGGAAGGGAGAATCGTTTCTCTGTCGAGAAAACGTTGAAAGGTTGGTTGGTAGGCCTCTCTAGGTGCTGTGCTGTATGAATGAATGACGGCGAAGACGGGAACGGGTTGGCTTCTTTTCCGAACGACCGCTGCAAGCTGCCCATCATGGAATGCAAAAAAAGAAAAAAAAAAAAAAAAAAAAAAAAGAAAAGAAAAGAAAGAAAGAAGACAAAAAAAAAGGGAGGGAATAACCAATTTTTCTGGATCGGTGCAACCGGCTGCTTTTGAATACAGGGGGATAGAAATTCGTTGTCTTTTCTTGTTGACAGTGCATCCCAGCTCGCCTGGAAGAGCCGCGTCGGTGTGTTTCAGTGCATTTTCAAGGCTCTGCGCAAACATCCAAGTAATTAGTTCTTGGCCTGGTAATTACTTCTTGACAGCCTGATCAGATGTTACGGTACAGCTGAAGTGAAGCTGGATCATGCCGATTCTTGACGCCATCTTCTGGCGGCGAGAGTCGTCCGTTGACGTCACTTGGTCGACCTCCCGCCATAGTAGTATAATGAATACTAATTACGGCCACCACCCCTCCCCCTAGCTGCTCACAGAAGACTTTTTGTCTTGTTTACCCATCGTGGACCATGAAGGACTTCTTATGTTTGGCAAAACAAGGAAAGAATCTCCAGCTAGAGAGAATCGACAGCACCATCAACAACACAATTCACTCGCACCACGTTACAATACGCAAAGCATCGTCGAGTAATTTTCATTGTTTGCCCAGCTTTTGGCGGGACACGACCATGTCGGGCACGCTCAGAGACAAAAACGGCGAGCCCATCAACGTGGGCGATCACGTCTTCTCCCGTGCCCGCAGCGGCGCCCACGAGGGCGACGTCGACAAGATCGTCACGTCCAAAGAAGAGGCGGAGAAGGAAGGGGTGAAACACCCGCCCAAGGTTGGTTTTATTACCGTCGTCTTGCTTTGCCTGGCGCCTACCTAGGTACCTTGGTCCTCCTTGTCGGCAGCAAGAGTAGACGGCGGGAACGCCTGGAGGAACCCGGGAATGGCTCTATGAGAAGTCCACGTGCCTGACGCCTCGTTGCTCTTACGATGCAATACCTAGGTCTTGTTCACGGACCAGCACGGCCACCATGTCCAGCACAACCCGGAGGCGCTGCAGCATGGCGAGTTCAAGAAGACAAAGACTTGATCGGCGGGAGAGAGGGGGTTGGGTGATGGAAGATGACGGGCGGGAGGACGCTGGGGGAGCGGTGGCCTGTCTGGATTTGAATGTGCTCCAAGGATGTTAGGAAGGTCTGCTGTACTCGTCTATGAAGTATTCGTCTTCCAAGGCAATACTGTGTAACTACCTGGTTCGGTAATAATGAGTTACTAACTAGCCCAAGCAACTACCGAGCCTACTGTACGGGTGGCGTAAACCGACCAGAGCCAAGAAGAAACTAGTAAGCCATTTCCTGACTTCATTCATGGATTTGAAGATGTTCTGCTTCGTCGTTGCCAGCATGCACCCCTTCGGATGGCGGAATTCAGACAGAGTCATTGCCATGCACGTATTTCCCTCTGTTTTTAACTCCATGCCCAGCAGAGCCCGTGGAGTCTGTTCATAAGCAGCCTCGAGCCGGCCCTGAATTGCCAAGCCCTTTGACATAGCGTGCGTGTAACTCGATGTATTAAGGGTTGGAGCACCCGGCACGGTTCACCCGTTGATTCGTCTTCATATGTGAAGTGAAGAGCTGCAAGAAAGATCCATAACCCCATTTACCCACGGTAGCAGTACCAAAGACCGAACCTCTGGGCCGGACATCATCAGCGACGGGCCTTTGTGTAGCACGTTGTACCGGCTCCCGGATGGGTAATCTCGGAATAGACGAGGCGCGCAGGGCGTGGCATCATGCCTTGCCGAGGCTCGCTCGACCGCTAGCATCCTGAGCTTCTAGACGCCCCGCCAGAGGGTCGTGACCGACCAGGAAGATGGGATGGCCGTTAGCGAAGCTCGCCATGGAGATCCACCACTCGCCTGCCTCACGCACGAGACACGACCTCGCTCCCAAGCACCACAGGAGGTAGGCAAGCAGGGAACACGGGTGCCCAGCCCGGCCCGGTGAAAGGGAGTCCCATCCCGGCGACGGCGGGTTCTTGGGCGGCCCATCCCCGCAAGCCCACGCCCGACGTTTCTAGGCTTCTCGGGTGCATCGGCGCGATGTGAGCGGTGGAAAAAAGAGCATCAGGGAAGCATTGGCGAAGGGACGAGGCCGACGTCACATTTAGGATAAATTAACCCTGTGGAAACGACGCGGCTTGGCAAGCCGAGACGACAGGGGGAATGCAACCGTCAGCCCGGCTTTCTATCCCTTGTGAGGGCTCGGAACATGGCGGATACATGCGTAGAACGGGCGTAGCGTGGCCGAGGAAGCAGCATTTATACCGGCGACGGGATCCCACGCCGCGGCCATGGATCCAGGACCGCCAGCACCGCCGTTCCTCCCGCCGCAGACCGGGACCAACAAGACACCACCATGCGGAGCCTTCTGCTGCTCGCGGCCACCGGCTTCGCCGCCGCCGAGGACGGCCTCGCCGGCTGGCTGAGGTACGCCCGCGTCGACAACGACCGGTCCTGCCTCGCCAGGCTTCCGAGCTCCATCGTCACGCTCAACGCCACCCAGGGCCTGCCGGTCCACACGGCCGGGCAGGAGCTCGCCCAGGGCATCCAGGGCTTCTTCGGCAAGAAGCTCAGCATCGACGAGCGCGATGAGCGCGGCAGGCCCAAGAACAACCGGCCCGCCAAGGGCGGCAAGGCCGTCACGGTGGGCACGGTGGCGGCCTACAGGGCCAGCCACCCGCGCGAGGCCGCCAGGCTCCCCGAGCTGGGCGACGACGGCTTCTACCTCAGCGTGTCGCGCGGGAGCGCTCTCATCCTGGGCCAGAACGAGCGGGGCGCCCTGTACGGCGCGTTCCGGTGGCTGGCGCTTCTCGGGCAGGGCAACTGCTCCGACGTGACGCTGGCGTCGACGCCCGACGCCTCGATCCGCTGGGTCAACCAGTGGGACAACCTCCAGGACGGCGGCACGCACGGCAGCGTCGAGCGCGGCTACGGCGGCGACTCCATCTTCTTCTGGGACGGCGAGGTGCGCCCCGACCAGACCCGCGCCGGCCAGTACGCCCGGCTGCTCGCGTCCATCGGCCTCAACGCCGTGGTGGTCAACAACGTCAACGCGGACCCGCGCACGCTGACGCCCGAGCTGATGGACGGCCTGGCGCGCATCGCCGACCAGTTCCGGCCGTACGGCGTGCAGCTCGCGCTGGCGCTCAACTTTGCCTCGCCGCAGACGCTCGGCGGGCTGCCGACCTTTGACCCGCTCGAGCCCAGCGTCCAGGCGTGGTGGGACGAGGCCACCAACGAGCTGTACCGCCGCATCCCCGACATGGCGGGCTACCTCGTCAAGGCCAACTCGGAGGGCCAGCCGGGCCCCATGACGTACAACCGCACGCTCGCCGACGGCGCCAACATGTTTGCGCGCTCGCTCAAGCCGCACGGCGGCATCATCCTGTTCCGCGCCTTCGTCTACAACCACCAGACGCTCAACCAGACGCTCGACTGGAAGGCCGACCGCGCCCGCGCCGCCGTCGACTACTTTGACGGCCTCGACGACGACTTCCTCGACAACGTCGTCGTCCAGATCAAGTACGGCCCCATCGACTTCCAGGTGCGCGAGCCCGTGTCGCCCCTGTTTGCGCACCTCGTCAAGACGGCCACCGCCATCGAGCTGCAGATCACCCAGGAGTACCTCGGCCAGCAGGCCCATCTCGTCTACCTCGCGCCCATGTGGAAGGAGCTGCTCGACTTTGACCTGCGCGTCGACGGCCGCGAGTCGCGCACCCGCGACATCATCAGCGGCAAGCGCTTCGGCCGCCGGCTGGGCGGCTACGCCGGCGTCGTCAACGTCGGCACCAACACCACCTGGCTCGGCAGCCACCTCGCCATGTCCAACCTGTACGCCTACGGCCGCCTGGCCTGGGACCCCGACGTCACGTCCGAGGGCGTGCTGCGCGAGTGGATCGCCCTGACCTTTAGCGACGACCGCCGCGTCGTCGACGTCATCACGCACATGTCGATGGTGTCGTGGCCCGCCTACGAAAACTACACGGGCAACCTCGGCGTGCAGACGCTGACCGACATCCTGCTCGGCCACTACGGGCCCAACCCGGCGTCCCAGGACGGCAACCCCTGGGGCCAGTGGACGCGCGCCGACGGCGACTCGATCGGCATGGACCGCACCGTGTGGAACGGCACGGGCTTCGCCGGCCAGTACCCGCCCGAGGTGGCCGCCCGGTACGAGCGCATCGAGACGACCCCGGACAACCTGCTGCTGTGGTTCCACCACGTGCCCTACACGCACGTGCTCAAGTCGGGCAAGACGGTGATCCAGCACTTTTACGACGCGCACTACGCCGGCGCCGCCGTCGCGCAGACCTTGCCCGCGCTGTGGAAGTCGCTGCGCGGGCGCCGCGGCATCGACAGGGAGCGCTACGAGCACGTGCTGTTCCGCCTCGAGTACCAGGCCGGGCACGCCCTCGTGTGGCGCGACAGCATCAACAACTTTTACTTCAACAAGTCGTCCATCCCCGACGAGCTGGGCCGCGTCGGCCGCCACCCCTACCGCATCGAGGCCGAGGCCATGACGCTCGACGGCTACGTGCCCTACGCCGTGTCGCCCTTCGAGGCCGCCTCGGGCACCCGCTGCATCGTCACCCGCACCAACTCGACCCGCGCCACCGCCTCCACCGTCCTCCGCAACGTCAAGACGGGCGTCTACGACGTGGCCGTCAACTACTACGACATGGCCCACGGCAACTCCACCTGGGAGCTCTACGTCGGCAGCCAAAGGATCGGCAGGTGGAAGGGAGATCACGAGTACATCCTCGGCAAGGCGCCGTCGCCCTACATTGACGGCCAGACGGCGACGAGGATCACGTTTAGGGACGTCAGGATTCGCAAGGGAGATGTCCTGAAGGTGGTGGGAACCCCCGACGGCGAGGAGCCCGCGCCCGTGGATTACGTGTCGATTCTGCCCAAGGGTATCGTTGATTAAGCCGGGAATGGCGACTTGTTTAGGGGGTTGGCGTCTTTTTTGGCATTTGTATTAGGCATTCTCGAATCCATATCATGTCACGAAGCTGCTTGACCGTGTTGTGGCTGGATATCTGGTGGCGTGACTGGCCTGGAGCTTCTTTGTCGGAAACGTGGAAGAAGATGGCCATAGTTGACCGCTATTTGAAACGATGTTAGCTCCTCACTCTACGCCTTGCTCCGGTGCCAGTTGTACGTGTCCCCATTCATGTACACACCACACTTTCCTCATCAGCGACGAAACTCCATATCCAAGCAAGGAATTCATTAGCCCAACGAAGGTGGTGGTGTAAAGTCTAAGACCTAAAACCGTTGTGTATGCCTAAGAGAACCTGAAAAGAAAAAGAACAAGAGACAAAAAAGAAAAACGAAAACGAAAACATGTGCGCTGAGCACGGGATATATATGGGATATCTCAGTCGAGTCATTCATGGCGTCATGCTCCCTTTCCCGCTAAGCGCAACCCGTAAGCTTCCCATCCTGCGAATGCTTCCAATCCCCCTATTAAGTATATTCCTACATCAGCTGTCCGATCTGGAAAAAGAAAAAAAAATGGGAATACACGTCAAATGACGAAGCCAAACATCAGGGTGGGGTAGTGTTACACCCCGCCAACAACCCAAATCACTCATCACCACGATGATAACTCACCCCTTCACACCAACCTCTTTTGCGCCTCCCGCGGCCCTCTCCCGCTCAAGCAACCCGCTAATCTTCCTCTTGAGCCCCATCCGCTGCAGCAGCGTCGAGTGCGTCTTCTTGCTTCCGTTGCTCGCCGTGCTGGCCTCAGCATCTGACTGACAGCTCGGCGAGATGAGCGACACGGGCAGCGCGCAAGGGGGCAGCCTATGACCCGGAGCGGCATTGGCCAGGTTCAAGGGCGCCGGGCGTGGCTTCTTGTCTGGCGACTCCCGGCCGTCTGTCGAGGGCCGGGCGTGTTCCTGAGCCGCGGCTGTCGGGCTCTGCTCCTGGTTTTGACCCCGTTCCAGACTCTGCTGCGTCTGCTGCTGGGTTTGTTGCTGCTGCTGTTGCTGCTGTTGCTGTTGCGCCTGCTCCCGCACGAGTTGCGGCGGCGCCTTCTGGAGCGTGTTCCGCCCGTTCTTGCTATGTCCGCTCAAATACCCGCTATCCACCGATGCCCTGGCCGTCGTGGGGAGGTTCGACGACGATTCCCTCGCGGCTTGCGGCGCATTCCCCAGAGCGGCATCGACGCTGCGCTTGCGGCCCTCCGAGATCTCCGTGTCGGGCGGCGTCGCCGTCGGAGCGGAGTGGTGCTCGCGCTGATACTTGTCCAAGGGCTTGGGGATCTTGAGGCTGTTGAGCTGAGGCCGGTTGGCGGACCGAGAGCGACGAGACGGGTAGTGGAGGGCTCCTGCCGCCGTGGGCTCTGGGGGTGGTGAGCGCGTGGGTGCTGGACCGGGTTGAGGCGGCAGCGACCTGGGGCTGAGGGGGGGTTCTGAGTGGAGGTCATCGGTGGCAACGTCTTCGTCAATGCGGCGCATGGACGTGTCGACGCTGCGGTCCCCGATGGAGCGAGTGGGCCTCCGGCCGCGGCGGCCGGGCGAGCTGAACGGTAGGGCAGGGTCGTGATCCGGGGAGCTGTCGCTCGTGGGGGAGACGACCCAGCTTCTTGGGGATGGCAGGGGCGGGAGATCGGCGTCTTTCAGGAGAGCGTCGCTCTGGGCGCGGCGGATGCTGGCGCGGTGGTGCATGTCCGGCGACGATGGAAGGCCAACGACGGTCGGGGCGCGAGGAGCATCCGTTGGCGATTGCAGGTGCGTGGTGGACGCGTTCGACGCTCTCCTCGAGTCTCTCCGATCCTCGGGCTGCGTCTTGAGCGGCAAGGAGGTCTCGCTCCGGCCGTATCGCATGGACAAGGGCGGTACGGGAGGGATTCGGTCCAGGTCTTCGGAGGTTGCGCGGCGGTGCGACCTGGTCCGGGACGGCTTCCTGCCGGACTCGCCGCGTTCGCTTTCGGCCTGGCGGCTGGCCTTCCGGGCGCGGCGGGCACGGTTTTCGCGGGAGTTGGTCTCCGAGTCGGAAGAGTCGTGGGCCGCCTCGTGTCTGGAGCTCTCCCTCCGCACCTCCTTGACCTCCTTGTGCGCGGCTTCGTCGGCCGCCCTGCTCGAGTCCCGGCGGGGGCCCCTGCCCCTGGAGACCCCGGAGCGTCGGGTGGTGCTCCGAGGACGGCGCTTCTCTTCGTCCTCCTCATGGTGGCGCGGGCTGGCGGCTTCGAGGATGTACTGCTGGACGGCCACGGGGCCGTGCAGCGGGCAGGCCAGGACGTTTCCGGATATCTGGGGGATCTGCTCAAGGCGGGTTGAGGCCTCGAGCGAGCAGTAGCGGCCGCTCTCAGCGGCCATGCCGCACTTGATCCATTGGATGAAGTAGTGCTGCTCGCCGTCGGCACAGCCCTTGTAGGGCGTGTAGTCGTAGTTGCACATTGCGGGTGGCGAGTCTGCGTCCACTGGCCGTGCACGGGAAAGAGACGGACGGACAAGACGGCAATGTTATGTCTCTCTGGCCGACGAAGTGACGGTCAAAGATGATGTGCGGTGTGCAACATGGTCGACGAGCAGGCAAGCAGGGGGGGTTGGGCTGGCCCAGTCCGGAGGCCAGCGGGTGTAAGCGACCCTTATACTGGAGGAGGTTGGAGTGCCGATCTCCGGTTGCAGTGCTTCCGCCGCTGCCATTCTCGCGACTTCGCGCCTTTTGCAGATGGCTCGCAGCTCGGCGAGGCGGAGAGTCGCGCCATGGCTCCACGGCTCCACGGCCCCCAGCGGTGAAGGATGTGTGATGAAGCCATTGTTGAAGATTATGGTCACGCAGCTAGCAGCCTTGGCCCAAGCCGAACTCTCATGGAGGTGCCCTCTTCGCCGGCACGGTTCGCTGTCGGCCGTGGGAGATGCTGAACGCTGGATCTCCATGCTGTTCGTCCCCCCGCACGTATCCTCCCATGTCCCGGTGGTGGAACGTAAAAATAGCACCTCCTCAAGGTATATCACGTCTTCGTGCGCTCTTATTGGCGGTTTCCCCGGCCGGGGCCGTGTCGATTTGGCCCGATCTGGCGTGGCTTGCCCGGCGCCGGGGTGTCCTCCCGGTCGTCAAACTGCCCGCATCGGCTCAGATTGGCTTGGCGCAGCCGAGCTACCAGGGGTCAAGGTGCATGTCGGCGCTTAGAAGGGTTGGCATGTGCGTGATGTCGTGACGGGCAGAATTGAGGACGGCTGCTGGCTTTGCTTGGAAAAACGACGCAAAGACTCGGTCGATCATGGATCCGAGCCCATTCCGTCCATTCGTCAGGTCACTTTTTCGGCAATGCAACAGCCGACAAAAAGTGACTGACTCGTGCACGAAGCCATTCGCGAATTGATCATTGGCTCGGCGTCCTGGGCTCATGGGCAGCTTGGTTCTGCATGGTTTGAGCGTTATCAAGGCCTTCCCTGGCGGCGCAGCGATAGACCAGTCAGTGAGGAAGCGGCCGTATTCAGCTTTAGCTTCGCGTTGGGATTTGGGCTTGCGCTGGTTTTGGGAACAGGAGCGGTTCTATTGGTGGCCATGACGCCGAGGTTGAAACGAATCAAGAGAAGGGGGGAGATAGAAAAAGAGAGAAGAAAGAGTGTATGTTATCGTGGCATTTGTTGCGTGCAAGTGTGTCTTCCTGCTCTGGTCTCAACCTGGAAGTTCCCCCTCAGGTTTGTGCTTTCCCTCCGCTTTGACCAAGAGGCTCCACCTTCCCTTTCTTCCAACTTGTTGTCCATCCGATGACGCTATCATGCTTCCTCCTCCGGCAAGTCCAAACCTACCCTGTCTGAGTGTTCTTCCTGGCAAACAAACCCCCTGAGAAGGAACAAACGGGCACCGCCGAGGAGTTCGTGCCTGGAGGGAGGCGGTGCCACTAGGCCAGCCACTTTCTTCCTACCTGGTACCACAACAAGTCCCTAAGTGCCCTGGTGTCTCACAGCAGCGTAACGGTTGGGAAAAGGCTGAGGTTCACAGCAGAAGCCTCAACTGCCCACGCCCAAAAGCCATGCTTCTGGAACGGCCAATGGAATTCAAAGTTCGCCACACCCACCAAGGGTGCTGTGTGTGTGTGTGTGTGTGTGTGTGCCCTCCTGCAGTCGGTCGCATGGCGCCCATGCAAGGTTCCGGCAGTCTGGCTGGCAGTGGAGAGGAGGGGGGGGGATGTTGGTGATAATCATGATTATCCAGCTTCTCGGGGCAGACCACGGACTTTGTCGCGCGCTTCTGCACCACATGTACACACCTCATTCAGGGAACGCACGCTGGCTCAGTATGTAGGTCCCTACACCGTCCTTCTCCGTAGCTCGTGCATCTTGCTGCAGGTTCATGGGACTTCCTGGGAAGCCGACGGGACTTGCAAAGCCCTAGTCAAAGCTGAGCCTCTCATCATGCTCACCCTTTCCACGCTACTGCACCCCTACTATCCGCGCGTCTACAACCGCATGGGTCAGCCGCAAGCCTTGTGCACAGTTGCCTCGACCGTGGACAATCTCTGGCACGCGGATGCCTCTGCAGGAATCCAAGGATGGTGTACCACTTACAACACAGCCGCCGTCATCTTTGACGTGGCGGTACTCTCCTCTGAGAAAAGGGGGCAGGAAGTGCGTGAGCTAGCCTTGAAAATGTTGCACAGTTCTAACGTTCGTCGCCACGTCAACGGGCCCCTGTCGTGCTGTTGGGACATCCCAGCAGGCAGATCAAGGAGGTTTGTACCAGCCTCGTTCACCCAGGCGCAATCCGTTAGAATCAACATAATCATTAGGGGAACAGCGTGCAGATGCGATATGTGATGGGTGATTGACTATTGCCGACTCCTCCGATAGATTCCGTAGACTCTGTACAATCAATGTAGGCTTTTTGAAATTCCAAGTAATCAGTCGATGATAATTCATTAATGCTTCAAACATGCTCGGGTCGATACGTTCGACATGAGAACCGAGGAAGCATCCCTCCATGCGCACCTTCACCATCCCCACCACATAAACGAACCAGCTGCATCAGGCCCGGAATCAATTATCAGTACCTCTCCCGCGACAGGCTCCTCGACCTCCTCCTCCCCTCCCCCGACAGCCGAGAGGAGGAATAGTACGCGGCCGGCGGGGGGGACACCGCATACCCCACCGTCTTCTCCTCCTCCTGCTGATCCACCACCACGACGCGCCTCGGCACCGACGACCCCCGGCTGTGGTGGCGACGATGGCTATGCTGGCTGTGCAGGCGATGGTGGTGGTGATGGTGGTGGTGGTCGTAGTCGTGTTTGTGGCCTCCGCGCGAGGCCGACCGGGATCGAGAACGCCCCCTCGACCGCGACCGGTGCCCGACGGTGGTGGTGCCGTAATAGTAACTGGGCGCAGGCTCGGGCGTGGCGGGGCGGGTCTGGCGCCGGAGAGCCCAGGAGAAGAGCCAGCAGAGGAGGAGGAACCCGACGATACTGCCGATGACGATGCCTGCTATTGCTCCGCCGTCAAGGGTGCTTCGGGCCGGCGGTACGGTCGTGTTGGAATTGACGATGACGGTTGTGGTTGGGGTGAGGGTGAGGGTGATCGTGGGTGTGGGTTGTTGTCTCGCCAGGAGGTCGACATGCCCCTCCGGAGCGGCGGTGGGGGTCGGTGCCATGGTGAGGGAGACGCTGCCGTTTCGCTTTGCCCGGTGGTCTGTCACGGAGAGTGGGTGGCGGCTCAAGTCGGGATGGGAATGTATGCAGCGTGGATATCAAGTACTAGGAAACGATCGCCGGCGTACAAGAAGAAGCTGCTGGTCCTTGCACGGGGTGGCTCATGCGGTGAGCGGACACCGCAAGAAGGGGTTATCGAGAACGGCAGGGCTTGGAACACGGCGACAGAGCGACATATAATACAATCCCATCAGAAGGTTGAGTTCATCTGGTCAACCGGGGAAGGCTGGAGCAGCGCTGCAGAGCGCGTCGACGTCATGCGACCAGTTCAGATAAAACCTTGGAAGCACCCTAAAGCACTGCGTACCTTACCCCTCAATGCGACATACCAGAGCTCAGCATCGGGATAAAGCAGGTTGACGTCGGCTGCCACATGGCGCATCTTCATGGCCGGTACCTGTCCGCGAGTGACGACATTGATGCAGCGAACAACTCCCCGACACCCTGGATACTGGCCGTCTGTCAGGTATGCTTCTTGGTACTGCAGCTTGCTTCCCGAGCCAACACCCACACCTCGCTCTTTGCGCCAGCTGGGAACCTGGTTTGTTGTTGCGCCGGCGATGCCATGTAGGACGAGGTGGGATGACGTCATGGTGCGTCCGACGGGGCTGGCCGGCGCAACAATACCGAGCCTGACCACACACAATCGCTCGGTACCAGCAGGTTCGCGAACGCCACCACAAGTGGTGAATTTGTGGATGAAGTCTCCAGATTAACTACCTGACCGAGCTATGGGTGGGTGGGTGGGTGGATGAGGAAAGCAGAGCAAGACAGAGAAATCAGACAGCATCGGACAAACCCGGTCAGACCTCGGACTTACACCGAAAGACCCAAAAGAGGCATCGATCGTGACCTCGTCACCTCACAGCCCACCACAACCTTTAGCAACCAAGCAAACTCGACCGCACCAAAGAAAAAGAAAAAAAACAAACGCCCGAAGGAAACGGTAACGAAGTACCATTCGCACTGTTGCCGAAGGCTCACTAGAACGCCACATTGTCCCCAAGGCCTACCTCCAATCATCACCAGCGCCCCGGTCTAAAACGCCTCCCTCACAACATCAGCCCTCCCCAACCTGCTCCTCGCCGGCGTTCCAATCCGCCCCGAGCCCCTCCGCCCGGCAAAGTCGCCCGTGATGCTCTCTCGCGTGGGCCTCTTGAGCTTGGTGTGGCTGATCATGTTGACTTCGTGCGGCAGCGCCACAATCACATTCTTGTCCGTGCCAAACTTGAAGTCGTCCGCCTTGACATCATCCGTGTACCGCTTGATGAGGTACGGAGCCTTTCTTCCGGCAAGCACCTTCTTAAGGCTCCACTCGATGATGTACGGCCCGGACGCGGTGATGATGCTCGTCTCGGTGGTGCCCTCGCCCGTGTTGAACTTGGCCGGCGTGAAGCTCACGCCCTTTCCGGTTTCGTAGGCAAACTGGGCAACGTGCTCGGGCGTGAGGGCCAGGCGGCGGGGCTGGGGCTTGGAATCGGCCGCGAAGGACTTTTCGAACCCCAGCTTGCCCTCGTTCTTGCCCGACTTTTGCAGCGCGTCGATGAGGAGGAGGTACGTGCGGCAGGTGGCCAGCACCCACCGGCCGTCGGCCGAGACGTCGAGGCCGATGATGGGCTCTCCGAGAGCGGGGATGTGGGTCTTGGCGTTGATGCCGAGGCGGTCGAAGAGGCGGATGTCGCCCTTGTTGGACGCCACGGCGATGTATCCCTTTTCCGTGGTTGCAAGCGCCGAAAAGTCGTTCTTGCTCACGTACTGCTTGAGCTGGGAGTCGACAAGCTTGCTGCCTGAGAGACGGGGGTCCACGCGGTAGAGGGCGTTGCGGCTGATGCCGAGGAACGTCGGCTCGTGCGTCATTTGCGCGAACTTGTTCTCGGGCGCGAAGGTGACGACGGGGATGTCTTCGTGGATCGTCCACTCGTCAACCACCTTGCCGTACTCGAGGTCCATGCGGTACAGCTTGTGCGGGTCCGAGTCCTTCTGCAGGATAAGGTTGCGATCCTCGTTATGGAGCATGACCTTCTTGGGGGAGAACAGCTCGCCCTTGGGAGTCTCCACCTTGGAAATGTTGGTGCTGAACTCGAGGTGGTTGTTGGGGGTGTGCTTGAAGACGCCGATCTTGGAACCGCGAACGACAAAGGACCGGTCGTGTTTGTAGCCCACGGCGAGCATCTTGTTGACGTCCTTGTCCTTGGGCTTGAACTCGGCGTCGTCCTCCTCTTCGTCGCTGTCGTAGCGCTCGCTCTGCGCCCGGTCGTCCTCGGGCTCCTCCTCTTCTTCCGACTCGTCCTCTTCGTGCTCTTCCTGCTCTTCCTGCTGCGGCTGCTCGCTGTCCTCCATGGTCAAGTCGTTGAAGGCGTCCGTGATGTAGTCGCGGTCTTGATCCTTGACCTTGGTCCACTTGACCTCGTTGAGCTGCTCCCAGAGGGCCTGCAGGAGGCCTTCCTGGAAGCGTTCGAGGGTGGCTTGGTCCTTGAAGCGAAGAAGCCACGAGTACGCCGAACCGTCCTCGGTGAACTGGTTGAAGATGAACGACAAGAACTCGAAGTTGAAGACGGGGTTGATGTCGGCAACCACCGGGATCCCCAGCCACTCCCGATCGGCGCTCTTCACCTCCAGCCAGTACTGCCAGTCCCCGACCTCAGACACGGTCGCGGTAACCGAGGCGTCTTGCTGAACGAAGGTGCCGGACGGGAAGTCGAAGAAATGCAGCTCGGCGACCTCGGCCGCCAAGATCTCCCGCGCCTCCGGCGCCGCCGGCACCGCTGGCGGCTTGATGCTCCGCTCCTTGGGCGCCTTGATCGGCGTCTGCGGGCTCTCGGCCTTCTGCAGCTTCGCGCTCATGTTGGATTCGGGCTTCGTCAGGACCACGGAGTCGGATGGCTCGATGAGCTTGGAGCGGGTCGGGCTGTGAATCGGGCTCGCTTGGGGGATCGGCTGTTCGTCGTCGAACTCAAACTGGGCGAGGTCCTCGTCTGAAGCGGTGGTGTGGGGTTTCCGGTACTTCCTCTCGTACTGGCACTGTCGGGAAATCTTGGCAAACTGGCTGATCTGCGCGGCCGAGATGGCGGGGTCGCAGACGAACTCGTAAACGTCACCCGTGTCGCCGCTTAGGTCGCGCCAGGCAAGGACCTTGTCGCTACCCTCGCGGTTCTCGACGCGGAAATGGAGGGCTTCGTCGAGGAGGAAGGTCCGTTCGTCGCGCTCGCCGACAAGAATATCGGCGTCCGTCTCTCCGTCGGCCCCCTCCTCTTCGGCAAGAAGCTCGGCCTCGCCCTCCTCAAACACCCGCTGCACGACAAGCTGGTACTGGAAGTCTTGTGCGGTGCGCCGGATTTGCGCCGAGGCGTCCTTGAAAATGAGCTCCGAATATCCTTTCGGCGAGAGGGGCCGAACGAGGTAGAGTTGACCCTGCGGGAGGTCGATGAGGGTCTCCTTGTTGCTGGTGCCAAACAGCAGCTTGCCGACTGGAGTATCGTCAGTGGATTGAACAAGGAAAAAAAAAAAAGGAAAGAAAAGAAAAGAATCGATTTGGTCGTCGCCGGGATCACGCAGCAGAGACCAGAGGCGATCGAGAAGGTGGTGTGGAAAAGTCGGGGCTATAAGGTGCGGGGCAGAGCCTACCGTTCCTGAGAACGAACATGGTGCTCTATGGGCAAAGTAAACAACGCTACCGGAGGCTCTTTTCAGCGGGGAAAAAGCAGCTGTCGATGCGCCGCGATGGCGGATGTTTGCGGAAAAAGAAGACAAAAGTCGCGGAAGCAAGATGCCGGTCCGAGTTGTATTCCCCACGACGGGACGGCAAGCAGCAGACCCGACAGGCTCCCAGGCCTTTGGCTTTGTACGACTCCAAGAGGAGAGGCTGTCGTCATAACAAAAACCCAAACGCAAATGGCCGGGCGATGAAACGGAGGGGAACAGGTCCATGCGGCGGAGCGGGACCTAGCCAATGAAGAGAGGGGAAGTGAGGCTGAAAGGTGGGGCTTCATGCGCCACAGCCAGGCAGAGATGGGCAGCGGCAGAGGTGATGACTCATCATGGGAAAAATCACATGGGCAAGGTAATGAATAATTATCTACTGCGTACTATATGCAGCTCACTGCACGCCTGTTAGAAGACGATGCATAAGAGCTCAGGTTCTTCTCAACTTCACAAACCAAAAAGTGGCATTCTTACCCTGCACAGGCGCCCTTGGTGGCTGGAGGATACGAGTATTTCCACTCATTAGAGTGACTATTGTACTGTGCTCCCTCGGTCTGGCCTCTGTGGCATTGGGCAGACAGCCCACCCTCTGTGCAACATTTTTGAAGCTAGGCGAACACGATGGGCCGTCTGGCACCAGAAACTGTCCATATTATCGTGACAAATCCCATATCCCCAAGGCGCATTGCGGCGCGGATCGTGTATGACAGATACGGAGTCGAGTAGCCGATGGTGCTTTTGGCCGCCCGTGGAGGTTCAAGCCCTCCCTGAGCCGCTGGGAGGTATCATAGTTCGTAGCCTGGGCTTAAAAAGTTGCACAACTATCCGCTGCTGGGTAGCGCTCCGGCCTACTACTTCCACGTTCGCTGAGACGTCGCGTTCAAGGCACAGAGAAGCCGCCCCAGCAGGTCTTCAACGTGGCACTCATCAGAATCAAGCCTTTCAAGACTCTGCATCCGTTGACCTTCTACCAGCCGGAGAGCAGCGCAGGGCTCTCTGGAGGTGTACTGAATGGGCAAACTACAAGCCATCCCCTCCAGAGCCTTCGCCGTCTCCGTCACCGCCTGGATCTCGTCCGGGCTCAAGGAGCAATGCCGCTCCCGCTGGTTCTCGCCCTGCTTCGAGGGGCGGCGCAACCCCGGCTGGCTCCCGCCCGGAGTCGGAGGGGCAGCGGCAGCTGAGCCCATCCAGGGAGGCTGGCAGCATTCTCAACAGAACCGTACTCACATCCCCTGAACAGTGCTACGATACCGTTTGTCGTGAGTAACAACGCTGTGTTTATCTAGCGGATAACGGGTGGTCGGCTGGCGGACCAGACTAATGTGATGTGTCTTTGTATGTACAGCGATGTCTGCGAGCTGGTTGCACAAACTTCGCGGAAGCTTGACCTGGCCTCACCATAACCGGATGGTTATGGGTTGTTCGGGACAGGGCATTTAGACATGGACGAAAATGGGGCAACACAAATAGCAATTATGTTGCTGAAGAATGTTCATCGTCGGAAGAACCCAGAAAAAGCAACAACCAGGGGCCTTGTCAGGGACTCTGATTCGTGGCTGACAACGTCTTCCTGAGACAAAAAGTCGATAGTAGCCTTGAAACCTAGACATCTCTGTAAAACGGACTGTGGCGCCATGAAGGGTTGGCCCTCTAGAGCGGCCAACGTCAACTTGCCAGGCTGGTACCATGGAAGAACCATAATGCAACATCACAGCTAGGACATGATCAAATCACACCTTATCTCCTCATCCTGGATTCCGGTCAAAGCAAGCGCGCCATCACCAACTTTCCTGGACCGCCGGGCGTCCCTCCTCCACGAGGCTTTGTATTTTGTGAAATAACTCCGGCCTCACCAAGCCGCAAGTGTCCATGCGAGGAGAAAGGGGCTTCGTCGTGGAGGCACCGGGCGTGTCCCAACATCTTCGAGCGAGATGTGGAGCCTCGGTGGCTAACGAGGAGCAACGTGAGAGAGGGACGAAAAGGTGACACAATATATCAAGTGCGGACAGACCCCAAAGCCCATCACAGGCTAATTTTAGAGGCAGCTAGTCTGCCATTCAGGTCACCAGAGCCTTGTGATTGGCCACTGGACAGCGTTGAGGTCGGAGGAGCGGCATTCACGAGGATCATGGTTTCAACACTTTCAGCGAATACTATGGTGCGCCCAAGGACACCTTGACGCCAAGTCACATGAAAATCAGCTCAGCGTGGCTTGCTGCTTGCTTCGCGCTGTCTCAGGGCACGACGTTTACCACGGCGCCGACTCCATACGCAGTAGGTACGCGGACGCAGGGGCAGCGCCCAGCACATCACAACTTCTCCCAACGCCACGAACGTCACTTTGTTGGCTGAAGGACTGGGCTGCATTAGCGCATAAAAAGCTCCCGAAGCATGACGTGCTGCTCCCGAACCTTGAAGGCGGGGACCTGGTCCAGAACAGGAAAGCTTCTGCAGAAGATTGGCAGCTGAAGCTGGTGTTGCCACTCTTCATCTGAAACATCAATTACCGACAGGCTTCGGGCCGGGGACGGCGCCATGCCTGGAGGAGTGCAACATCTGGGGTGAGGAAAGCCCAAGCCTGGCTAGGTCCATATGTACGTAATGGGTATGAGAGCCAGGATGAATCAACGTTACTGTGACGGTTAGAGGCGCGACCTGCAACGTCGAAGATCGCGGGGTTCGGGCTCGAGGTTGACGGGTTTGGAACGGCTGATAGTGCAGGTGGCGTCACACCGAGCAGGCAATCGAAGCTGTGGCTTGTGTGTAGAACAGACCGCTTCCTATTGGCGGTGGACGAGAGTCCATGGGCGGCTCAACATACCCACCTAGATCGTAGAACCCGATCAGTTCGGAACTGGGAAGTGCATGTTTTATTCAGCTCGGCGTGGTGTGATAGCAGAACGAACACCCAATGCGGCGGGGCTCCTTCTTTGCAGCCCCAACATCAACCTGCGTCATGAGGTGTTCTTGAACCGGGGAGGACAGAGTGCGAATCTCGGGAGCCGAGGTCGAGCTCGGCCAGCTTGCTCCAAGCTTCTCGTGCCAACTCGGCCCTTGGGGTGTCGGAAGCTTCATACTAGGTAGTAGCCCCTCCCTCCTCCCCGCCCCCGCTCCCCAAGCTTCGGGTCTGGCCAGTCGAGAGGTTTTTCTTTGATGGGAACATCAAAGACCGAAGGATCGAAATGGCGGGGGAATCGCATCGGGACTTTGTCTTACCATGGAACGGCTGGTCTTGGGTCGGGGTCATGTCCACTGATGTGGTGGTGGTCCTGACTCGTGCAGGAGGCGAAGTTGACTACGCGGGTACAATCTGCAGCTTCGGGTGATGAACACAAGCCACACGCGCCAGGCACCGTCCTGTTTGATGCCGGGTCAAGGCGGCCAAGAAGGTGTGGGCGGCAGCACATATCATCAAGGATGCCGCTCCGGTTTGCTGCCATGAGGTTGCTTCGAAAGAATACGGAAACCCTCCTAGGAGCACGTCGAGCTGGAGACCACCATCCCCTCCGCTACCAGCACGTCTCTGATGTCGTCGTCATAGCCGTGCCGCCTTCAACATGGCCGAGTCCGACCTGGAACCCATATTCTTCGAGCTGAGCTGGTCCATCCTCAGCACCATCGGCGCGTCCAACGTGTTTTTTGGCTTGGTGGTCGGCTGCGTCGCCAACTTCTCTCTGATTGCCCTCGTGCCCATCGTTACCTCGACGGCGTGCGCCTTTGCCAACGGCCTTTGCTTCTACGCCTACTACCTCACGTCGCTGCCCGCCGCCAACCGCGCCGCCGCTGCGGTATTTGCTGATATAGCATGGCTGGTGAGAGCCCCAGCTCTCTTGTTGCGTGGAGGTAGCAAGCTGACCGGTGTCTGGATGATCCCACCCCCCCACCACCTAGATCCAAGAAGCAGGCCTCTCCTTCTATAGCTACCTCATCCTGCGGCGAGTCCTTCGCCACACCTCCCGGGTCGTCTTTATCACAATGTTCTGGTCCATCATGCTCGCCATCGCGACGGTGCGCGTCATGATCGCCCAGACGCGAGCCAGGCTCATCCTCAACGACGACACGTCCCTGCAAAAGACGATAAATCGCCTCCACATGGCCTACTTCCCGCTCATCGCCTTGGTCGAGTGCCTCAGCGCCTACTTCCTGCTGAGCACCTTTGCCCGGGCCAAAACGACGGGGATCATGACGACGGGCACCAGGATGGGCCTGTTCCGCTACCTCATGCGCAGCACCGAGATCCGCCTTGCGTTGCTCGCTATCATCGGCATCATGCGCGCCGTCACGTACTCGTTCCAGGTGGACGCCCAGAGCGCGACGCATACGGCCAGCCAGGTGGATCGTTTTGCCTACACGCTGGAGTGTCTGTTTCCGATGATCATGTAGTACGTCTTGCCGTGTCGTTGCCTGTTTGGGTTTTGTCGGCCCTGTGGCACAGCCGCTGACCGAGATCTGACCCGTCCCCCCCCCCCACGTTCCCCATGTAGCATCGACATGCTCTCGTCCAAGGTCGTCCACATGAAGCAGCACCACGAGATTTCGATAGGCGCCGGGCGATTAAACAGCTCGCGGACGCCACGACGGCGCAGCGGCGGACCGAGCGTGAGCAGCAAAGAGAAGCAGCATCGCGACGACTTCGGCCTCCCCAAGGGCCGGGTATCGCACCACATGGGGATCGGGGTTGTCGGCAGCGCGGGGTTCGCCTTTGGCGAAGGCAGTCATCGGAGGACCAGCTCGCAAGAGCTCATCATCTTCCAGGCGCCGGGCCCGAGGCCCAAAGGCGGCTCGGCATTCTGCATGGGACCATCGGGCGTCGAGCTGCTGCCGCCGATGGCCGCATGTAAGACACGATAATGGGAGAGGAAGAAGAGCAACGTGGGCGACCGAGAAAGGCAAGCCGACCAGGCCGGCAGGGTGAGAAAGAGGGGGTGGCGCGTTGGAAGTGGCATGGATACGGGTTGCATTGGGACGTGAGACAGGGTGCCGAGGACGTTATGGGCCCGGGGGAAGCCCCGGGAGGGTCCGCGAATGGAGGAACGGCCAACGCTCCCATGCAAGACAAGCCCACGAGTGGGGGGGGGGGGGGGGGGGGCTAGTTATCCCAGTCCTGTATGTCAGCGCCGCGGGAAGATAGGGCAGGATTCTTGCGATGTTTGAAAGTATTATCGCAAGCAAAGTACCCATCGGGATGGAGGGGGTAACGTCAGCATGACGGGATAAAACGCTGGCCTGAACCCGGCTTACATAGGTCCCGGCGACCTTGACGATCGCCCTTCCAATCCTGGACGTCACCTGCCCCAAGCATCGCCGCCGTCTCACCCGGCGACCATTCAAATTTGGACCGCTTGTATATTCTGGCCTTGTCGTCCTGTCGCGTGAGAAGCATGTCTTTGCTGGATGAGGTCCTCATCCAGAACCGCTGGGCCATCCTAGCGGGCCTTTTGGCCCTCTGGGTCGTTCGGCGGCTCCTCAGGTTCCTCAAGATACGCCGGTTTCCCGGGCCATGGTACACGGCTTGGACGGGCGTCCCCAACACGGCCGGCTACTACACCGGCAACATGCACCACTGGTATTACGAGGTCACCAACCGATATGGTTCGTGAACCCAGCCCATTCTTGTCAACGACCCGGGGCTGGATGTTGACGACCTCTGCCGCCCTCTAGGCCCCATCGCCCGCATCAGCCCAACGTCTCTGCTTACGTCGGACCCTGATGTGTGGATGCGCGTCAACACCAAGGCCGGCTATGCTCGTGCGCGGTGGTACTTTGAGGCATGCCGTCTCGAGTACGGGAAGGATAACGTCTTCACCATGTGCGATACCAAGAAGCACGATGAGCGCCGCAAGCGGATTGCACCCGGCGTAAGCCTCCCCAAGGATCGCAACGTCCAGAACCCCCCTCCCCTCCCCCCCCCAGCTGCTGACGAAACCGTCTCTGCCTCGCGCAGTATTCCGGTCGGGAGAACGAAACCGTCGAATCCTCCGTTGACGATCGTCTTGCCGAATTCGTGACCTTGATCCGGACCAAGTACCTCGCGGATCCCTCCAAGCCCGGCCCCGGCGTCATCATGGACCTCTCCAAAAAGGTCGTGTTCTTCACCCTTGACGTCATCAGCACCGTCGGAACCGGCAAGCCCTTTGGCATGCTCCGCTGGGACGAGGATATCGACGGCTACGTCCGCTCCTCCGAAGAGGCCCTCCACATCACCGCCGCCATTTCGGGCCTGCGCCTCAACTGGCTCATGCAAACCCCCGTCATCGGCAAGATCCTCATGCCGAAGCCTGGCGACGGCACGGGGTTCGGCTCGATGATGGCCAAGACGTATGCGCGCGTGGACGAGCGCGTGGCGGAGGAGATGGCAGCCAGGAAGGCCGACGAAGAGGCCGGCGGGCACGCGGGCGACAAGGCCTCCAAGCGCCGGCGCGACATGCTGGCGTCGTTCATCCGGCACAACCTCGCGGGCGACGACCTCAGGACCGAGGTGCTCGAGTCGCTCATCGCCGGGTCCGACACGACCGCCGGCGCGCTGCGCGCCACCATGCTCTACGTCATGTCCAACAAGCGCGTGTGCGACAGGCTCCAGGCCGAGATCGACGCGGCGGTCCGCTCCGGCCTGGTCCCCGAGGACGACCCGAACGGGGAGCCCAGGGTGGTTCCCGTTGGCGTGGCCAAGCAGCTGCCGTACCTCCAGGCGGTGATCCGCGAGGGCTTGCGCGTGTTCCCCCCCGTGCGGAACCTGCTGCCCAAGGAGATACCTGCCGGCGGCGACACGGTCATGATTGACGGCAAGCCCGTGTTTTTGCCTGCCGGGCTGGATATCGGGCTGTCGGCGTTGGCCATGCACCACGACAAGAAGCTGTACGGCGAGGACGCCGGCGTGTTCCGCCCGGAGCGTTGGCTCACCGAATCCGACCCGGACAAGCTGGCGGCCATGACACGCGTCAACGACTTGAGCTTCGGGCACGGAAAGTGGCAGTGCCTGGGCAAGAACGTTGCCATGATGGAGCTGAACAAGGCCCTGTTCGAGGTGAGTCGTGGACCGGAGTCGTTTCACGGCGGCAGCATTTCCGCCGTCAGTCAGAGAGGAACGGAAGCTGACAGATAACTAATCATGCCTCGCCGCAGCTCTTCCGCCGCTTCAACTGGGCCGTGGTCAACCCGCCGAAGCCGTGGCGTTTGTTCAACAGCAACGGGATTTTTGTCATCAACGATTTGTGGGTGCAGGTGACGGCTCGCGAGGTGAAGGCTTGAGGTGGCAAGGCTGGGTTCTGATCGGCATGCATGATACTACAGTAGTTGATATCGTGTAAAGATGACATCCACATACTAACCAACTCCACCTGCTTGATTAAGACGGTAGCATTGTCCACGCTTCAACAACAAGTTCCACTTGACAGCGCCAGTGGTTTAGTGGTAAAATTCATCGTTGCCATCGATGAGCCCCGCGTTCGATTCGCGGCTGGCGCACATCTTTTGCTCTCGGTCACAACACCAACCACTATGACAGTGGGTGATGTGTTGCGACCGGCCCCCTTTTCTGTTTATTTTTTTGCATGTCGCTGTAAACTGCCCCTGGTGCCAACAACCAGCGACGAATTACCCCCTCATCTTGACCGTGCCCCTTTGCCATGACCGAGAGAAGAACAGCGCTTCCTTTTGTTTTTTCTTCTTCTTTCGTGATGCAAGAAGAAATCCCAAGACCTTCTTACATCTCATGGAGGCGGACGACCCGCCCGCGGGCCTCCCGGTATCCCCGGCTTCCAGTACCCATCCTCGAGCCAGCCGGTCTGCAGCGTGGTCGCGTTCCGGCAGTTCGGCTGCTCGTGCGACGGCCTATCGCCGTACGGCCACATGGGGAGAAAGCAGACCTCATCGATGCCGCAGCCTCTGCAGTCCATCCAGTTCGTCCATGCCAGCCGTTTCATCAGCCTCTGCAAAATGTCCTTCACGTTTTTCAACATCTCGCCGTCGCCGCCCTCGGGTCTCTCCAGGACCAGCTGGCGAACGTGGAACAGCGTTGAGCAGATCCTTTCTGCGACCGTCTCGATGGCCGCGAGAACGAGACGATCCCCTTGGGTCTCGGGGGTGAGGCCCTGCGTGTAAAACCCGGCGCAGCGTTTGGCGGCGGCGGCATACCCCTCGTCTTGCGCCGCATAGTCGATGTGCGTGTCCAGCAGGCTGCCTACCTCATCCTCGATCCCCTCGACCGTCTCGACCCCTTCTGCCATGTACCTCAGCCGCTCCGCATACCGTGCCACCACCAAATCCACGACGCCCTGCCAATCCACCGCTCCTCTCTTGCCTCCCGCGTCGCTCCGGCCAGTCGACGCAGGGCCTCGTTCTCCTGCCATTTCTTTTACGCTCCGCCGAATGTCCTTGAGCTCGGAGTCGGTCAGCCGCGTCAGCCTCGGCAGCGCCGCCGCCTGGCTCTGATCGCCGAGGCCCAGATCCACATCGTAGAAGTAGCCCGACACCATGCTCCCCCAGTCAAGGACGATCCTGCCCGCTCCGATGCCCCAGTACCGCCGCGCCACGGCCCGGATGGTCTCGAACATGCGCACGTCCCGCCGCGATTTCCAGGGCGCGTCGTCGCCGATGCCAGGGCGCTGCGAGACGGAGGCCAGCTCCATGTGGGACAGGAAGGGGGCGCATTTGATGATTTCGAAGCCGGCTTCCATGCGGATGACGCCGTGGAGGCCCCCTTGGTGGAATCGGTCAGCCGCTTTACCTCCTCGGTAGATGGTGACCCGGTTGGGCTCCCCTCTTCAAGGGCACTCGTGGGCGAGGAAAAAGGGGGGGGTTACGGAGGATTGGACCGGAGAGCCAGCCGGGAAGACGAAATACAAGATGCAAATCGCAAATCGCAAATCTCGTCACCCCGGCGGCCGACGCATCGGTCGTACTTACAGGATGTGACGATATCGCAGAGCCCCTGCGCCCTCCTCCCCTCGTCCCACACAAACGCGCTCCGGTTGCCCCGCAGCAGCAGATCCTGCGTGTCCAGCGTGCCCATGTCGGTCTTGCCCGCGGAGGAGCCGTCGAGGTAGAGCAGCGACAGCGGCGCCGTCGTGCGGTAGGTGTGAAGGTACCCCAGGACCTCGTCGGCCCCTGGGCCGGGGGGAGGGTTCAGCAGGAGAGGCGGCTCGGGCCCGCCGCCGCCGCCGAGGACGTCTTGCCGGGCCAGGACGCGCGGCGGGGGAGGCGGGCGGGTTCGCCGGTGGTGCAGCGGCCGCTGGGGCGAGCCCGGGAAGCGACCGCCGCCGAGGTCCTGCTCGGGCGGCGGCGGCGGCCTCCGCGGCGGCCGGGGATGGGCAAACAGCTCGGCGTGCTCAATCTCAAAGGCAAGCCACTCCGGCCCGGGCGGCGGGTCCAGGTGGGGGGTGCCGTGGTGGAGGAGCACGCCGGCCGGGACGGTGGCCAGGAACACGGACATGCCGTTGTGGCGGAGGGAGGAACCCCACTGGCGGGTTGCCGAGTGGATGGCGTTGAAGACGTTGAAGGCGTTGCGGCGGGCGGCGGCGAGGCTGGGCTTGAGCAGGCCCGCGTCCAAGCCTGCGGACGGGTCAGGGCCGAACACGGCGAAGCACGCGGCGGCCAGCCGCAAGGAATGAATCATCCGAGAGTGGATGTTTGATCCCCGAGAATGACTCCTTCTTGGAAGACGATGTTCGGTTGGCGCAATCCGCGACCTTGTGGTGCGGAACGCGATCACCACAGAGTGACGGTAGCTTCGGACAGCGCTAATAATGCTGGATGCCCGCTCCGAAGGCTCCGCCCCCCCCTGTCCGCAATGCTGCCATGCTGCCATGCTGCCATGCTGTGTCACCTCGCACGATAACGGTTCACCGACAACCGCGCAACGAGGGATGAATCCCTCTCGTACAACGGTGCTTACCCCTCTCTCACTTTTAGTCCCACTCGGTTTCTCACCCGCAAGCTATAGTACCATAGGGTAAGTTTCAGGCGCCAAGGCGACTGCAGGGGCCATGCCGCGGTTCCATCTCACCCCAGCGCCGTGGGTTCGGGTGTTCCGGGGTCTTGGACGGTGCAATCCGAAAGAAAGCATCCTGGAAGGCGTACTGCGTACACAGTACTATAGAGAGAGTTTGTGACCGCTCTGCCAAATCCATCGATGAATCATCATGAGCTTCCCGGTTTGTTTCCCTTTCCGGCGTCGCCTCCCGGGCCATGACGCTTACTGCACAGTACTACCACACACTACTGAGTCGATCTGCCGGTGGAACCCGAAATCGAGACAACTGGAACCGCAGTGGAGCCCAACAAGAAGGCGGAGGCCGAAGCAACCCCGCGATGGAGGTCGGATCCATATTAATGCCGAGTGAAAGGCCGGGGTATTCATCCCTGGTGGGGGGGGGGGGCGAAACACCATCACCTGTCCCAGGCCACCGCGCTGGAAGACTGTGAGGCTCGCTTTGCCAGTCTGTATTTTCCTAGGAGAGACCTACTACTATACAACCCAGAGGTAAGGTTGCCCCATTCCTGCTTGGCCATGGCGGATCCTGACGCATGGACAAGAAACAACAACAACAATACATCCAACATGTCCGAGCCAGCCATCACCTTCTACGACATCATCCTCGACCCCAAGGCGTACCCGGGGGCGCCGAACCCGTGGAAGACGCGGTACTTTTCCCCCCCAACCCCTCAGCCCCTCTAGTAACGTGCCATTCTCCGCGGCACGCTGACCAGAGCCAGCTACGCCCTCAACTTCGCCGGCGTCCCCTACCGCACCCAGTGGGTGCCCTTCCTGCAGGTCGGCCCCACGCGCAACGCCCTCAAGGTCCCCGCCGTCCGCAAGCACTTCCACGACGGCAGCGACTACCCCACGCTCCCCATCATCAAGGACCCCCTGTCCGGCGAGGACGTCTTGGTGGGCGACTCGTTCGACATCGCGGTGCACCTCCAGCGGACCTACCTGTCCAAGAACCCGGACGGGCCGCAGCTCTTCCCGGCCTCGGCGGGCGACGCTGTCGGCTCCGTGGCGCTGACCCGCGCCTGGAACCTGTTTATCGACGACCTCTTCGTCACGGGCGCCATCCTCGGCGGCTACTGGATGTCGTTCGACCCGGAGACGGCCGAGGCCGACAAGGCCGAGTTTATCCGGCGCGCGCCGGGCAAGACGAGCTGGGAGGACTTCCAGGTGCCCATCGGGTCGGAGATGCGCGGCTCGCTGCTGAAGACGTTCGAGACCGCCCTGGATACCAAGGTTGCGCCGTGCTATCCGGACGGGCAGGGGCCGTTCATGGGCGGCCGGACCACGCCCATGTACGCCGACTTTATCCTGGGCGGGTGGCTGCAGTTTATGAGGAGCACGCTGCCGGAATGGGAGCAGCTGAGGAACCAGTGGTCGGGCGGCAAGTGGGGAAGATTGTTTGACGCGCTGGAGGAGTGGACCAAGGTGGACGGGCGTGAAGGGGTTGTGCCGACGAGGCGGTGATGGGGTCGCCATGGCGTGAGCGGTTCCGCATGCATCATGATACATGGCTCGGATTTCCTTTCCTCTTCATCTCCTCCTCCTCTTGCTCTTCCTCCTTCTTCTTCTTCTTCCCCTCCCTGCATAGCTCTGTAGAAGAAGCTCCTTCATCCTATGCCTCTGAACCCCCGTGACGAGCTCATCCCTCGACGTCTTTGATCCCCTGGGCCTGCAGCTTCAGCTCGGCCTCGTTAAACTCGTCATCCTCGGTCGGCAGCTCCAGGTGAAACCTCGACATCTGGGCCGCCGCGACCTCCACCTCCCCCTCCGTCTCGAGCTCCAAGATGTGCCCGCCCTTCTGCCGATCCTCGCTGATGAAGTGAAAATGATCCCCCGCCACGTTGACGCCCATGACGTACTCGGGGCACCGAAACCCCACCACGGTCCCCTTGACGCCGTCCAGCGCATGCACCGTCTGCCGCGAGGCCACGCTGACCATGCCCTCCCGGGGCTCCGCCTGCCCGCCGGCCGTGCGCACCTTGAGGCGAAACACCCCGTCCAGCCGCACCGCGAGAAAGTGGTTCCGGGCAGCGGGGAACAGACGGGCCAGAAGGCCCGCCAGGCCGGCCTTGCCTTGCAGCGCGGCGCGCGTGCGTACCGAGGGGCGGAAGCGCGTGACGGTGGCAAACGGCGTGACCGTCCGCTCCGGGTCGGCGACGTGGACGACGGTGCCGTCGGCCTTCATCTGGTACACCTCGCCGTCGAGCACAATCATCTCGCCGACCATGTTCCGGAAGGTGCCGAGGCCGTGGTCGCCGTGGGCGAGGACGCGCGAGATGGGCGTGCCGTGCGAGGCGACGCCGTCCATGAGGGCCGAGACGATGGAGTATTGGAAGATTTCGTTGTCGGCCATGGTGGTGGAGGGGTTGATCGGTGATCCGGAGTGACAAGGATTGCTATCTCGTTTGAAAAAAAAAAAAAAAATGAAAAAAAAAAAGGACAGAAGCGTTCTCCTTCACTATTTTTCTTTTATTTGGTTGGATGGTGGTGGTGGCTGACGTGAGCTTTAAGAAGGTTTCCGTTGCATCATCAGACCCGCTTCTGGAAGCTTGGTCATGTCCAGAGTCGGAGCCGACAATGCCGGACCTGCCATGGCCGGTCTCGGAATGCGGGGCCGGCCGGGAGGCTTCAACGAAGACCGGGCCGACAATCTTTCCGGCTGGGTAGCCGATGCATCCGTCAAAAAGGACTGGACAAACGCATCTCCATGTTAACCGTGCGCAATCTCGTTCGATACCACAGTTCTGAGGGAGGAGGGAGGAGGCCCTACGACATCAGCCCCACTCTTCTCCCAGTGCTTATTCTTATCTTGTGCCCTCTTCGATCTGGGCCAGCCTTCCGTGGGAGATGCCAACCGGGAAATAGGGGGGGCCGGGAATGGTTTCGCACTTTTCTATGTCGGCATGACGTTTTTTGACGAACGAAATGAACAACACCTTTGCTGAAGGTGGAGGACTGTTGTCGTCGTCGTCAATGTCGACAGCTCAATGGAGAGTGCAGATGGCCCTGGGTTAAGGTTAGTTATATAGTAGCACGCGCACGTCGTCCCCCTTGGCTTCTTGGCCACGAGTCGCAGCGAGCTCCTCGAGGCCGTTTCCTGCCATCGTTATCACACAAACGACCCAAATCCGTGCTCCCTCTACACGCAGAGACTAAAATGTCTCTCACTAGGTGTCTTCCACATCGACACATTTGCCCGAGTTCCAGTTGCGTGTTTTGTCCCACACCCACACATGTTGTTACAAAGAGCACACGCTGTTGGAGGCAGGATTGTTTCTTATTGTGTACTGCTTGGAAATGAACGGTCTACTAGACTTCCTACTGCCTTCATCCAGCACCCAGGAGCCTCGGGATGGGGTGGTGCTGAGATTTGCTGTGTGTGCTTGGAACGTGAAGCCCGGCAAGAAGGGTCCCAAGGCCAATCAAGGTGAAATCGCCCGAAAGGTGCTGCCGAAAAGAATAAGGAACTGGCTGACGAGGCCTTCCTACCTATGAAAACCCGGGGGCAGGGCGATCAAACCAATGCAGCGCTACAGCGCCAGGTTCGAGGTTCCACCTGAGCTTCACAAACGCCAACGACACAGCCTCGCCAAGGGTGCAGCTGTACAAGTCGCAAGTCACAAATGCTTTTCGTGATGGTGGAAAAGACGCGAGAAAAACAGCTGGAGACAAGGCATACGGGACAAGAGCTCAGGCCCGGAGGAGGACCGCGCGACAAACCGGGTCTCAGGTCTTGCCGGGGGACGAGTGGCTTTCTCAGCCGCCGCGCGCTCGTTTTGCCATGCAACTTCTCCACAGCGTTACTCGGGTGATCGTAACCTTTTCCCCCAGTTCCCATTCTTTACACCGCACACATGTTGCTCACCTCGGGTCACAATGGCAACCCATCAACCCCGAATCGGCGGGCATGTGGGTCCGCTTCGCCGACAGCCAAGTCCCCCCCGCACGTCCGGGCGCGGCCCGTCCCGACCCACGCCCCACTTCTCCCGGTTGTGATCGGCCTGCCAAGAAATGCCGCCGGTCCGGAGCCGACGTCGGTGGAACTTGCGCGAGCTCGTCGCCTGAGATCAGGTCATGCCGTGACAAAGGTTCCGGCTGGCACCTTATAACATTCGGAGACATTAGCGTCGTTGGGCTCGGTACATGGTGTAAGTCTGTCTCGGGGTTCTGAACAACCTACACATTAGAGGGCCATCGGTTGCGAGCTGAGTTGGCAGGACGTCCGTAGCGACGAGGGTGGTAAATTAAGAGCTCAACGCCTAGTCGCATTCTGCGAACCTCTCTCTTTTTCTTGGCGGATGAAGCTGCAGCCCCGACCTGGCGATTCGCCTGCTCAAAGCCGTCGATATATTGGTGATTCTATGGGCATGGTGTTACCTGCGTCAGGTAGACGTAACAGCATGCGCGGCGGCGACAGCTTTGGCGTCAATGAGCCCAATGACAACCTGACGTAGATGAGCCTGGCCGCCGGGATTTTGGGTGACGCCGTCGTCGTCAACGCCCTTGGAAGTCCGGCCCGCCCGCCCAGCCTTGTTAAGGGGCTCTCTCGCCTCTCTGAATGCCCATCCTCCGGTCCGATGCGAGGGGGTCTTCCCCTCTCAGGTCTGCTCTGTCGTGGTCTACTCCGTAGTTAAGGGGAAAGGAAGGGATATTGTGCTAATCTGCCCGCGAGAACAGAAGCATGGCGAGGGCCGCAGACCGAGACGATCATACCATGGAATTGGCTTCCCTAATATCCCCACGGGAAACCGAGATCGTAGGGGACCTCCAGGAGCTTCTGCTGTTCAACATGATTGGACACGTCGTGTAAAATGCTTTGTTCATATGGGTTCACTGGAGGAGACTCTTATACAACAGACAATCCCTGCCGGACGGTCAACCAATACCGATCTGTCCTTCTCCTGTCCGTGAGACCGTGTGCATTCTTCAAGCATGTCACGCTCGGCATCCCATGTTTCCGTATCCAGCGCGATCTAACCCATATGGCAGCGGTAGCCCCCCGGCGAATGGCCTCTACAACCTCCCTGCAAACATCACGGAGGCTTCAAGATGACCGGAGCAAGTAGCCGGCGGAGGGCTGGTCGCAGGCGCCGAATCCACGACCGCCGAACGCCAATGCGCGAGAACAATGTTCCTCGAGCCCCGCGGCAGATGCCCTCAGAGGCAGCCCCGGAGAAATGTCAGCATTCGTCCTGGCCGGACATGCTGAATACCACCACGTCAGACCCGCCGCCTCTGCAGTCACTGATTCCATGGGACGTGATTCCCGGTGCTTAGAACCCGCCACGTCATGACTCCAGGACCCTCAAACGGGCCCATCCGCACGTTCCAAGGCTCCATGGGCGAGAGGGAGGCGCTCCAGAGCACGATGCAGCAAACAACGGGCGATGGTCGAGCCCATGGAGAGATGGGCCCTGAGCCGCATGGGTAACCACGCGGCGTTGTGGGCGATGTCAAAGTCGGCACTGGCCACGGCGGAGCCGGCTGGTGGGCTAGACGTGAGTTGCCGCTCTCTTCCTCCTTGCCGCTGGTGACTGATACCTACATTCCTGCGAGGACGAGAGGGGTCTGTTGGCGTTTGCACCACGCGTTTCCATGAAGGACGAGCTCCGGGAAGTCCACCAGGACATGGGAGACGACTGAATACCTTACAAGATCTGGGAGGAAGGTTGTGAGGGATCCGCGGGCGTACCACGTGTTTTGTTGAATAGCTGACTACGTGAGGATGGTATTGCTTGGGACTTTGCCACGGCGATTATCTGCCTTGGTCTGGCGTGTGTTCAGGGGTTCACGGGGTCCCTGTCGCAATGCAACCGACACGAATACGCCTAAGAGGTTTTGGGACGAAGACGGAGGTTGGATGAGGCTATTGATTTGACTCTGTCATTGGTTGTAGAGCATGTTTCTTCTCAGCGGGAACGTCCTGGGAATGGGTGTTAGGAGGCCGTCGTCATCGGTTTTCCATGCCTCCTAACCCCCGCCACACCTTCAAGCTTACCTACCCCCTTCCATTCTTAAGCCGCCGTCCCCCACCAACCTAGCACATACGGCCATACCTACTGGAAAGCTCGGGATCCCGTCCGCTCTCCCCTAGATAAGCCAGTAAGGGCCAGACTAGTAGTTGGGTCGGTGACGACCAGCGAATCCCTGGTGTTGTATGTTATTTTTGCTTGTGCTTGTTTTTTGTCCTTTTTTTCTTTTTTTTTTTTCGACGCTGACCTGGGATCTTCCCAGGTTGTCCATCAAAGGCCCTGAGCAGACGGGAGCGTGTTGGTGGAACAAGAACGCAAACCAAACGCAACCGGTTCTCCACAGCCAAGCTAAGTAGCGGGAAATAAGACCAGCCTCTCCACCAAAAGAGGGGCATCTCGCCTCGTCCCGCCAAAATAGGCTGAATGCTGTATCCCGTCGTGACCGTCATGTGAGTCGCAAGCTTTCCCGCAGAATCACGGCCTCTGTTTCGGAGCGCCGGATGAGGATTCCGACGATGGTGTCGTGCCAATGGCTCCCACCTCGCGGCCGGGCGAAAGCCTAAGAAGGA
Source organism: Remersonia thermophila (assembly GCF_042764415.1). Lineage (NCBI taxonomy): Eukaryota > Fungi > Ascomycota > Sordariomycetes > Sordariales > Chaetomiaceae > Remersonia > Remersonia thermophila. The sequence continues at coordinate 3,047,898 of NC_092221.1, read as the reverse complement.
GCTCGCGCCCCTCCTTTGTCGTCGATTCTCGGAGCTCTCCCCTCTGACATCACTGCCACCCGGAACCCCCCCACATTTACCACCTCAACCTCCCCTCCCTTCCCCCCCCCCAAAAGCAAAACACAATCCCAAACAAGAGAGGCAATTGTGAAGAGCCGAAGCGCCGCAATCTGATCCAAAATGGCCGACACGCCCGTCACCTTCCTCCCCCTCGGCGCCATCATCCAGTCCCTCAACGTCGGCGGCATCAACATCGTCCAGGGCTTCAACTCGCAGGCCGACTACGAGGCGTTCAACGGCCCGTACTACGGCGAGACCATCGGGCGCGTGGCCAACCGCATCAAGAACGCCCAGCTCGACAGCCTCAACGGCGGCAAGTCGTACGCGCTTGCTGCCAACAATGGCCCCAACAACCTGCACGGCGGCGTCGTGGGCTGGGGCAAGAGGGTCTGGCAGGGCCCGGTGCCGGTGGGCGTCCGGGAGATCCCCGAGGTGGGGAGCTTCGAGGGCGGGGAGAGCGTCAAGTTCACGCTGCTGAGCGAGGATGGGGACGAGGGGTTCCCCGGCACGGTCGCGGCGAGCGTCGTGTACACGGTGGGGAAGCAGAAGACGCCGGAGGGCAAGGAGGCGGTGGTGTTGGGAATTGAGTACGAGGCGGAGCTTGTTGATGGGGCGGAGGAGACGGTGATCAACATGACCAACCACTCGTGAGTTTTTTGTCTCTCTCTCTCTCTCTCTCTCTCTTTACAGGCCCGAAAGAGAGCGCGGCAAGGCTTGCTGACCGAGCCCACAGCTACTTCAACCTGACCAACGGCCCGTCCATCGAGGGCACCGTCGTCACCCTCGCCACCAACGTCTACCTCCCCGTCGACGACGGCGGCATCCCGACCGGCGGCCCCGCCGTCTTCAGCAAGGTCCCCGCGGGCGGCGAGCCGTTTGTCCTCGGCGCCCAGGAGCCCGACATTGACGACTGCTTCGTCGTGAACGAGGCTCCCTCGACCGTGCCCATCGACACGCGCGGCCTGCCGCTGACCAAGCTGGTCACGGCGCGTCATCCCGAGTCGGGCGTGCACCTCGAGGTGCTGAGCACGGAGCCCGCCTTCCAGTTCTACACGGGCAAGTACATCGATGTGCCTGCGGTGAACGGGCTGCCGGCGAGGGGCGCGCGCAGCGGTTTCTGCGTTGAGCCGAGCCGCTATGTCAACGCGTGCAACGTGGACGAGTGGAAGAACCAGATGCTGCTGAAGAAGGGGGAGAAGTATGGCTGCCGGATCGTGTATCGCGCTTGGCGGGACTAGGTGGCAGCGGCGGTGGACAGGAAGGTAACGGAGAGATGTAGGATAGCCAGCCAGACGGCAAGAAGAAGCCCATGATGTGACAGTTGTAGCTCCTCACTCTTCCTCCTCGCCATTGTCCATCGCCAGGTCTTGGTCCGCTACCTCTGCACCCATCCCCTTTCCCCCTGGCGCCGCAGGTCCCTTGGCCTGTTGCTTTCCGTACAACCCCGCGAGGTCTTCGCTCGTGCTGGCTTCCTCAACGCCCTTATCCTCGCGCTTCCGAATAAACCTCGGGAACCGTAGGCTCAACCCGCGATCCTCCACCGCGAGCCCTATCGCCGCGGTGTACACCGGGCTAACGGTAATATCCGCAAACGCCACCTCCCATACCTCGCAGGGCTCGAACCACACATCGGGCAGCGGGCCGCTGTACTCGACAAACCCGGGCTTCGCATGGTGCGTGTTTTGGGGCTCCCCGCTGCCGTCCTCGCCGCTCCCGTCGTCGTAAAAGGCCCTGTTCGCTTTGTAGAACGCGTCCGTGAAGCCGGACATGCACTTGCACACGGCCTCGAGACAGCCCGTCGCATCGTTGCGCACGGCCAGCAGAATGGGCGACCACCACTTGGCCTTGCGCCCCTGGCCGTGCCAAGCGGCGATGGGGACGAGGTCGAGGGTGTCTGAAGACGCCGAGTAGTCCTTCTTGACTTTGAGCCAGGACTCAAGGCGCTTGTCCGGTTCGTACGTGGCCAAGAGGGGTTTGCGGCGGGGCTTTGGGGCTGGTGCAGGCGAGTCTTGGTGGGCCGATTCGGTAGTGGTGTTTCGTTGGGGCTTGCGAGCTTTGCTGGTCGTTGGGGCCCGTTTGGAATCGGACGCTTCCTGTTCCTCTTTGTCGCGGGAATCCGGTGGCTCCGCGGACGGGTTATCCAGAGTCTTGACCATGATGCCCTCGCACTTGCTTTCGAGGGCGGCCTTGAAGAACTCCAGCACGGCCTCCGAATCCTGCGAAGTGGCGTCGAGGCTCTTGACCCATGTGAAGTGATGTGGTATCTCGACAAAGAGCGACCTTAGCAGGTCCCGCCGATGCCGGAACGGCTGGTCAAGCAGGGACTGGCCGTTGAGGTACATCAGGTCGAAGGCAAACAGGCAGACGTCGATGGTGATGCTGCCGATGGCCACGTCCTTCCGAGCGCGGTTGGACAATGTCTGGAAGTTCTTCAGCTCGCCCGTCGCTCGGTCAACGGCCACCACTTCGCCTTCCAGAATGAAACTTTCGATGCCGTCGCCCCGGACCTTGGGCATCAGAGCGACGAGGTCGGGGTACTTGTCCGTCATGAGCTCGAGATGGCGAGAGAAGATGGAAACCTTGCCGCGCTCGTCGCAGTGGACCTGCGCTCGTTGTCCGTCGTACTTGTATTCGCAGGCAAACTCTCGGCCCTGCAGCCTCGTGAGCATCTCCGAGAGGTCTCGAGTGATGCTTCCCAGCATGGGTCGCAGGGGGATGTGCAGGGTGAGTCCGCAGCGGATCACGAGTTCGTCTGAAATGCCAGTCTCCAGCAACACGGGGACGAGGTCGTTGTAGTCGGGATGGCGCGCGTACGAGGCCTTGACGAGCTCTTCGGCCTTGGTCCACACTTCGACCAGCTCGTCTTTCTTCAGCCTTGCCAGTTCCTTCGGGTCTCTTGTGGGAAAGTCGGACCCTGGAGGTTTCGACAAGAGGAATGCTCGCGAAAGGGCGATGAGCATCGTCGTCTTGACCGCACCGATGCGGAGCTGCAGACCATTAGCATGCACTTGTGAAAGACCGTGCAAAAGCAAAAACGAGCCCTTACGTGCTGGCAGAGCGTCCTGACGATGTATCGGCTCTCCTCGCCACCCCGTGCATCCTGCAGCAGCCTGTCCACAAGTCTCTGCTTCACGTCACCGCTTCCTGGTCCTTGAGCCTTGGAGATCTTGACCAAGGATTCAAAAACGCTTTGAATAGACAGCGGCTTGGGTTTGCGCAGGGTAAAGCTCGCCTTTTTCTTGGCCTCGAACGCGACGTCGCCCGGATCACCAAGCCGGTCATATAGGGCCTTGAGAGCCCTGTTGTCAAGGCCGCACGCCTGCTTTAGCGCCTTGGATATGGCAGAACCACCCAACCCAAGCTCCATGGAAATATAGGGCGGCGAAATGGCATTTGTCGCCAGCCAGACGGCCGGAAGCAGGCTGGAGGGGTCGCCCTCTATCAGGATCCGCAGGCAGTTGACCAGCGTGTCGACGATCTTGATGCGGCTCGAGGTGGCATTGACCAGAACAAAACATCGTGTAAGCAGGGAATACGACGCAGTGCCACCCTCGGCGGCCCATGATGCCTGCAACCGTGGGAGGTACTTTGCAGGGTCGAAGACAAGCGGGCTCTCGTCGAGGGGAAGGGAGGCTGTGACCTGGTCTTCTGACGCAGCAGCCGACGAAAGTGACAGCGTCATCCTGTTACCAGCGGGCTGGCTCGGCTCGGACGCCTGCAATGGCTGTAGTGACCGAGATGTGACAGTCTGCGAGGTTGGCGCCGGTTGTGCAGCGGGCATGGGGTCCTGGGCTGACGCTTTGGGAGTGCTCCGGGCCGAGCTGCTCGAGCTCTTTCTGGCCTCGGCATCCCATTCCGCCTGCAGCTTACGGGCCAGCTCTTCGTCCGTCAATGTCTCTTTGCTTGCTGCCGGCTGGGCCGGAGCAGCTTGGTTGGAGGCGGGGTCCGGTGTTGTTGCCGCCCTCTGTTTCGCAAAAAAATACTCGAGGCCTCGCGTTGGACCTGACTTTGGGTTGACATCAGAATTCAGCTTTCGCTTCTTTGCCGGGCTTCCCATGGTTCCGCGGCCGTCTAGCCCTCAAAATAGGCGAACCGAGGGCAAAGCAAAAGAGAAGAAAAAGATTCGAGGCAACGAACGTCTCAGGACGTCATTTCACCACAATCGTGACTTTGCATAATCATGGCCGGAGAGAAAGGGTCAATAGAGGTTAAAGATGTCAAGTATACCGGTGTTTTCGGTGACCGGCAATCGCCATGCTCAACAGTCTCCGTCCCATCTCTAAGGTGACGAGCAGACGAAACCCAATGGATGGCTTGACTGGCTTGACATGAACCTATGACGTGAGTGCGCCTGCACGAACCCAGCGCGGAAGCACATGACTTGCAGGTGGAGCTCCAACGCCCAAGCCAACCCTTCTCAGGTTGGGACTTGGCGTCCCACTTTCGGCGCTAGTCTGCTTCCGGTCACCACACAAAATCGAACAAGGGAAAATGCAAGCCCCACTTTTGCTCCTCGAGGGTTGAAGCAAAATCCCCAAACCAAAGACCGAAGCGATTTTTCCTCCGGCAAACCCCACGCCCACCAACCTCTTCTTCCCCCCCTTCGCCCAACATGAACGGCGAAGATCCCCAGGAGCGGCCAGAGCAGATCCGCAACATAATCAACGGCCTCGAGCGGTACAACCCGCAGGCGGCCGAGGTCCTCGAGGCCTACCTTCAGCAACAATGTGAGCAGAAGTTCTGCGATTGCAACGCCAACCGGGCGTTGCTCAAGCTGTGAGTACCCTTCCTCGTCGTCTTCCCCCTCTCTCTCTTTGGCTTTTCGCCACCCATCTTCCTCTCGTGATGATCAAGTCAACGTTTCCTATTAGCCCGAAAGTGGCCGGGGCCGAATTACCCCGCCGCAAATGTGGTATCTATTAGCTCTATCTGATGCAGGAATTCTATCCCATCCTCTTGGTGTCGCCGTGATCGGTCGTGCAGCATCGTTACTAACCCGTACCGCACACAAGCTACCAGCTCAACCCGGACCGGATCAAGGATGAAGTGATCACCAACATCCTCGTCAAGGCCATGACGCAATTCCCCTCCCCGCAGTTCGACCTGGCCCTGCACCTTCTCTCCCCTTCCCAGTCCAACCCGGGGCCCAACAGCACCTCGGACCTGACCGAGGCCGTGGCCAAGCTCCGCGTGCTCAACGCGCAGCTCGAAGGCGCCCAGTACGCGCGCTTCTGGGCCACGCTCGACAGCGATGACATCTACGCTGATCTGACGACCGACATCGCCGGGTTCGAGGAGACGATCCGCGTGCGCATCGCCCAGCTGGTGAGCCAGGCGTTTCGCGAGGTGCAGGTTGATGTCCTCGAGGCGTGGCTCGGCCTTGACGACGCCGAGGCCGTCAAGAAGTTTGCCACCGAAACGTGCCGGTGGAAGGTCAGCGAGGACGGCGCCACCGTGCTGATTCCTGCCAACCCGGACAACGAGGCCAAGAAGACCGAGATTCGCGAGGAGGTGTCGGTGGACATGTTCTCCCGGGTTATCAGGAGGGCGTGGGAAGGCGAGGCGTAGAGAGCGGGGCGCAGCGGTGAACAAGAGAGAAAGAAGAAGGGAGATGATGAGATACATTATTTGGGAACGGACCGCGTGTTTCTCAACCGGCGGCGATTCTTTGCATCTGAAGGCGAACAGAAAAACAAGCTTTGGCGTTTACGGGTGGATAACAGCGGCACGGTCACGCCGCGACTGGGTTGCAAGGGGGGTTTGTGTCTCTACGGATGGACGCGGGAGAGGTAGACAGGACGGCCTCCTTGAGAGCGCCGATGCCAATATGACGACATGACCTGACCCGAAAGCTTATCCTCTTCTTCTTGTGGTCCATGAACTGCCTCGTAGCAATCCAACACGGATGAACAAAGGGGAGCGTAACCGAGGGAGACACGACGGCATTCCCGACAGGATGGCAACATAGCTCGAGCCGACATTTTGCATTTTTTTTCACCCCATTTTCCCTGCGGCCTCTCTTTTTACCTGTCAGGTCCCACATACTGCTGCTACGTACTCGTGCTACTACTGCCTCTTCACCGTCAACTCCTCCCACTGCACGCCCGCCCACTCCTCCAAGTATCCCGCCTCGTTCACCTTCTGGCCCCTCTCCTGGCAATCCCTCTCGCAGACGCCCACGATGATGGTGCCCCAGTCCATGCCGTCCATGCCGTCCTCGTCGGCCTCGAGCTCCTGGATCGCGTGGGGGGTGAGCTGCACCTCAAACACCCTCGCGGCGCCGCAGCTCCCGCACCTCGGGATGCCCTTGGTCGTCTGGACCTTTTCGCTGCCCGAGGAGGACGACGGGTGAAGCAGCTTCCCCACCGCGTCCGCCTTGCTGTACAGCAGCGGCTGCCCGCCAAACTCGTAGCGCACGCACTGCTCCGGGTTCTGGCCCACCCGGTCGGCAAACTTCTGAAAGGTCGCGTCCATGCTCGACTCGAACACCTCCTTGTCCTCCTTGCCGCCGCCCGACGACGAGCCCTCGCCCCCGTCGAGGTCCATCACGTCGGCCGTCGTGCGCTGGGGCACCGCGGGGAGCCTGATGGGGTCGAGGGTTTCGTAGTCGACGTCGGAGAGCCAGCGGATGGGGTAGGGGTTGGGGAGGGCAGAGGGCCACGGTTCGGGGGGTGGAGGCGGGCCGTGGGTAACGGGTTGGGAGGAGGAGGAGGAGGAGGAGGAGGAGGAGGAGGAAGCGTCGTTGTTCAGAGAGAGGGCGCTTGCGAAGGTATGTGGGAGGTTAGAGGCGGCGGTTTCATTTGTGTTTGTGCTTGTGCTTGCGGAGGCGGGTGTCGCGGGTTGCGCGCTGGGGGAAGCCGGCTGGGCCGCAAACGGGTTTGCCGGCGTTGTTGGCTTGGGAGCGAAGGGGTTGTTGCTAGCGTTGCCCGCAGCGGCAGACGGCGACGCAAAGGGATTGACTCTCGCACCGGCCGCTGCTGCTGTGGCGGAGGCTGGCTTGACTCCAAAGAGAGCCTCGCCGAGCCCCGTGGAGGGAGGCGGCGGCGCCGGGGTCGCCGACGCTTCTTTGGCCTGTTGGGTTGTCGCAGCCGCCGTCTCGGAGACGCGCACACCCCTCAGCGCCCGGATGCTGCCCTCCTTCCTCCGGCAGCTCTTTCGCCTGCAGCTGAACACATACAACCTCCGCTCGTGCCCGGGAAAGCGGTCTGGCAGCTCGGCGTTGAGCTGAAGCAGCAGCACCATCATGTCCTTGCAGACCTTGCAGCGCGCGAGAGCTGCCGAGGGTGGCGCGTTCGGGTCGAGCCAGTCCTGCGAGGCCGCTGCACGTTAGCAATAGCCCCCGGTGGAATGCTGCAGCTGGCACCGTGAGAGGGCGTCTCGAGTCAGGCACAACACGTACCGGGCTCCCGCCGAGGCGGCTGACTTCTTCGCCATTCGGGTCTTCCGAGGCGTACCCGAGGAGGACGCTGGTCTCGGTGTAGTCGCCGTCTTCGGCGTCCGAGGAGTCGCTGTCGTAGGGGGCCATTGTTGCGTCAAATGCAAGCTGTTTACCGTCGAGTGTAGCGTTTGTTTGGTTTTCACGAAGCAACATTCTTCTGCATGGACAAAATTTTGGCGGGGTAATAATGGACAAGCGCCCCACCACCATACAAGAGATGGAACGCCCATCCATGCGGCTTCGTTCCTTGGGCTGTCACAGAGAACAGACGCCGCAACGCTCTTGACAACCAAATAACTTGGACATTAGATACTGCCTACATTCGCCATCGCGTCTATTCCAGTTGTCTCTGCTCTGGTTGTCCTTTACAGGCGGAACGGCTCCTACTCCTCCGGTCCGTCGGCGCCGGGACCAGGCCCACCTGACCGTCCCATCTGCCGCGCCTTCAGCAGCTCATCGCACAGCAGCAGGTTCGAGGCGATGCTCGAGCTCGACGCAATGCAGTTCCTCAGGACCCTGAAGGAGTCGTAGACGCCCTCCAAGGTAGGATCCATGGGCTCGCCCGTCGCCAGGTCCAAGCCGACAACGTTTCCGTCGCGGTGCTCAAACTGAAGAGCAGCAACTGCAAGAAGGTTAGCATCAAGGGCTGAAGAGGAAGCGAAAGAAAACAAAAAAAGTCTGTAACGTACTGGCATCCTGGACATCGAGGCCGGCGTTGGCCGCCAGCGTCTTGGGGATGATGAGCAGGGCATCCGCAAAAGCCTCCACTCCCCACTTGGCCTTGCCCTTGACCGTCTTCGCAAAGGCGTCGCTCTTGAGGTGGTTTGCGCAAGCCACCTGGAACGCGCCGGCACCGGGCACCACGCTCTTATCGACGATGGTGTTGTAGACGCTGCGCAGGCCGTCGCGCACCGCATCCGTGACCTGGGTGATGGTGTGCTGGTTGGGGCCCTTGATGAGGATCGTGACCGACTTGGGCTCCTTGACGTCCTCGACAAACGTGTACTTCTCCTCGCCGAGCTGCTGCTCGTAGACGAGGCCCGCCCAGCCGAGGACATCCGGGGTGAGATCGTCAACGCTGTTCTGGGCCACGCCGCCGCACACGAGCTGTAGCCTCTCCATGTTCCTCCGCTTGGCGCGCCGCAGAGCGAGGATGCCGTTCTTGGCCAGCACGTCGAGGGAGAGAGGGTCGATGCCCTTCTGGTTGATGATGACAAAGTTCTTGTTGGGGTCGTTGCCGCAGACCTGCTTCTTGAGCTCCACAATCTTCTTGAGCTTGGCGTCGACGAAACGGCGCTCGCTCTCGACGAGCTTGTCGCGCTGCTCGGCGCTCGAGTAGAAGAAGCCCGAGTTGATCTCGGACTTTTCGTACTCGAGGCTGACATTGAGCGTCAGGATGTAGGCGTTCTCGACGCGCTTGGGCATGTCGGGATGCCGGGCGCCGTGGTCCAGGGCGAGACCGCGGATGAGCTGCGTGTCCGAGGCGGTGCGGTGTTGCATCTTCATGATCTCGACCATGTGAAGGTCAGGCTTCGCCGGGGGCTGGTAGATGGCGAGCACGGCATCGACGATATCGGGCGTGAGTTTCTGGGCGAGGCCGGCGCTGAGCTTGGTGGCCAGGGACGTCCGGGCGACGGAGAGGAGGAGTTCGCGGTCGATGTCACGAGGCAGCTTGAAGCTGTCGAGGAACTGCGCCTGTCAGCATGGACGGTTCCCCGGCGCCCGAGAGAAGAGCACACGCACCTTCAAGGCCTCGTTCTTGGCAATCTCGAAACCGTCCGTGATGATGCGTGGGTGGAGGCCCTCCTGAATGTAGCGGTCCGCCTGCTTCAGGAGCTCACCCACCAGCAGCACCACGGATGTTGTGCCGTCGCCGCAGATGTCGTCCTGGGCCGTGGCCGCACGCGCAATCATGACGGCCGTCGGGTTTTGTATTTGCATCTCGCGGAGAAGAACGTTGCCATCCTTTGTGAGTTTGATCTAGCGGCCGTCAGCATCATCGACTTCGTCGTCTCTCTTGCTGGGCGAGACCGTGCGTACCTGGCCAGCTCCGTCGACAAGCCTGCATGTCTCTGGTTAGCCTCGCAATCCCAAGCCCACAACAAACAACCCTCTGGTCGCCCACGCACATCTTGATGGTGCCGAGCGGCCCCAGGTTTGACTTGAGCACATCCTGGAGACCCTCGCCGGCGCTGATGTTGACCCGCAGCGCCTCCGCCCGTCTCTGCAACCACCGCTGTCAGCTACCCGTCCCCCACCAATCTTCGCGGTGAAGGAAGTCCAACAAGACTTGGGCCGTACCCTGGACTCGGCTTTCGGATTGAGGAGTTGTGCGGCAGACATGGCGGCACTTTGTCGGTACGTGTCTCGCCTAACAGTTCTTGGAAGGGGAAAGGGATGCAGGAGGTTGGTGGAAGGTCAGGAATGTTGGATGGTGAGCTGCCGTCGGTCCTCCAACTTTTTTTGGGTGGTCTGCGTTCCAGATGCCAAGAGAAGCCTTGGAAGCGGCAGGATTGCAGCAGCTTTGGAGGAGGGGTCGAGTCGCCCAGTGCCAGGGGGGGGGGAGGGGCTGCCCCACATGCTGAAAGCTTGGGCCACCTCAGAGCCTGCCCGCCTGCCTTCAAGGGCGGAAAGCGGTGTGTGGTTTCTGCGCTGCGTTCCACCAAGACCTCTTCTCCCTTCGGTGCTGACTGTGTTACCTACCTAGGTGGTACCCAGGTCGTCCTTGTTGGGTGCGTCCCTACCATAGGTAGCCTGGCAGGTTACCTAACCTCACGTACCTAGGTACCAGGTAAGGTATTTGGGTGACATAGCCGTGGAAAAACAACTCCACACGGAGCGCCCTGTAGGCTGAACAACGGCGATGCCGGGACGCACGCAAGCTAGCGGAGCGTCCTGCAGCAGTCTAGTTGCTATTCAATCCCCGTTTTGCCCTATTCAACCCCTTATTTTGTCAACGGCCATGTCCGAAACGCCCGCCGATAGGAATGCTGTGAACCAGCCTTTATGTTTCTACAAGTTCCAACGCCGCAGGTCCAAGGCACGGACTACCCAGTGCGCATGGCGTCAACTTCATGATCTCAGGCCAGGCTGGGGGATGGGGATGCCCTTGCGTGGCTTGGTCGCAGGGTGCAGCTGAATAACCTCTCAATGAAATCACGTCAGGGACCCTGGCCCAAGCTGATATCCGCGGTTGGCCCGTGGGATGGCCTGCCGATTCTCTAGCTATTATAAGAACAACCCAAAGCAGCGCCAACAGGCAGGCTTTGGTATCATGGTCTATCGCCGAATGCCCAGTCTTTCCTGGGATGTACTAAACATTCGATGGTTCTGTCATTCTCGAGGCTGCGAAGTCTCTGTCCCTCTTCTTTACCTGCGGGATTGCTAGGCTTCTTGTTCTTCACGCCGGTTGAAATCACGCCACCGCTACCATCATGAAGTTGAATATCAGACTAGCAACTGCTGCTGCCGGCTGTCTGGGATATGTCTTTGCGCAATCTGTCGAGCGCAACATCGCCGTTATCGGTTGGTTGACCTCCTATGTTTTCGAGTCTTGGACTGGTCTTGTCGGGCCCATCGCTGACGCGCCACAGGCGCTGGACCGGCCGGGTCCTCAGCGGCATACTTCCTCAACCAGTTCGCCACGGAGGCGGATGTCAATGTGAGCATCACTCTCTTCGAGAAGACGAACCACATCGGTGGTCGGTCCATCACCATCCATGCCTTCGACGACCCTGCCCAGCCCTTCGAGCAGGGAGCTAGCATCTTCGTGCCCATCAATTACATCCTGTACGAGTCCATGAATGCCTTTGGCCTCAGCCCGTGCGATCCAGATGTCGGCTCCGGCCCCGTTACGGGCATCTGGGATGGCAACGGCTTCGTCTTTACCATAAACGAGAACCATCCGGACTGGTGGTCCGATCTGAAGATCCTCCTCCGCTACGGCTTGACGGCGCCCCAAAGGACGAAGAACCTGGTCACCGCGACGATTGAAAAGTTCCTTCAGATGTACACACCGCAGTTCTTCCCCTTTGAATCCTTGACCCAAAGAGCCGACCAGCTTAACCTGACGGCGGTGACGGGAGTGACTGGCAAGCAGCTCCTGGCCGCGAATGGCGTGAGTAACCTACGCAGCATGTAATCAGCACCCGCTAACTCTCTCTCTCTCTCTCTCTCAGGTCGGCACCCTCTACGCAAACGAACTTATCCAGTCGCTATCTCGTGTGAACTATGCTTCAAATCTTGCAAACATGCACGGTTTGTACGCCATGGTACGTGACATGTTCTAGAGGGCCTCGGCGAGTCTTTGGCTGACAGCACAGGGCTCCATCGCCGCCGAAGGCGCTCTCGCCGTTGAAGGCGGCAACTGGCAGATCTTCGACGAGATGGTGCAAAGGTCGCAGGCTCATGTCGAATTAGACACGGCTGTGATCTCGATAGACAAGAGCTCCAGCGGAACCAAGTTTGAGATCCAAACCACTTCCGGCAGCGAACCGGGTACTCCCTCCGCCTATCCAACCTCGTTCGATACCGTCATCATCGCCAATCCTATCCAATTCAGCGGCATCTCGATCGGCGAGGATGTGCTTTCGACATCCCTTGAGACGGTCGACTACGTGCAACTCCACGTCACCATTTTCACCTCGACGGAGAAGTTCAAGCCAGGCTTCTTCAACCTCCCGAGTTGGGCCGTCGTGCCGGGCACGGTTTTGACCACCCTGGCCAAGACGGACACGCCAACCTCGGGCCCCGGCGGCGTTGGCAAACCCGGGTTCTGGAGCCTCAGCACCCTCGGAAAGGCCACCAACCCCGAGACCAACCAACAGGAGAACGTTTACAAGATCTTTTCGCCGGAGGCGGTAACGCCGTCGTTTCTTAGGTGAGTCTTCCACCTCACCGCCACCTCCGTCCGAGGCAAGGAACTCACCAACTCTGAGCAGCAACCTCCTCGGCGGCACCGTCCCGTCCACCTTCACAGGCGGCTCCAGCCCCATCTCGTGGTACAGGGCTACGGTGTTCCATTCGTACCCCAAAACCACCCCGCGTACCACCTTCCAAGACCCGATCGTCGGCGACAGCGTCTACTACACCTCGGGCATCGAGGCCTTCCTCTCAACCATGGAGACTAGCGCGTTGATGGGCAAGAACGTAGCGAGGCTTATCGTGGATGATATCCTGGCCGCGAGCGGCGGGAGCGGAAGCAAAGCGATCAAGCCGCAGCGAGCGTTGTTGTGAGCAATGATTAGGGGTGGTGGGAGGCGGAGGGAGTCTATGAAGCGTAGCCGGGCGGTTGGCGTGGCGTCGGTCATAGGTCTGTCAGAGTGTCAGAGGTGATTATTACTGGTAGAGCTGTGGTTAGCGCAGGTTCCCTGCTCTGCTACGAAGTACTTATGCACATCAAACGACGCCCTCAACTCCCAGGCTGCATCGTGTTGCCTTCATCCTTCTTGTTCAGCCACGCATGCCCTGATACAAGCTGTTGCTGTTTAGTATCGCTGGGCCCGAGCAGGGGTACCCACCATGAGCTTGAGAGCAGACTTCCTGAAGAGCTCTTGGGCGAGAGTGCCAAGTAGCTTTTCCGTCCTCTTCGCCCTGTCCCTAGCGAGCCATGGCTCAGTCATGTCTATGGTTTGCTGTTGCTCCTCTGCCACAATATCGATACCCTCCCCCTCATGCTAACTCAGAGCTACCAGGGCACCGTTCCCCCGGACGGCTTTTCCTATCACGAGAAATCCTCTGCACGCGGCCAAGAGGGCTTCCTCCGACGGCTCCAGAGGCTCCACATCGATGCGGGCAAAATACTCCCAGAGAATCTGCCTCACGACTTCATGGTTGGGCACAAGGTCAGGCATTTTGACCTCACTTCGGTGATGACGCCGGATAACTGCAGCATGCCCGGAGAGGTATGGGGGCAATTGCCTTGAAAGCGTGAGCGTAGACTGGCCATCCATGTGCGACTACCATTAATGGGTGGTGTCGGCTTTACAGGGACGCCCGTTCGCCGCTACAGGTGATCAACATAGCAACTCCCCCTTTTCGTCTCTGGTTGCTGACCCAAATGAACCGGGACCCAACGAAGCGTTGAGCCTCTGGATCAGGATGCTCCGGACATTGCGCATGAAGCTCTGGACTTACCTTGACCAAAGAGCCACTCCTTGGGCCCCGAGGAAGATCTTCCCTAGAATCGATGCGGGTCGTGAGCGAGGCCTCCGTCCAAAAGAGACTGTTCTTCGTCTCGCTGGAGGATATGAAAACCGGCAACATTTGCGAGAGGCTTTCAGCATCCCTCCGACGACTCAACATCGAGGAATACACGACTATTCCGTGGGTCCCTGATCCTCATTGAGGGTTGTGATGGGGGACAATACTGGGGGGAGCGTTCAACATGACCCAGAATACTTGAGCCTGGTTGTAAGGATTCTGATGCAACTTGCCTTGAAGAGTGCGGACCGGCTTCCACTGCTGGAAACGGCGGTCCTGGCTCGGGAAGACCAGGTGCAGGAGGCTAGGTATACGGGCTAGCCATAGTTGGATGCGATAGCCACTTGGACCTCTGCACCTGGTTACAACAGCTTATTTTCTTGGTCTCGTCTCAAGACGATGAGCTTCTCACCCAGGAGCAAATGAGCTGTGCGCTGGCTGCCGATCGCCTTCTTCCGGGAAGCGGCCTCAGAATTCAAATGAGGTCATTATCTGTACAGCTCGCTGGAAGACATGAAAAGCGACAACATCTGCGAAAGACTGCCGCCGCCCCTCCGAGAGCTGGACTCCAGACCCTTGGTCACGGAGGGCACTAAGAAACGTTTGGCGAGGGCCCAGAGTTCGTTAATCGGCTCAAATACGCGCTCATGCGGCTTGTCCTCGAGAGCGCAGACCTCCTTCCCAATGTGCTATCCGTTTCCCTCATACGGCCTAATGCCCATCAGGAAGCCCGGCGCAATTGGTCTCTTTGGGCCGGAGATGGATGAGCGTATGAGTTGAGAACTCCCCCCCCCCCCCCGGGTTGGGAGGCCCTGGATGACAACCTCATCGTAACGATGATCGCCGAGCCAAGGAGATAAAGACGGTTTGAAAGTGGTGGAATCGGATGGTTCGAGGCGAGTACTATGCATAGGCCGTGGCAGGATGGTCGTATGTGTGCAACCCAGGAAGAAAGTCAGCACCTGGATCGAAGCGTCTGAAGCAGGGCGTTCTGAAACGCATGTGTTTGCTGCTGAGATCTGCCAACGAGGATGCCGGGGTTTCGTGGACCCGGAGATTTCAGAAGCCCCGGGAATTTTCGAAGCTTCAGTTCCAAGGTACGGGCGCTTCGGCAGGCTGGTCCGTCTCTATGACCACCTCGTTGACAGATTGTACAGCGCTCATCTTAGCGGTGACCGAGGTTCCCGAGCCAAACTTCCGAAACCCGGGGCCTGAAGGCCGCCTCAATGTACATACTATACTGTGTACGCAGTAGGTGGTTACCGAAGCAGTCAAGGTCAGCAGAGCGGGCCATCTGGCAGGTGGCCAGTGGGGCCAAAAGAGGCGGGTCCCACATGACCGGAATGGATGGACCCGGCAGGGCTGATGACCCCACATTTCAACCTCAACGCTGGTCGCTGGTCCCCAACTCCCTGGTTTCCACGCAATGCAACCATTGCAACCAACCACGAAACAAGCTACCAGAATGTGTTGATCATTGCCGGAGGCCACGCAGTGAGTTTTGGCAAATTGCAGGGACGCCGAGGCCATTGCGGGACTTCGCCCTCATTTTCTGGCTTGATCACAGAAGCCCTTTTTGTACTCCATCTTCCGCAGATCCGTCTCTCGACATCGCCGAACAAGTCACACCCGATCGTTGGGATCCCCAACCTGCAGCCGATGTGACGCTTTGCGTGCGCCGCCGACATCGTCGTGACCTGCGCCTGACAACCAACCTCGCTCGTTACCGAAACACCACAACCATGGAGAGTTCGCCCTTCTCGACGCCGAAGCGAAAGCGCAGCGAGATGCTCAGCGACGGTCATCTCGATCTCGAGCCTACACGGTTTACATTCACCGTCAATGCGGCGCTGGACGACAGAGGCGCCAGCTCATGGACTCGTGTTACCCACAAGTTCCGGGGCCTTGCTCTGGAAGGTGGGGGTGGGGGTTCCGGCGCCTCAACCGACCCGGGGTCGACGGACCCGACCGAGGATTCGCCACGGAAACGAGTCAAGCTGCCTGAGGTCGACATGGCGGACGCCGGACATGTCGCCGTCCCGCCATCGTCTTCAATATTCACGAGCCCGCTTCCGTCCGTGATTACACGAGCCGACGCAGGGGGCAGTCCCAAGCGCCGTTCGCCTGCAAGGGCGGTTTCCTTTGCCCTCGACGAAGCCGTGGTTGAGCAGACCGAAACGATGGCCAACACGAAGGTCGACCTTGGCGAGGGCAGCGAAGCCTTGGACGAGACCGAGACCGAGACCGACTGCAACAACCATGATGGCGCTTCGACTACGGAATCCACGATGTCAAAACCCGAAACCCCCAAGCGCTCTTTTAAGCGCCACGGCACTCCTCCGTTCGAATCCGAACAGAAAGCTCCCAGAGGGTCCAAATCCGCCACCCCTTCTCCCACCATCGTCGACCCGGTCCGTGCCGCCCTAACATGGCGCCAAGACGAAATCACCATCTACGACCCCGACGACTCGGACGACGACGGCACCGGCATCAACGGCATCGGGTTCAAACCGACCCCCGCCATCGCTTACGCGCGCGCTCTGCGGCGACGCCAGCAGCTGGTTGAGTACCGCCGACGCGAGGAGCGCGAGGCCCGCGCCAAGCGGACCTTGCTTCGCCGGCGGGGCGAAAGCCCTGCTTCCACAGGGTCGGTGGATGCGGTCGTGAAGGCCAAGGCGAAGAATGATCGCCGCCGGGTGAGGTTTCTCGAGGGGGCGGTGGAGAGGGCCATGGAGGCGGGTGGGATGGTTCAGGTGACGGCGGTGGGTGGTGAGGTTGGTGCGTGATTCTGACGGTGACATGGGTTTCCCGGGGCGTTGGGTTCGTTCGGCTCCGGCTGGATAAAGGGTGGGGGGGGGGCATTTGGTTGGATGATGGGATTCATGGGATGAGGATGAGCATTCATGAGTGATGACATGGCGAGCCGCGTGCTGGGTTTCTGGTAGTGTTTTGGGACGGATTCATGAACGGGCAAGAGGTCGTATCGTGAGGTAGGGGACACGGGCGTTTGGTTTGCGGCTGGGAACGGGACAAGGCGCGGGATCAAACAACCTGGGTTGGCACGGAGTTTTACGGGATATATGCACGACAGTCATTACAGTTGCTCGCAATGGTTTACATTTACATGGAGATTCCCTACCATTCCTCAATGAAGAACATTTTCTTGTTACAAAATGATACACTTCTCTGGTATACGTGTACAAACCACCTGTCTCTCCCTCCCGTTGAAATCATCCAGCCTACCAGAATTTCCACCATCCCTTCCTTCTCTCCGCCTCCTCCTTTTCCCTGGCCTCCCTCTCCCGCCTTTCCCTCTCCTCCTTTTCCCTTTTCTCCTTGGCTTGCTTCTCTGCATACACTTGCACCACCCTCCTCACCTTCTCCCTCTCCTGCCGCCTCTGGAACTGGCAGTACTCATATCTCCCCGCGGCGGCAGCCAGACCCGTACCGACCGCCCAGTTTGCTGCGCGCGGGATGGGCAGGCCCATGATCCATCGTATTGCGCCGACCGCAGCGCCGACGCCGATCCCGGTGAGGAGACCGGGGCGGACGCAGGGGGCCTGGTGGATGGTGAGGAAGTCGGAGGGCTTGATGCTGGTGAGGGCTTCGGTGAGGGTGGGCTGCTGGCCGGGTTGGCTTCTTGGTGGCGGCGGCGGCGATGCCGATGATAATGATGATGGTGGTGGAGGTGTTGGTTGCGCTGGAAACTGAGCAGTGGAGGTGGTGGGGGAGGATGGGGAGCCAGGGGTGGCGTCCCTCGAAGGCGGTTCTTGTGCGGACATGATGGACTTGCTACAGACGAGATGCTTTGGAGTACATGGACAGCGTCGGGTGGTTGGTACCAAGGGTGTGTGTATCTGCGTGCTGGTTTTTTGATGGAGGGCAGCGCTGCGGGGGACGGTTAGCCATTGGCTCTCGAGAGGGGATGATGGCTTGCAGATTGGCTCAAGCATTCACGGACAAACTACACACTCACCAGAGTTAGTAAGAATGCGGCAGCTAAGCCCTTCGTATCCCTTTGCTGCCCTGTCTGAGCCTCCGGCCAGCCAGGATTTTGGTGATGCAAAGCTGCAGGGGACCGGGCCGTGTTGGATCGGTCGAAGCTCGTTTTCGGCCCCACTTGTTGACCATGGACCGGAACCCCCCCCCCCCCCCCACAGGTACTGGGTGGGGACTAGACCTAGATACAAGAAGGGTTAGGGTTGTTAATGGGGTCTTTCCCTTGGCGCGTCGCGTTCTATCGCGGTTGGACGCGTTTGTGTGCTTAATGGGATTTGCCCAATCGAGAAACCGCATGCACGAGCTCGCTGCCACACCCCAAACCTCGCCGCATTCCTGGAGCCAGGAATTGACCTTCCACACTCCAATGCTCCCCGGATCCATGCGACGGGGCTGCCGGCTCAATTACTAAGGACTCCAGGTTTGCCTTTTGTTTTCTATCTTTTTTTTTGTGTTGGCTTGAAGGTTAGACCGTCTCTTGGGACTCACCGACTACCGGACATCCGCCGCGGCTTTGACAACGACGCCGACTCGAGCCTCGAACCCCCCGCTACGACGGCGCCGACGCCATCATGCCCAACACCTCACTCAGACGCCCGCAAAAGGGCTACCGCCGCGGCGGGAAAGTGGCCTACCATGGCCCTCGCACCAAGACCTTCGCTGCTTCGACCAGCGGCCGTGGCGAGGCCACATCATTAGACGAAAAGTGGGAGCGCACGGCGTTAGCCCACCAGATCGACGAGAACATGGGCTTTGCGCGCTATGACGCCGGACGCAAGCGCGAGGGCTGGCTCGTCAATGTCCAGCCGACCTCCATCGACGATCCCCGTGTCCCCGGCGGTGGCGGCCGCGCTGCCCTTGACTGCTACTTTATCGAGGAAGACGGCTCCACGTTCAAGGCCACCGTCGAGTACGACCCGTACTTTCTCATCGCCTGCCGCAGCGGACACGAAGGCGAGGTGGAGGAATGGTGCAAGCGGGCACCCGGCGGCGGCGTGGTCAAGTCCATCCGGCGCCTCGAGAAGGAGGACCTCAAGATGCCGAACCACCTGCTCGGCTACCGGAGGACGTTTCTCGAGCTGAGGTTCCACAACGTGCAGGACCTGATGGCGGCGAGGAGAGATATCATGCCCATTGCGGAAAAGAACAAGAAGGGGATGGATGCCATGGACACATACGCCGAGGTCGCGACGTAAGTGTCCGCTTGGTTTGGGTTTCTTGTTGCTTCGTCCGGCTAACCAAAAGGAGCGCGAACGGCAACTTTGATCTCTTTGACGACGATGTACGAAGTAATGACCGACGAACGAATGCATCCTTCGCTGAGGCGAGCGAATTTATTGTCGATATCCGAGAGTACGACGTTCCATACCACGTTAGAGTAATGATAGACTTAGGTACGTGTCCCTCCTTGGACCCGGGCCAAAGAAACCGGGGGGGTGCTGACAAAACCAGACATTCGCGTCGGCAACTGGTACTTTGTTGAGGCGAAAAACGGCATCACCACCGTCATCCGCAACGAGGACCGTCTAGCGCCGGCGGACCCGGTCGTCCTGGCGTTTGATATCGAGACGACCAAGGCCCCGCTCAAGTTCCCCGACTCCACCGTCGACCAGATCATGATGATCTCGTACATGATTGACGGCCAGGGTTTTCTCATCACCAACCGCGAGATCGTCTCGGAAGACATCGCCGACTTCGACTACACCCCGCGGCCAGACTACCCCGGGCCCTTCATGATCTTCAACGAGCCTGACGAGAAGTCCGTGATCGAGCGCTTCTTCCTCCACATCAAGGAGGCTCGCCCCACGGTCATCGCCACCTATAACGGTGACTTCTTCGACTGGCCCTTTGTTGAGGCCCGCGCCAGCTTCAATGGGATCGACATGTACCGCGAAATTGGTTGGAAGAAGGACAGCGAGGACCAGTTCAAAAGCAACTACAGCGTGCACATGGACTGCTTCCACTGGGTCAACCGCGACAGCTACCTGCCGCAGGGTAGCCGTGGCCTCAAAGCCGTGACCGTCGCCAAGCTTGGCTACGACCCCGACGAGCTCGACCCCGAGCTCATGACGCCCTACGCCGCCGAGAGGCCCCAGACGCTGGCCGAGTACTCGGTTTCTGATGCCGTCGCCACCTACTACCTCTACATGAAATACGTCCATCCCTTCATCTTCTCTCTCTGCACCATCCTTCCCCTCGGCCCCGACGACACCCTGCGCAAGGGAACCGGTACGCTCTGCGAGATGCTTCTCATGGTGCAGGCCTACAAGAAGGACATTGTGCTGCCCAACAAGCACGTTGCCCCGAGGGAGGCCTTCTGGGAAGGGCATCTTCTGGACTCCGAGACGTACGTCGGCGGGCACGTCGAGAGCATCGAGGCCGGTGTGTTCCGGTCCGACATCCCTGTCAACTTCTCCGTCGACCCCACGGCGGTCGACGAGCTGCTGCGGGATCTGGATGCCGCTCTGACCTTCAGCATCACGGTGGAAGAGAAGAAGTCGCTGGACGACGTCACCAACTACGACGAGGTGAAGCAGCAGATCGTCGACAAGCTGATGAACCTCAAGGAGACGCCCAACCGGAACGAACGGCCCCTCATCTATCACCTCGACGTCGCCTCCATGTACCCCAACATCATGACGACGAACCGTCTGCAACCCGACTCGATGATTTCAGAGTCCGACTGTGCCGCCTGCGACTTCAACCGCCCGGGCAAGACCTGTGACAGGAGGCTTCCCTGGGCGTGGAGAGGCGAATACCTCCCCGCGAAGCGCGACGAGTACAACATGATCCGCCACGCCCTCGAGAACGAAAGGTTCCCTGGCAGATCCCCCAACGCTCCGATGCGCACGTGGCAGGAGCTCAGCGCGGACGAGCAGGCGGCGCTCATCAAGAAGCGGCTTCAGCTGTACTCGCAAAAGGTCTACCACAAGATCCGTGAGTCGACCACCATCGTCCGGGAGGCCATCATATGCCAGCGCGAGAATCCCTTCTACATCAACACGGTGCGCGACTTCCGTGACCGCCGCTACGACTACAAGGGCAAGGCCAAGGTGTGGAAGGGCAAGACGGATGCGCTCAAGAGCTCGGGTGCTCCGCCGGCCGAGATCGAGAACGCCAAGAAGATGATCGTGCTGTTCGACTCGCTGCAGCTGGCGCACAAGGTCATTCTCAACTCGTTCTACGGCTACGTCATGCGCAAGGGCTCTCGGTGGTACTCGATGGAAATGGCCGGCGTTACGTGCCTGACGGGAGCTACCATCATTCAGCTGGCCCGCTCGCTCATCGAACGCCTCGGCCGCCCCCTCGAGCTCGACACGGACGGCATCTGGTGCATGCTTCCGGCGACCTTCCCCGAGAACTTTGCCTTCAAGCTCAAGAACGGCAAGAAGATGGCCATTTCGTACCCCTGCGTCATGCTCAACCACCTGGTGCACGCCAAGTTCACAAACCATCAATATCAGACCCTTGTCGACCCCAAGACGTTCAAGTACGAGACGCACAGCGACAACTCCATCTTCTTCGAGGTCGACGGCCCGTACAAGGCCATGATCCTGCCCACGTCCAAGGAGGAGGACAAGAACCTGAAGAAGCGGTACGCCGTCTTCAACGAGGATGGCAGCCTCGCCGAGCTCAAGGGCTTCGAGGTGAAGCGCAGGGGTGAGCTGAAGCTCATCAAAATCTTCCAGCAGCAAATCTTCAAGTTCTTCCTCGAGGGCACCACGCTGGCCGAATGCTACGCCGCCGTGGCCAAGGTCGCCAACCAGTGGCTGGACGTGCTGCACAGCAAGGGCGCGACCCTGGCCGACGAGGAGCTCATGGACCTGATTTCGGAAAATCGCAGCATGTCAAAGACGCTGGAAGAGTACGCCGGCCAAAAGTCGACGTCCATCACCACGGCCAAGCGTCTCGCCGACTTCCTCGGCGAGGGCATGGTCAAGGACAAGGGCCTGAACTGCAAGTTCATCATCTGCGCCAAGCCCAAGAACGCGCCCGTCACGGAGCGCGCCGTGCCGGTTGCCATCTTCGCGGCCGAGGAGGACGTCAAGCGCATGTACCTCAAGAAGTGGCTCAAGGAGGAGCCTGCCGATACCGACCCGAGGGCGCTGCTGGACTGGGACTACTACCTGGAGCGCCTCGGCTCGGTCATCCAGAAGCTCATCACCATCCCGGCCGCGCTGCAGAAGGTGCGCAACCCGGTGCCGCGCGTGCCGCATCCCGACTGGCTGCAGCGCCGCATCAACATCAAGGACGACAAGATGAAGCAGAAGAAGCTCACCGACCTGTTTGGGCCGACGACCAAAGGCCCCCTCGGGGAGATTGCGGTCAACCGGATCGGCGACGTTGAGGACATCGGGGATCTGCTCAAGCCCAAGACCGTCAGCTCCGCCATCTCGGCCTCCCAGCAGCAGAAGCCGCCGGCAGCGCAGAAGCGCAAGTCGCCAGAGCCGGCGGAACATCAGGATCCCTTCGCGGCCCTGCCCAAGGTCATGCCGAATCCGAGCGAGGACTACGCGGCGTTCCTCGAGTACCAAAAGCTCAAGTGGAAGCTGCAGAAGCAGGCACGCGAGCGGAGGAGGCATCTGTTTGGCGACCGGCGCCCGGCCATGCAAAGCAACATCCAGCAGACGTTCCGCCACCAGGCCGAGCTCACCTTCCGGAACACGTGGCAGCTGCTGCAGCTCCGGGCGACCGAGACCCCGGGCATCGTGCTCGCCTTCGTGCTCATCGACTCCAAGATCCACACGGTCAAGATCAACGTTCCGCGGCAGGTCTTCCTGAACCTTAAGAGCAGGGAGCTGCCAGACATCGAGATCGACGGCTGCCACGTCGAGCAGGTCAATCACACGCTGCCCAACGGCCACTCGTCGGTGCACCTGTTCAAGCTGACGGTGCCTGAGGAGATTTACTTCGCCGAGGCGGAGAAGTTCTCGCTCCTCTTCAACCACCCCAGCGTGGAGGGCGTGTACGAGAAGCAGCTTCCGCTCAACCTGCGTGCCGTGCTCCAGCTGGGCAACCGCTGCACCATCGACCAGAGCCAGCCCGGCGTGCTCGGCCGTGGCCTGGACCATGGATTCGACCTCGACAGCCTCGTCAAGCCGCCCAAGCCCCAGCCGTACCTGGAAGGCGCCCGCATGTCGTACATTTACGTGTCGCACATCAGCGCCGGCGACCGGCAGATCTTTGGCGTGTTCTCCACCACGGGCGACAAGGCGCACATCGTCATCCAGCAGAAGACGAAGGAAGGCGGCCAGGACCTGCCCAACGTCGGCAAGCTCTACTCGGACGTCCTGGCGCGCAGGATCCGCGAGGAGGCGGCCGATTCGACCTGGCAGGAGGCCTTTGCCTACCAAGAGAAGCTCACCTTCAAGGTGACGCAGGTGACGACGCGGCGCAAGGCGTTCCTCGAGATCGGCGACGTGGTGAAGAAGATGAACAAGGACGACTCGGGCCCGACCATGTTGGTGGTTCAGTCCTCCCAGCGCAACCTGCTGGTCCACGACGTCCCGGTCCTCGGAGAGTTCCCCGTCCTCCCGCTGCGCTACGATCCCGCCGACAGCTCGTTGCCCCCGCTCGGGTGGCAGACGGTGGCCGCCCGCCGGCTCGTCAACCACTACCTCAGCCTCGGGTCGTGGATTTACCACCTCACGGCGCTCGCCCGCTACGGCGACGTCCCGCTGTGCAACCTGGAGCGCGACGACCCGAGGTTCCTCATCGACGTGGCCTACGCGCGCCGCTTGATGGCGAACAACGTCGTGCTGTGGTGGTCGCAGAGCCCGCGGCCGGACCACGCCGGGTACGAGAGGGACGACGTTGCCGGCCCGCTGGACCAGGTGCAGATGCCATCCGTCAACAACCCCGGCACGTTTGCGACGGTGTGCATCGACCTGGAGGTGCGCAACCTCGCCATCAACACCATTCTCACCTCGTCGCTCATCAACGAGCTGGAGGGGGCGGATAGCATCTCGTTCAACCCAGCCGGCGACAGCAGCGGCGAGGACGGGGTGCTCGTGTCGGACAACGCCTTTGCCAACGCGGGAGTCCACGTGCTGCGCGACATGGTCAAGTCGTGGTGGGCGGAAGCGTGCAAGGGCTCGACCATGGCCGATGTCATGGTGCAGCACCTCGTGCGGTGGGTCGAGTCCCCGGCCTCGTGTCTCTACGACCGCGCGCTGCACTACTACGTGCAGATGATGAGCCGCAAGGCGCTGCTGCAGCTGATGGCGGACTTTCGGCGCGTCGGGTCGCAGGTCATCTTTGCCAGCCCAGGGCGGCTGCTGCTGCAGACGACCAAGTCGGAGGTGGGCAACGCGTACGCGTATGCGCAGTACATCATCAAGAGCATCAAGCAGAAGCCCCTCTTCCACTTCATCGACCTCGAGATCAAGGAGTACTGGGACTACCTGGTCTGGTACGACGAGTTCAACTACGGCGGCAAGGCCTGCCAGGAGGTGGTGGAGCGCGAGGAGCAGGATCTGCAGACCGTCATGCACTGGCAGATGGCGACCTTTTTGCCGGCGAGGCTGCAGCCGACGTTCCGCGACTGGGTGGTCGAGTTCGTCGAGCTGATGCACGGCCTCAAGCGCCCGGCCACGGGCTCCGACCCGACCTCGACCCCGCGCCTGACCCAGCTGCCGGCGAGGTTGGCGGGCGGCGGCAACAGCAACGCGGGTCTGGCCGAGGACGCGCCGGGGCAGATCATCCTGGGCAAGGCCTTCGAGAAGCCCCTGAAGAAGGAGATCGCGGGGCTCATCAACGCCCAGCGGCGCGAGATGCTCCACCCGGAGCTTGCCGCAGATTACTCGTTCCCCGTCCTCCCCGGCTCTCACCTGGCCAAGCTTACGCCGCAGGCCAGCCTCGAGGAGGTGGCGGCGACGGCCAAGGATGCCAAGAAGAAGCCATCGTCCTCCTCCACGGCCAACCCCGTGCTGGAGCTCGTCATCTCCCTCATGCAGGTCCTCTCGCTCGACAAGAACATCACCCTCGAGGCCCGCCTGCTGCGCAAGGAGCTCCTCGCGCTGTTCGAGGTGCGCGAGTTTGCGCGCGAGGGCGCGTTCGCCAACCCCTCCGAGTCGCTCCGGCTGCCGCAGATCAGCTGCGACAGCTGCACCATGGCGCGCGACCTCGACTTTTGCAGGGATCAGGATCTCATGCCCCCGCCGGACACGGCCCACCACGAGGGAGGAGGAGGCGACGGGGCGGCGGCGTGGACGTGGCGGTGCCAGTTCTGCCAGACCGAGTACGATCGCAACGAGGTGGAGGAGAGGCTGCTCGCTGAGGTGGAGGGCTTGGTGGTGCAGTGGACGACGCAGGATCTGAAGTGCGGGAGGTGCGGCGCGTTGAGGGTCAACGAGTTCATGGAGCACTGCACGTGCAGCGGGGAGTGGAAGGAGAGCGTGGATCGCAAGGCGGTGGTGAGGAGGTTGGGGGTGTATGCGAACGTGGCCAAGTTTTACGGTTTGAGGATGCTGAGGGAGGTTGTGGAAGGGGTTTTGGGAGGATTGTGAATGTTTTTCTCTTTTTCTTTATTTTCTTTCTTTTTTTGGGAGGTTTGGGGGTTGCTTGCTGGCGTCTGGCATGGTTGAACATGGACTATATCTAGGTGCTTCTCCTTGCTATGGAGTGTGTGAGCCCTACAGAAGAGTACGCACACACCTCTACACACACAGCATGTTGATGGTTTGACATGATGGCCTGTGATTTGAGTTTGTTCCTACCTGCTTAATGCGGTATTATCGTACCAGGAGCACCCTCAGGGAAATAGTCTTCCAGAAAGTGCAACGATCGGTTGAATTCGATGATGGTCCAGAAGAGGGAGAACCCTCTTGCGTAGGGTACCTAGGTAGTCTGGAATATGATGTATAGGAAGTGCAGTCAAAGCTCTTTATCAGGGGACTTATCTCCTTGGGAGCCTTTGCAGCCACAAAGGGAGGTTAAACTGCAGCCATAGGGGGCTTTTCAGTCCTCCGATCCCCCTTTTTTCTCGCATCACTCCTTGTAGCCCTTTTTTTCCTCATCCTTGTGCTGTTCCATGAACCTGGGTGGATGAGAGGATGACGTAACGTTCGGGAGGTCAAGCAGGTAGGTGAGGTGCGGTAAGGCATTTCAATACCTTTCCTTATGTGTCTTGCCCTACCCCCTGTCTTACAGCCACGCGGGCTGTTTTG
Organism: Remersonia thermophila; assembly: GCF_042764415.1. Lineage (NCBI taxonomy): Eukaryota > Fungi > Ascomycota > Sordariomycetes > Sordariales > Chaetomiaceae > Remersonia > Remersonia thermophila. Next base: position 3,022,032 of record NC_092221.1, on the reverse strand, counting down.
GGTATATTTCAGCAGCACAGCATAGGTACCAAGTGTCCGGTACCTGACCTGGTGCGTCTTGTTGCTGCGCCTTGGACTTTGGGATGTGGAGCCCCAACGAGAGGCAGGTTATGTACTGTGTACTGTGTATGTATAGGTATACTTAGGTACAGTACCGGCAGTGGGGTTCCTCAGGTCCCTACTTCTACGCAGTAGGTACGACAAGTATTAGCTACTATACTATAGTTAATACAGCCTCCGTTGTTTATTCCATGCATGCCAAGCTGCCTCTCTACACCGCTCTGGCGGCTTCTCTACTGCGTAATAGCGGCCTCGCCGGTAGGGTTCTCTGGTGGAGTAACGTGGCCAATAACCATGTGGTTTTTGGCCATGGCAGGTTTTCCAAAACCGGAAAATCATCCCGACAACGCACGAGGAAAAAGGATGCCCTGGACGTTGCGGGGGCCAAGAAGCCAAAAAGAACGGAAGCACGGACGTTGCATTGGCCGTATCGTCAAGATGACAACAAGACGACAACAAAACACAAAAAAAAAAAAAAAAAAAATCACATGGTTCAACTCGATACAAACCCGCTGAGCAGGGTTTCCATCAAGCGCTCACAGATCCCATGGGAGAGAGGCTCTCTATGGACTGTTGAAAGGCTGCAGATAGGTAATGCTCACCTTGACGAGATCAACACGAAAAGGCGGCATCTTGTTGTTGTGGAAGATGAGGTCATCATCCTGCCTTGGCTAGGCAGCCTTGGTCCAGCGGCCAAAACTTCAGTCTGGCTCTCTTCCCCAAAAACAAGAAGCCCTGTCGGTTCCGTTTGTCTATATGTAGTTAGTGCACCCAGCGGATACTCCGGCGGGTACTCTGGCGGAGAGAAAGGACCGTTTGCCTGCCGGCGCCGCTGGGTTCGGTATCCTTTCTTGAAAGTTTCATCTTGGATCTGTTCCAGTCCTCGGTTCACTAATCTCCGACGGGCTCGCCTGATCTTGTCGGGGTTACAATTTTTTTTTTTTTTTTTCCTTTTCACACCCCTTTCTTCCGCATCGTCCCCTGTCATTTCATCCCATCTGTACCCTGTAACTCGACAGCCAAAGCAGCGTCTTATGGGCAGCGTGGACTGCAAGCTCACCGCCCAATCCCCGTTTGTGCTGCTCGGGGTTGCTGGATTAGTCAAGGGTATGTATTTCAGGCCACCTCCATGTTTCCTCTTCCGTCATGCTGGGTGGCGATCTCACTGGACCGCAGTTCCGTCACGGCCTCTACTTACCTTCGCGATCACGGGCGGTCCTGCTCGAGCCCGCAGCCATGCTCACCGATCAAGAAATTGAACGGGCCAACGCCCAGCTCGCCCAGTTTCGCACAGACGATGAACTTTCCCGCATCCTCGACCAGTATGCCGTCCTCATCGAGAGCTACAAGCGCCTCAAGAGCGACTACGAGGAGGAGCGCGAGGCCCGAGAAAAGTACAAGCGGATGGCCCGGGACCAGGAGCGCAATCCCTTCGTGCTGGTCCTCGTCGACGGCGACGGCTACGTGTTTAAGGACTCTCTGCTCGGCAAGCGCACCGACGGCGGGAGCGAGGCGGCCCAGCTCCTCAACGACGAGGTCAAAGCAAGCCTGCGGCGCCGCGGCCTGGAGCATTGCCAGGTCATGATCCGCATCTATGCCAACGTCCACGGCCTGTCCAAGGCGCTCTCCAAGATGGGCGTCGTGAGCACCGAGAGCCGGTCCATGGCCCCCTTCATCGCCAGCTTCAACCGCTCCTACGGCCTGACCGAGTTTATCGACGCCGGCCAGCTCAAGGAGAACGCCGACTTTAAGCTGCGCGCCCTGCTGCGGCTGTACGCCGAAAACAGTCAGTGCAAGCACATCTACTTTGCGGCTTGCCACGACGTCGGCTATATCTCGGAGCTTACGCCTTACACGGGCCACAGCTCCAGGTTCACTCTTGTCGATGCCCCCGGCGTCCGCTTCCACGATGAGTTTAGGAAGCTCGGCATGGGCATCGAAGAGTTCCGCAACGTCTTTCGCGACACGCCGATCGACACCGCCCTCCCCTACCGGAATGCCGGCGGCGTCAACGGCGTCAACGGCGTCTACGGCGGAGCGTCGACGGAGAAGCCCACGCTCTCGGCGGCCAAGACGGCCGCGTCTGCGAGCAGCTCGGGCAGGAAGGAGGATGAAAAGAAGGGCGAAAAGAAGGACGCAAGGAAAGACGACAAGAAGGCGCCGTGCGTCTTCTACGCGATGGGCAAATGCCGCTACAACACGGAGTGCAGGATGTCCCATGCCAGCCCGCCTTCCGACGCCAACAGCGACGCCGGCCACTCTACGGGCTGGGTGCCGTCGGGTAGCCCGCCGGGTACCCCGACGACCCCGGGGGCCTCGGTAGACGCGCCCGGCCCCCTGGCGAACCTGCCCAGGAAGGTCAACGTCCCACGGGGCTACGTCCCCGTCAACTGCGACGACCACCGGCTCGATTGCTATCTAGAGCCCGTGACCACGGCCGTCGAGACCCGCCTCAGGAAGCGCATCGAGCAGAAGAAGCTGTGCAACGCCTACCACCTGGCCAACTTCTGCGGCTCGGGCGATAGGTGCGAGTTTGACCACGAGCCGCTCGAAGCCGACCTCTTAGCGGCGCTCGAGCGGCTCGCCCGCGCCCACCCGTGCCCGCGCCGCGGCGCCTGCCGGGTCGAAGGTTGCACGCACGGCCATATCTGCCAAAACCTCAAGTGCAGGTATCACGGCGGCAAGGAGTACTGCCGCATTCCCCCTGCCGCCCACTCCGAAATCTACGCGACGGCCCGCTACGCGCCCAGCACCGACAAGCATGGCAAGCCCGTAGGCACCAAGACCAGCGACAGCGGCGTGTCCAGCAGCATGTCCAGCAGCTATGGCGCCGCCTTATACGGATACGATTAGGCTTCGTCGCTATGACGATGCTTCGTTGCCGGGCCCAGGTGTCTCTCGTCATAGCCTGGCTGCCTATCCCGGCGATGTTCAGGCAACACGCACCCTGCCCACTATGTCCCAGAAATCCTTGCCTATCGTCCTAGCCATCGAGGGGTGGTTTTTTTTTTTTTTTTTCAACCTCTCCATGGTGTATTTTTTGGCAGATGGAAATCAGCAAGATGCAGTACAGATATATGTTGTACAGAACATAGGGACGGAGTGTCCGTCCTTGAGAGCTTGTACATATACGCACAATACACACAGCACCTACCTCGGGGTACCTATTTCGGGTACCCAAGGTATACTATAGTAGTTGACCATCAGAATTGATGATACATGGAAACCCTAACCCTTTGTTTGGCCTGCCTGATGTTTCTTAATGCACAGACCACCTGCCTATTTCTGGGAGGCCGCATGGCGTTGGCGCCGCTGATTGGCTGCCTCTCCCTCCCACGTGGGCTCGGCCGGAACGGGGCCGCCACCGGAGCCACCCGCATCGCGCATGCATCGGATCTAGAACCACAACAAGACGTGGCCAGGCCGCCGGGCCTTGTTGTTGTCTCACATGGCGGCTACGGGCCAGGCCCACCACCGGGACCCATTTCACAGCAGGCCGCATCGGTGCTTGATGGACGAGCTGTAGGCCTGTCTGGCCTTTCCTCGGGCCAGCCCAACCTGCGGGCGTGCCGCCATCCCGTCCCTCCCGACTTCCGCCATGTCGGGTCTGCGCGAAACGCCCGGAGCCCACACATGTCCCATCACAGGCCCGGTCGTCAAAGATGAGGTCACCTTGCGTTTCATGTCGCCAGTGTTGTAATTATGTACCCATATTCCAGATAGGACAGCATCTTCGGGCTGTATAAAGAGAGTCACGGCGGAGGAGCTACTCGGCGTGTTTGTTCTGCTTGTCAAGCAAAACGTCCCCCATCTTTTCCACCTCTTGGTGCTTTGTTACCTTTGCAGTCACTTGACCAAAAGATCCATTCCACTCTCGAGCCACCTGCCATTCGCCAGCTAGGATGCATACCGCTCCAACCCCCAAGACCCTCCTCCTCCTCCACCACCTTCTCCTCCTCCCCCTGACCAGCGGGGCCGTCGTCGACTCCGCCCACAGACCCGCCAAGCCGCAGAACCATGCTGGTGCTCTGCAAGCCCGAAACGTCATTGATGACATCGCCGGCGCGTTTGGCAACGTCGCCGCCATGATCCGCGGCCTCGACGGCTGCGTCGCCGGCTGCGCCCGCTACGCCGGCGAGCAGATGGGCTGCAACGGCGATCTCGCCTGCCTGTGCGGCCTCACCGGCGCCGCTCGCGCCAGGAGCGGCAGCAACAACAGCAGCATCAGCGCCGGCGCGAGCACAAGCACAAGCGCAGGCACAAGCACAAGCAGCGCCGACAGCGCGGGCGCCACGACGGACGCGCCCGCCAGCGCCGCCGCCAAGCGCAACGCTGCGCGCGCCACGGCCGGCTTCGACCTGAGCGCCAGCGCGGACGTCTCGTTTGGCTCCCGCCGTCCCGATGACGACAGCGACGACGACGACAACGACGACGACGACGACGATAGCGATGAGGATGAGGACGACCATGACGATCTCCTCCTCGCCGGCAGCAAGGACTCCCCAACCGCCGCCAACGCCCCCGGCCAGGCCTGGGAATCCCAGACCCGCGCCTGCTACGAGTCCAGCCGCGGCCGCTACCTCAACGCGCCCTACGGCTGCATGACCTCCGACGGCGAGTTCCCGGACGAGGACAGGCTGGTGGAGATTTGCCAGGGGTATCAGTCGCTTATGGAAAAGGGAGAAGAGGAAGAGGAAGAGGAGAAGCAGAAGGCCGAGAAGGCGCTGAGGGAGAAGTTTGGGCTTGGCGAGGAGGTGGATGGGGTGGCGAAGAAGGAGAGCAAGAACGCCGCGGGGAGGGCTGCGGCGGGGGATCCTGTGAAGGTAGCGGGGGCGGTGTTTGCGGCGATGGTTGGGTGGGCGGTGTTGATCGGCTAAGGGTGGTTTGGTTTTCGTGGCGGCGATGGGGCCATGATCATGGTGTAAACCTACGTAAAAGGGGGTGGCGGACCGGGTGGACAGTATGGCTGGGGGGTGGCAAACGCAGGATCTCGGGCTCATAGGCGCGTGGTAGGCGTTGGGAGGAAGTCGGTCGTTATAAGCATCTTGATGTCATTTTGAATCTGTGATTACAAAGAGGCATTTCTCTTGGGACTTTTAAGCATTTTACATCTGCTTGTATTCCCATGTCTTGTCAGCCTATAGAGGCGCTACCTGAGGCGTGATAGTCAACCATGTAGATACAATGGGAAACCCCTGATTACCTCCTAGTTTTGCTCCTTTTCGAATCACTGTCCCCTTGAATATACAGTTCCTGCTTTCTCGATACAACCTTGTTGATTCTATGAGTTCTTTTTTTTTTTTTCTTTTCTGTCTGTACATTCTCTACCCTTGTCATTTGTCTATCTTGTTTTTTTTCTTTTTCTGTTCTTCTTTTGTTTCTTTTCCCAACGCCAAACCAAAAGCCAGAAACGCCATCTATCCGACACCCTCCATCTACTTAGCCAACCCGCGGTACCATCCGCAACCACGCTCTCCAATCAGGCCACGGAGGGATAAGGGAAAACAAGAACCAATGAGCCTTGTCTTCGGGGTCCCCGCCGGCCTTCCCGCCGCCATCCGTCCCATCGGCCTGGTGCTGCCCATCGTCTTGCAGCAAAGATATCTTCAGCAGCGCCTGAAGGTTGGAGCAGCGCCGTGTGCGCCGGAGCGGCGGGGCCGGCTGCTCGAGAGGCCCCGGCGCCTGCGACCTCTTGTCGGAGGGCTCCGAGCCCTCCCGGCCGGACTCCCTCAGCAACGCCTGGAGGTCCGAGTGCCCCCGGACTCGCTTCAGGGGCCCCGTCTGCTCCTCGAGCCTCTTGGCCTCCTGCCCCGGGGACTCTCGCAGCAGCGCCCCAGCGCCCCCGGCTTCCTCAACGCTCTCACCGGGACCCACCAGGAACTTTCCCCGGACACGACCCCGCTTCTCCCCGAGCGCTTCCTCGTCCTCCGCATCGCTCCCGTCGCTGACATGGTCGCCCACCACGAAGCCCCCCCTCAGATTCAGCCGCGAAAGGCTCCCCCACACGACGGGCGGCGTCGTCGACGGAGACCCGCCCTGTGCGTCGCCATCCTCCGCCGGTCGCGGCGGCGTGACAAGGTCCCTGATGGCGGGGGGTATCACCAGCAGGTGACTCGCCGCCGCGCGGTCCGCCACCACGCCCGACCCCGCTGGCTGCGCGTCGGTATCAACCGAAGTGAGCCAGGTGTCCCGCCGCTTCGGCGTCGGGAGGACACCCTCCTGATCCTCCTGAGGAGGCAGGCCTGCGGTGGGCGCGCTTGATTGGGGCTGCTCGGGGTGCCCGGGCCGAAGCAGGGGCCGAACCGGCTCCTTTCCCTTGCATCTCCCTTCTTCCTGGTCCCGCTGCTGCTGCTGCTGCTGCTGCTCCCCCCTCCAGAGAACAAGCTCCAACAAGGGGTGTAGCTTGCTCGCCCAGCTCCCCAGGCGGGCGACCAGCCCCGTTTCCAGCTCGAGCCTCCTCAGCAGAGGCTCCAGCAAACCGTTGCTCAACGGCGGGCGCGAGCGGTTTCCCGGCTGCGTCCCCTGAGCAGCTCGAGGGGTCAGAGCTTGCTCCGGCTGCCTCCAAGCGCTGATGCGGACAAAGGGGTCGCCCCATGGGTAATAATGCTCCCCGTTGCTGGTGGTGGTGGGAGTGGTGACGGGGGATGAAGAAGAAGAGGTTGGGGGGGAGGAGGAGGAGGAAGAAAAAGACAAGGAGGGACACGACGAAGCACTGCTGCTGTTACCGACGCAGCAGATCGGAGCGTCCGATCTGCCTTTGCAGGTGTCGCACTTTGGGCCGAAGGGACCCGTGGGCAGCATGGCGGCCGGCGAGCGGAGCGTGGACGGAGCCGGGGCCGGGGACGGGGGCCGGGGGGGCAGGCGCGCTTGGGGAGTCACGGGGGCGGGGGCGAAGGCGTCCACGGCAAAGAGGTTCTCATCCCAATCAAGGTCCAACCGACCATGCTGCACCTCGATGGGAGGCAAGCAGGGGAAGGGCTGCGTGCGTTCCTGCTGCTGCTTTTGCCGCTGCTGCGGCCTTTGCTGCCGCTCGGGGCTCTGGCGTTCCAGGTCCGCAAGATGGCCAAGCTCCACGGCTGCGCCGTTGCCAGGACCGGACGGCACGCCACGAGCTGCAGACGCACCCGCCGAGGGGCCACCCGGTCCGTGATCGCCACGGCCGCCCTCGAGGACAAACCTGGTGTCGATGGCCTTGTCCATGGTGCTGTGGCGGATCGCCAGACAGACGAGCATCGCAGCAATCGCAGCTCCGGTGATGGTCCAGAAGACGCCGTGGAAACCGGCAAGGTCTGTTCATGGCACGTTAGCGATGCGTCACACGGTCGGCGTCATATAGGGGGGGGGGGGGGGGGGGGGAGATGCGATGGGATGCACCTACAAGCCTCGACAGCAGCAAGCCGCTCCGGATCGTCAGGTGCCAGAAGCACCATCCGCCGGACGTAGGCCTCCGAGTCCCTGGCAATTTCCTCCGACAGCCCGAGCTCCTTCAGCTTGCTGCGCATGACGTTTTGAAAGACGGTTCCGCCGACAGCGACGCCGACGGACATGCCGAGGGTGCGCATGAAGGCGTACATGGCGGCAGCACGTCCAGAATCCTCGACGCGGCTGACGGCCTGGATGCCGACGTTGATGCTAGTGAGCAGCATGCCATGGCCGATGCCAAAGACGGCCAGGATGACGGCCCAGACCGGGGTCTTGACGTCGGCATCAAACATGACCAGCAGGCCGCAGGCAACGGCGGTCACGGGCCAGCCGCTCCAGATGGCCCACCGGTAACGGCCAAAGCGCGTCGTCAGGAGCGAGATGACGATGCTCCCGGGGAGGAGGAAGCACGTGACGGGAAAGATGTCGAGGCCGGACTGCGTCGGGCCGGCAGACCTGACGGCGGTGAAGTAGAAGGGGATGTAGTACAGGGCGCAGAAGAGCTGCGACGCGGTTAGGTAGGCAGGGGATACATGGCATCACGGCCATGCGGTATTATGAAACAGGGGGACCGCTCACAATGAAGCCCTGGAACAGAGCGGCCACGTAGGTGGCCAAAGCGGACAGCGACGTGAACAGCGAGGGGCGCAGGAACGGCTCGCATGCGCTCCCGTAAACCTCCCACACGAGGGCCACGATGATGCTGAGCACGCCGGCCACGATGGGGGTGATGGCCTCGCCGCTGCTCCACTCGTACTGGATGCCGCCCCAGGAGATGCCAATCAGGAAGCTGGTAAGGCCGCCGATGAAGAAGATGCCGCCGACCCAGTCGATGCGCCGGAGCTTGCTGGCGAGCGACGTCTTGACCGTGCTCAGCCTGACGTAGATGGGGACCAGGAGCAGCCCGAGAGCGCAAAAGGGGAACTGGCGACGCGTTAGCGGGCGGAACGCAGCCCAGGTCGACGGGGAGGGGCTGGCTCGCATTGATGTAGAAGCACCAGCTCCAGACGGCGCGTTCGACGAACAGGCCGCCGATGAGCGGGCCGAGCACGCTACCCAGGGCCCATGCGGCGAGCACGAATGAAAAGTACTTGGGCCTCTGTCTCAGGGGGATGATGTCGGAGTAGATGACCTGGCCGAGGGTGATGATGCCGCCGCCGCCGATGCCCTGAATGGAGCGGCCGACGAAGAAGACGGTAAAGTTCTTGGCGACAGGGGCACAGAGGAGAGTGCCGAGGGTGAAGAAGAGCAGCGACGAGATGAGCATCTCCCGGCGGCCGAAGATGTCGGACAGAGCGGCGATGAAGGGCTGGCACACGGCGCAGGAGAGGAGGTATGACGTGCCGGCCCAGAAGGCATCGGTGGAGCTGCCGCCCAGGTCTTGGGCGAGGGTCTGGGATGCAACGGTGAGCCATAGGAGGACAAGCTTGGATCCGTTGAGGCTCAACGGGCCGTGAATCCTCGCTTGAAAGGAAGACGGAATGTGCAGAGGGGATGAGGTGACGTACCGGCAAGACCGAGACCAGGATGGTGGCATCGAGGGCCACCATAAGCGAGATCAGCGCGAGGGTGAGCATGACGGCATACTCCATCTTGCCAGGCTTCCGCTTCTCGGGAGATTCATGCTCAACAGGAAGACTCGCGAGGCTCGTGGGCCGCAGGGTGGTTGCGGCGCTACCCGCTGCGCTGGTGCGATCCGCCTCCTGGCGGGCATTCGGCCGACCCTCAGGGGTCCCGTCCTTGGCCCAGGCGGAGCCAACGACTGCGTCCGGAGCTGTGACAGACGACGACATCTTGGATAATCGCTATAGACGATGACGAATTGGTGGGTGGTAGTGGGTGGTGGGTGGTCGTTAATGACGGTGGCTAGGACAGTGATGGCCGAAAGCGTGGCTTGGTGGCTCGAGGTGCTGCTTGATAGACCGATGGGGTGAGTTAATGATTCAAGATCTGGTGTGTGAAGCCTGATAGCGAAAGGTGTGACTCGATGGTCAATGATGATGATGTCAATGATATGTTTGGTGAAGCTTTGATCAACGCGTAGAGGAGATGTCCGTGATGATAGATCGGTCTGATGGGTTGTTCGTACGGGCGATGAAGCAAGGCGGTTCCTTAGGTGGACGACAAACCACCGGCTACAGCGCTCAAAAGGTGGCCGAAATAGATATACCCGTAGCACTCGGACCACGAACGCGTGGTCTCCTCCGTGCTAGGAGTGGGTCGGCCACGATCGCCCTCCGTGCGACAAGAGAATGGGCTTGCGCGGACATGACTACTTGGCGGCTGTCTGTGTGCATAGTAGTTGACTGCATGTTGACGAATGTCTACGAGTCAAGATCCTGACCCGAGGCGCCCTACCTCGGCCGCAAATGCACGGGCGGAGCGGGTCCGGCCCTCCGGGCACCGGCAGACGTTGCATCCGGCCGGCGGCTCTACCGAGAAAGTGGGTCCCCTGGCCAAGCCAAGCTGCTGGAGCCCGGCGCCGTTACGGCAAAGTGGGTCATCCGGCTGGTCCCCCCCCCCCCCCCCCCTGAACCGAACGCCACGGGCACCGAGCAGAGATGACAGAACTCGACGCTTGTTCCTCCTGGCTCCATGGTCTCTGCGTGCTTCGAGAGCATGATTGACTCACTGTTCATGGCGTGCCGCAAACTGACACCATTTGTCACCCGTGCGGAAATGCACCGCACAGCTCGCTAACTTCCTCTCCAACTACACAATATGCTCAGGCCTTCATAGTAGGAAATAGGTATCGAGTTGGCAATGAGAGTGCCTGGATGCTGCAAGACCGACAGAAACATGAGTCAGCGGAAAAGATAGAGCGAACCCGACAAGCTCGACCAGGTGTTGTTTGATCTACAACGTTCACGAAACGCTGCCTCGTCGAAATGGTGCCAAGTCCCGTCCTCGGCCGTCACGAATGCAGTGATTCCAGCACAATCAACTCGGCTCATTCAATCAATACGTCGAGCTTCGCATGCTGAGCTTGACAATATCATCCTAACGCATAGAGTCTCAACTCTCGACCGTCCCTGCCAAGCGAAGCCCCTTTTTACGACTCCAAATCAACAATCTTGGTGATTCGCCGAAGCCGGAACGGGGCAGCCGTTGTAACAGCAGAGGGTGGCCATAGGGGAGGTATATTGGCAGCGATGCATGGTTCCGCTTGGTAGATCGAGGTGGCTTCGATGGTACCCATCAACCAGCCTTCATGTCGTGAAGCTCAATGACGCGGCAGAGGATGAATAAAACGAAATGATACACTGTAACGATACGTAGGCAGGCCCAGGACAGCCATGATCCCCTGTGCCAGAATCTCATCGCAAGCCTGCGCCACCAGGGAAAACAGCCGTCAACATGAGAACAGCAAGCTCTAGCCCACGTCGCATCGAAACGAAGCACCCGCATTCTCAGCGGGCGATCCAAGAGCGAGCACCCAGGATCAAAGCATAGGCCGTACGATGATAAACAGCAACCCGCAAGCCATGACGAATATATCAACCCAGAACAAAGAAACGAAGAATGTGCGCTGAGGCCCCATGAAACCCCACCGTCCCAACCCAACCCGATCCAGCCCAAAACCCGACCGACGCATCCCAACACCTACCCAGCGATGACGATAACAACGAAACATCACGACCCGACCCGACCCGACCCGATCCGATCCGATTCGACCAACTTCCCTCTTCCCGACCCAAGCCATCCAAACGCAAGGTGTAAGTACGAAGGTACATGGATGCAGTGTAGTGTGCAGCCAGGCACCCACAGGCCTGCTGCAGAAAAAGAAAAACTCCGGATGCAAATGCAAGGCTTCCACCCGCCGTTCCCGGCCGATGGGATAAGCGTATATGGTTCAGACAGCGCATCGCTCTGCTCCAGGCGAAATGGTTCGTAACTCGTTCCTCGGCGTCATCGTCGTTCGCGTTTTTTCCTCTTTTTGGCGTTCTGTTTGTGGTTTCCGATCATTCGTTTCATAGTCGCTCCCATCATCCATTCATTCATATCTCATCGCCCGCCGTCCTCCGTCATCGGGCCCCTCCCCAGCGGCGAAGGCTGGTGGCCCTCCTTCCTTGGCCAAGCATGCGTCGACCCGTTGTTCGATCCTACCGAGGAGGCGTCGTCAAACGGGCCGCGCTGCCTCCCGCGGCCGCCGCCGTTGGGATGCTTCGGCTCGGCACCGCCGTGGAGCGGGTCGCGCGACCGCGGGCGGCTGCCGTAGCCCATGGTCGAGCCGCTGTCGGTCAGGTCGTCGTCGGCGGGGGGCTTGCCCGATGCCGGCAGTTCGTCGAGGCCGTAGTCGGCGCGGCGGAACCGGTCCTCAAGGTCTTCGCGATTGTCACGCTTGGTTTTGCGGATGTGGAGGAAGATGAGGACGGTGCCGGTTACGACAAGAAGGAGGCCGCTGCGGGTGGGTCTGGTGAGTCCATAGGAACGGGGAGCGCAGGAAAGCAAAACAAAAACAAACAAAAAAAAAAAAAGGGTTGGGCGACGGCACTCACACCACGGTCCCGACAACGATCCACGTGGTTTGCACCGACGAGACGCTCGGCTTTTCGCAGAGGTCAATTCCAGGCTGGGGATGGCACTCGTCTTCGCGGCGCAGAAGCATGCGAGCGACGTGCTGCCGGATGGTGGTTGCGAACAAGGGGCCGTGGACGGCGAGGCCGGCCTCGGCGGATTCTGGCAGTATCGCCATGGCTCTTGAGCGTGGGTCGTGGTGGTGGAAGACGTCGATTCCGTGTTGGTTTGCGCAGCGACCAGGCAGGATTCGTCGCGGTGCCCGGGTCGTCCTCCCAGACACGTTGTGTTCAATCCAAGTTGGTTTGGTTCCCGGTGGGTAGGGTCGGTCGATGGCTGGGAAAAGAGTTGGCCAGGAGGGAGAGGGCGGCGGCGGCTTGGGCACGAAACGGGAGAGCGAGAGCAAGCGGTTGCGCGCGGGCAGATTGCGGGGGGTTCGCGCTGTTTGAGGAGGCTGTGTTGTGCGTGCGGTTGGGTCGGAGCGCCGGAATGCCGGGGGTGTTGCAAGTCGCTGGGGCCTGGAACGCAAACGCGGTTCGAGCTGGCTGACGAGTCGGTTTTTGTTCGTTGACCTCGCACTGTCGGTACCTGAGAAGGGTCAGGTAAATCTGCGGTCGAGACGGGGGATCCAGGGTCCAAGAGGTGCTGTATTTTCTGTTGCCGGGCCAAAGGGCCGATTGAAAAGGATTTGTACTATAACTACGTACCTAGGTACCTAGGTACCTAGGATGGGGGCCGACGGAGGGCCGGGGCGATTGGGGCTGTGTGAAGCAGGATAGGAGCAGGGTAGGATCCCGTTGCAGGCGTTCCAGCCCGGTCCTGGAATTCCATGACGGAAACCGGTTTGACAAGGTCAGCCCGGGTGTGACGTACCGGCGGTATCGTACGGTGGTACCTTACATAGTACATGTCGCAGTTCGGTGGAGGCAGGCGATTAGCGTCGACGGGATTGGAAAGGGGCATGCAGCGCGCAGGGACACACGTTCCACAACATTGGTCCGAGGCCCCACAGGCTCCAGGCACACTTGGCAACGGTGCGTCCCAACTGTCGCACGCGGGCATCCAATTGTGTCAAGGGACAGCCGCCCCGCCCCAGGAAGCGATCCGTTCTCGTTGGCGCCCGAGGCGGTTTCGCCTTGCCTTCCAGGGCCGGGAGGAAGACGCGCGCTCGATGCCTGCAGTCAGCTGAAAATGTGCTTCAAGCGATTGGCAGGCCGTGCCGGTCTGTTCCTTTCCCGTGCCACGAGGAGCCGCATCCCGGTCGTGCAGCAACGAAGCGTGGACGCCGCGAAACCAAACGGCTGACGGGAGCGGCCCCGTCGAAAAATAGGAACGGAGGTGTCATGCCTAGGTAGGGAGGTGATCACAAAGTGGTGTAGTGTAGTAGTGTACGGAGTACGCCGTACATAGTCCCCTGTAATACATATTGCCCCCTTGGGTCGCTGTCGCCGAGAAAACAGGATGGTGGCATGATGTGCAACCGGCAGGGTGTTGGTTGTCCTCGACTTGAATGTCTCTTTGTCCGACGTTGTCATGCCCAACACGGCTAATGATCCGGGGGGCACGCACCTTGGAAGGGACCCAAAAGCGTTGGACCAATGCTCGGCCAAAAATCCAGGCAGTCCGTCCGTGGTGTCCATGTGCGACGGCGTGGTGCAGGCGCGGCAGGGCACTCCAGGATGCAGACGTTGTCAAGCCACAACACTCAACCCCAGCCCGAGCCCAGCCGTGTGTGGCTGCTCTGGCCGGGTCAGGATGCCGTGCCGTGTGCTACTATACAGAGCCGCTTCTCTGCGATCTCGCGTGGCACACACCTCCATCAGCCTGGCCACAGCGGATCAGGAAAGAGGCAAGACATTGCTGATAGCGGACGGCGGTGGGACGACCAAGCGAGCGAGGCCATCGTTCCCATCGTCCTCTTGCTGAAGTAGCAGGGAAGCCGCCCAAAAAAGAAAAGGAAAAAAAAGAAAAAAAAACCTCTGCTCTGTGTCCATGATGCACGAATGTACTATATGGTCTATGTGTAACTAGCTGTATGTAGGAAAAGAGACGGGAGCATGGGGGAGATGGCAATAGGTAACTCGACGTTCCATTGGGGACGGGAGACATACATGGCCTAAGGGGCGAGGCACCTATGCATTGACAGCCTCCCCGGGCGTGGCCGGATCAGCAGGGAATGGACGTTGAAAGTCCAAGTTTTGCCTTGCAGCTCCAGCTTCCAAGATTCTTCTGTTGTACTACCACAGTACCTTAGTTATACACTGCCCACCAAGGTGCGTGCTCGTGACTGCCCAGACTGCCCAGATTGCCCAGACTGCCAAGGCTTGTTGAAGAGGTTCATGGAAACCTGGAAATCACCTCTGCCACAATCGTCAACCCCACCACCTGCAATTGGCCCGTGCCCTGCCTTCTCACACCCGACCCTAACCCGCGGGCCACTGCGCCCCCCCCCCCCCCCCCCCAAAGCCCGAGAATTCCCAGGCCGTCTCCTGATGCATCGCCTCATTGGCCGCTCATCGGGCAGCTTCATGACCGGCTCCAGCCTGCTGCTGCGCGAAAACTCGGCGACGGTGCACCCGGCGGCCACCACCCATTTTCGTCCTTTTGCCCAAACACCCTCCAGACCGGCGGTGACCGTCGTTGAATCCTGAAAAGCAACCAACCAACCAGAGCAGCCAACACCGCCACCATGTCCAACAACGCCGGGACCCTGCGTGGCACGCCGAGTCGCAGCGGTCGGGGCGCCGTTCCCTTCACCAGCCCCGGCGCTTCGGGAATCCCCCGCCCCGTTACCGACGGAGGCAGCGAGGTCGGCACCTCGGCCGTCAGCGCCAGTCGCCAGAAGCAGTCCAAGAGGGATGAGGTGCGTCGACTCCCTGCAGGCCCGAGAACGCTTGACGAACCCCTCCTCCCCTCCCCTCCCCCCGCTAACCCCCTCCCTCAGGCCATCCGCCGCAAGATGGAGAGCGACCTCTCCAAGAAGAAGCACCTCACCAGCCGCGCCCGCCAGTCCCGCAAGGCCCCTCCCGGAACCGTGCTGGCGCTCAAGCCGAGCCAGGCCCTCCAGATCAAGCCGCAGACCACGGTCGCCGAGGCCGCCCAGCTCATGGCGGCCAAGCGCGAGGACTGCGTGCTCGTCACGGACGATGACGACCGCATCGCCGGCATCTTCACGGCCAAGGACCTCGCCTTCCGCGTCGTCGGCGCCGGCCTCAAGCCGACCAACGTCACCATCGCCGAGATCATGACCAAGAACCCGCTGTGCGCCCGCACCGACACGAGCGCCACCGACGCCCTGGATCTCATGGTGCGCAAGGGCTTCCGCCACCTGCCCGTCATGGACGAGAACCAGGACATCTCGGGCGTGCTCGACATCACAAAGTGCTTCTACGACGCCATGGAGAAGCTCGAGCGCGCCTACGCCTCGTCGCGCCGCCTCTACGACGCCCTCGAGGGCGTCCAGTCCGAGCTCGGTGCCACCCAGCCCCAGCAGATCATCCAGTACGTCGAGGCCTTGCGCGTCAAGATGTCGGGCCCCACCCTCGAGTCGGTCCTCGACGGCCGCCCGCCCACCACGGTGAGCGTGCGCACCTCGGTCCGGGAGGCGGCCCAGTTGATGAAGGAGAACCACACCACCGCCGTGCTCGTCCAGGACCAGGGCGCCATCACGGGCATCTTCACCAGCAAGGACGTGGTCCTGCGCGTCATTGCGCCGGGCCTCGACCCGTCGACCTGCAGCGTCGTCCGCGTCATGACCCCGCACCCGGACCTCGCGCCCGTCGACATGAGCATCCAGGCGGCCCTGCGCAAGATGCATGGTACGTTCGGCTCCCGGCCGGCCAGGCCTCCGCGGCAAAGCCTTTGCCAGCTAACGCCTCCCAGATGGCCACTACCTCAACCTCCCCGTCATGAACGATAGCGGCGAGATCGTCGGCATGGTGGACGTGCTCAAGCTCACCTACGCCACCCTCGAGCAGATCAACTCGATGAACAACACGGACAGCGAAGGCCCCGCGTGGAACAAGTTCTGGCTTTCCCTGGACCACGAGACCGAGTCCATGGTCTCGGGCGACGGGTCGCTGCACCACACCCACCACACCCGCTCCATGGTCTCCCCCGACATCACCCGCAGCGACCGCCACGCCATCGACAGCGTCGCGCCCGGCGACTCGGCCAGCCACGCGGGCATGGACTCTCCCCCCCACAGCGCCATCGGCCACCACTCGGGCCTCCCGCCCGCCGAGACCCCCTTCGCCTTCAAGTTCAAGGCCCCCAGCGGCCGCGTGCATCGCCTGCAGGTCATCGCCGCCCACGGCATCGGCGAGTTCGTGGCCAACGTGGCCGCCAAGCTGGGCTCCGAGGCCGACGCCATCGGCGGCGCCCCGACCGCCGAGGACGGCAAGCTCTCGGCCACCGGCTTCGCCCTGTCGTACCTCGACGACGAGGGCGACTCGGTCTCCATCACCACCGACCAGGACCTGCTCGAGGCCATCATGCTCGCCCGCCAGCGCCACCGCGACAAGGTCGACCTGTTCGTCCACGATCCCAAGGACCCGCCCGTCCCCGCCGGCGCCCGGGCCGTCCACAACCCTACCCCGCCCGCGTCCTCGGTCGTGCGGGAGCGGAGGAAGCATTCGGTGCACGATTACGAGGACGACGAGGACGAAGACGCCGATTACTCCGACGGCGAGGAGAGCTACGTCCGCCGCCGCCACGGGCGTACCCGCACCGCCCACCACCAGGCCGCCGACCAGATCATCGCTGGCGTGCCGAACGAGCTGTTGCTGCCGGGCGCCATTGCGTTCCTTGCCGTGGCGATCGTGGGCGTGTTTACCATTTCGAGGCTCTCGAGCCGGTAGTTGGGGTGGAAGAGGGGGGGAGAGAAGGAGGGGGGGAGGGGGTGGAGGGCTGTCGCGCCGGTTGTCGCGGCGAGCTGGGTGGATGGTGAAGTACGTAGCGCTACGGGCCTGGATCGCCAGCTTTATCAGAGATGTTTTTGCGTCTTGTGCGGAAAGGATGGACGGAGGAGGCGGGAAAGACCAAGACCAGCAAGGTGCGTTTGTTGTGGACGGCGTGCCCGTTCCGTATTGATAAACAAGAAAAAGACATTCTACCGATCCTCAGGCGGATCCTACGTCGCTCTTTCAATATCCAACCAATAGGCCTTTTTTCTTCTTCTTCTTGATCACCTCGCATCACCATCCCATCTTTTGTAAATTCTTCCATCTCCTTGCAGTCGGAGGTACCTCTGCCGTGTCCCAGTCCGGTGTGCCGTCGTGGCGGGCGTCCCTGGCGAACGGTGAGTGCGGGGCCGAATCGGGTTCCGAAGGTGGGTCTCCCCCCCGGCCGACGCACGGACCCATGGCTCGACCAACACTCAAGAAAAGTTCCGCGGGCTCATGCTTTTCAAAAGCTTTCGACGGCAACGACGCTGACGCCCACCGCTCCACCATGATCGTCAGGAATTCCATGATACGGCACGGTAAGCTTCGCTACCTCTCCGCCTTTTCCCCGATCCCGCCATTGACCGTGCAGCAGGCCGTCGGGCCGTCGCCGCGCCCGCGTCGCAATCATGCCTCCGCAGCCTGAGCAGCTCGACCCCGCGACCCGCCGCGCCATGGCAAACGGGTCCCGCCACCGCCGTCGCTGAACCCCCCGCCGAGCTTGCCTCTGCCCCAACACAAACATCCGCCCACTCCCAGTCCTTCGCCCTCGCCCAAGCCGCCGCCCGCAAGGCCGGCCTCGCCGCCATCCCGAGCAACCACGCCGAGTACGAGCGCCAGCGCTCCCTGACCCGCCCGCTCGGCTCCCGCGTCACCTCCCGCTACCACCCGGACCAGGACCTCGTCAACCCCCCCCACGACGTGACCCTGGAGATGCTCATGGCCGCCCAGTCGCACATGGGCCACCACGTCGGCCAGTGGAACCCCGCGAACCAGCGGTACATTTACGGCGAGCGGGCGGGGATCCACATCATCTCGCTCGAGACCACGGCGGCGCACCTGCGGCGGGCGGCGCGGGTCGTGGAGGAGGTGGCGTACCACGGGGGCCTGATCCTGTTCGTCGGCACGCGCAAGGGCCAGATGCCCGCCGTGGTGCGCGCCGCCGAGCTCGCGGGCGGGTGCCACCTGTACCAGAAGTGGGTGCCGGGCGGCATCACGAACCGCGACGTGATCCTGGCCAACGGGCGGCTCAAGGTGGTGGACGAGCGGGACCGGGAGCTGCCGGGGTTCGAGGCGCACCTGCGCGACTGCAGGCCGGTGGTGCCGGACCTGGTGGTGTGCCTGAACCCCGTCGAGAACTACCCGCTGCTGCACGAGTGCGGGCTGGCCGGCATTCCGACCATCGGCGTCATCGACACGGATGCGGATCCCACGTGGGTGACGTACCAGATCCCGGCCAACGATGACAGGTGAGTTGTTTTTTTTTTTTTTTTTTCTTTTTTTTTTTCACCTGGCCTGGCGAACCGACGGCTAAACGACGCCCGCTCATCACAGTCTCCGCTGCATCACCCTCATCGCCGGCATGCTTGGCCGGGCGGGCGAGCGCGGCCAGGCCAGGCGGTTGGCCGACGCCAACGACGGCATCTGCACGTGGGAGACGCCGCGTGAGATTGCCACCTTCATTCGCAGGGAGGCCAAGGAGAGGGCCCGCGAGAAGGAGGCGGCCCTCCAGGAAGCCGCCGAGCAGGGTCTGCTCGACGATAAGCCCCTGACGCGCGAGCAGTTCCTCAGCGACGAGGAGCTGCTGAGCGAGATGACGGACCCGCCGATTGCGCCGAACCCTTCTTCCCCGGAGGCGTGAGGGTTGCATGGCTGAGGAGTTTTTGTTGTATTATAGTGTACTTGGCGCAATAGACATGATGGTCTTTCTAGTCGAGGCCTTTGCTATCCAATGGACACAACAAAATACCCATCCACCCTACCTTGTGGATTCCACTTCGTTTCACCGACCTACCACCCTATATAGGCATTGAATGGTTTGGTTACCTTGTGTCGCTGGTGTTGTTCTCTTTTTTTTTTTCTCTCCTTCTCTTTTTGTTTTGTTCCTTTGTTGTTACGGCCCCTGGAAGCTTGACACTAATATAGTACAGTCCCTCAAGGTCTTCCCGGTGGCTGTCAGCTGCCACCAGCTGACCATGACCCTCCGCCCGCGGGATCAGATGATCCAGCCCAGACCCGCCTGCCCCCCCTGAGTTTTCCTTTTCCCTCAGCACAAACCATCACCACGAACTTTTCAGCACAGCAACGCATTCCTGTCACGTCACGGCGTGCCCAAGCCGCTGCCCCGATCGCGCGAGCTGGTCGGATTCCCCGAATTGGGTATTCCTGAAACAGTCCCCCTTGTCGGGTACCGGACCCGTGCAACCCCCGTTCCCTGGCGGTCTTGTGGTATTTCCCTCCAAGGTCCGGGTCAAGAAACCACCTGGCCTGGCCTCAAGGCTCTTGACGCTATTTCTTTTGGGATTCGAGGTACGGCCTACGTCGAATCCAGCTCGGTGCAGGGTGCTTCCAAAAAAGAAGGACTTGCAGACCGTTTGGGAATGCAACGGCTAATGGGTTCCCCGGCAGGGACTGTGCTTGCTGGTTGGTCTCTGTGCCCGGGTTCGTGAGCATCGTGTGTCAAAAAAGACGCGGCGGGATCCAGTTGGCTTGAGTGAAGGGGAGGGGAGACCCCGGAGAGCTTCTCGGTTTCCCGAAGTGAGTCGTCGCCAAGATGCCGGCCATTTTGGACGATCCGACAGCCCCAACCATCTACCGCGTCTCCGGAGATGCTCCGTTCCCCGATCCCGCGAACCCCTCCGTGCCGCCCGCCATCACCCCTCGCCATGTGACGCTCCGCGACCGCCAAACGGTCGCCACCGTGGTGCCCTTCGCTTCTCGCCACCAGGTGCCCGAGTCTCTGTTGGCCTACCTGTGCGAGCAGTTCAACAAGGAGATCGAGGGCGGCGATACGTACCCCATGATGGACCCCATGTCCCTCGACAAGTTCGCCTCGTACTGGTTCCAGAACTTTGGCGGCATCATGCTGCTGGGCCACATTGAGAGCGCCGCCGACGTTGTCGAGGGAAAGGACTGGTCCAAGGAGTGCCTGGGCACCTTTTACATCAAGCCAAACTACCCAGGTCGGAGCAGCCACGTTTGCAACGCCGGCTTCATCGTCACCGACGCCTCGCGCAACCGCGGCGTGGGCCGCCTCATGGGCGAGACGTACCTCGACTGGGCCCCCAAGCTCGGCTACAAGTACTCCGTCTTCAACCTGGTCTACGAGACCAACGTGGCCTCGTGCAAGCTCTGGGACGGCCTCGGCTTCAAGCGAATCGGCCGCGTCAAGGGCGCCGGGAACCTCAAGAGCCACCCCGACCGACTGGTCGATGCCATCATTTACGGACGCGACCTGGGCGACACGCCCGGCGGCCCCGGCAGCGAGGAACTTGTGAGTGAAGAGCGTTTCGACAAGATCAAGTTCTACCTCAAGACCGGCCGGTATCCCAACGGCGCTGACCGAGCCGAGAAAAGCAGGCTGCGTAGCGCTGCCACCCACTACAAGCTGCTGGACGGCGACATCCTGATGCTCAAGGACAAGGAGGTCATCTCGGACCCTCAGCGCCAGTACGAAATCGCCCGCGGCGTCCACAACCAGGCTCACGGGGGCATCAACAAGACCACCGCCACCATCGCCGAGCGCTATCACTGGAGCCGCATCAAGGAGACCGTTTCGGACGTCATCCGGAACTGCGCCGAGTGCAAGGACACCAACAAAACAAGCTCTCATGCTCCCACGCCCTCGCCGGCCGGAGGCGGGAACTGCCTGAAGCGCCCCAACCCGAGCGCCTCGGCCTCGGCCTCCAAGCGGGCCTCGCCGAGCCCTTCGACGAGCACCGCCATCGACCTGTCCGCAGAAACGCCACGCCCGCCCATGTCGCACCCGGCTCACCTGTCGCCCTTCAACGTCGTCACTCCCCACCACACGTTTGCCGACCCGACCGCCATCTCTCTCCTGTCGTCACCCGCCCACCATCATCACCCTCTCTCGTCCACCACCGGCACCGCCCTGCCCGGCCGCGACGCCTTGTCGCATGGCACACACAGCCCCATGCTCCAGGACACATCCCACGGCCCGTACCATGCATCCCCGGCCCACGCCACGACGCTCCCGACGCTCAACCCCACCATGCCCACCATCCAAGACTACCAGCCCATCGACCCGGCCATCATCGCTCAGTCGTCCGGAGACGCCTCGCATCTGCATCCTCACCACCATCACCCAGTCTACCCGTTCTCCCATCCGTCGCCGCCGCCGCCGGCCCCGCCAGACCACCACCAAGACCCGCACCACCCTCCTCCGCATCGGCATTCCCTCGGGGCAACCCATGAAGCGGAGGACGCCGAGGCGGAGGCCTTTCGAGCCTTGATCAACGCGGCGGGGACGGATGATGAGAATGAAGATCCTGCCGTCAGCGTCGGCACGGGACTCGGCTCCCACGACGCGCATCATCATGGCCACATGCACGAGCAGCATCCCGCCGAAATGGGCCACGGAGAGGGGCAACAGCACACGCCGCGGCCCAAGGGCCACCGAACGGGTCGCTCATCACGGCTATCCTCCCAGTTACGACACCCGACCGCTGTCGACGACCCCGACCCCGACCCCGACCCCGACCCCGACCCATCGGCCGTCGAGCGCGATCTCGAGATGCTGATCGACCCACGCCACGTCGCGTACGACGAGCCGCCAGATGCGCAAGCCAACCCCCATCAGCAGCACCAGCAGCACCATGACGACGGCTCGTCGCACGGGAAGCCCGGAGGAGAGGCTCCCCCCTCTTCGACCGCCGCCGGCATGCATGTTGTCAAAACGGGCAAGTACTGCGCAGCGACGGAATCGGAGGATCCGTACGCCGATTTGAAGCCGCCGCCGGGCCGGGAGAATGGAGATGTAGAGATGGACGGCGCAGCGGCGGACAAGGACCCCGGCGGGAGGATGGATCTGCTGTTTTACCCGCCACCACCACCACCGCCGCCGCCGCCG